>NW_024425786.1:5971821-6236053 GCF_017311325.1 Ursus maritimus | reverse complement strand
AAAATATATATATATATACATATATATGTATATATATATGTGTGTGTATATATATATATATATATATATATACACACATATATATATATTTATTTATGAACTTATTTATTTGAGAGAGCAAGTGAGAGTGCGTGTGTGTGTGCATGAGCACGAGTGGGGGTAGGAGCAGAGGTGAGGGAGAAGAAGGGTCCCTGCTGAGCAGGGACCCCTATGTGGGGCTCAGTCTCAGGACCCTGGGACCATGACCTGAGCTGAAGGCAGATGCTGAACCCACTGAGTGACCCAGGCACCCTGTTTTGTTTTTTTAAAGATTTTATTTTTAAGTAATCTC
Organism: Ursus maritimus; assembly: GCF_017311325.1. NCBI lineage: Eukaryota > Metazoa > Chordata > Mammalia > Carnivora > Ursidae > Ursus > Ursus maritimus. Next base: position 6,235,722 of record NW_024425786.1, on the reverse strand, counting down.
TACACCCAACGTGGGGCTCAAAGTTACAGCCCCAAGGTCAAGAATCTCATGCTCTGGGGCGCCTGGGTGGCACAGTGGTTAAGCGTCTGCCTTCGGCTCAGGGTGTGATCCCAGAGTCCTGGGATTGAGCCCTGCATTGGGCTCCCTGCTCCGCTGGGAGCCTGCTTCTTCCTCTCCCACTCCCCCTGCTTGTGTTTCCTCTCTCGCTGGCTGTCTCTCTCTCTGTCAAATAAATAAATAATTTTTTTTTTTTTTTTTTTTTTTTTAAGATAAAGTGTGTCAAGTGTGGGGTGAGGCAAGTGGGATGGAGGTAGTAGGTGTTGAAGGGCAAATGATGCTTTATGAAGTCTTGGAGATTTTCATCAGAAAGATTCTGTAAAAGAAAATGTCTTCATAGATTTGTTCCAGCTGATATATGCTGAGTATTGTAAGATTATTATTATTATTTAAAGATTTATTTATTTAAGTAATCTCTACACCCAGTGTGGGGCTCGAACTCACAACCCCAAGAACAAGAGTTGTAGGCTCTTCCAACTGAGCCTGCCTGGCACCTGTGAATATTGTAAGATTATAAAAGATTTTATTCCAAGGACTTGAGAATAGCTGCTTTTCTTCCAGCAGATTGGTGAAAATCCTTTTCCACTGTGTACAAGCTGTTGGCTGGCACAGAGATGTACACTGTCTATTTCTAGCAGGTGAAATTGCTCTGTCTCCACCTGTACTTTATTTTCTGGTTCCTTTGACAGTAGGGCTCGATATGTTGGTGTACCCTGGATGGCATTGTTCTCTCAGATCGTGTGACCTAAATTGGCTCTGTTTGTTGCAGAGTGGTTCAAGTATGCCTTTGGGGCCTGAGAGTTAAAATGGATGATTCTGAGTCAGTGTGGCTTGAAGAGCATATCACTAAGGATCTCCTAGCCCGGTTGGATAGTGCAGGCTCCGTTTGCTTTGGTACAGTTTAGATGTGTTCTTCTCCCTGTAATCTCTACCCAAGAACGGACTAGGGCCAAAGAGTAGCGGAAGTAATACATGTATGAAGGTGCTGGAGCCCAGATTGGTCATCATTTATCCCAAGGCACAAGTCAAATTAGTGACTGAGCTGACGTTAGTACCCAATTTTCCCTCCCTCCCTCCCTAAGATTTTATTTATATATTTGTCAGAGAGAGAGGGAGCGCACAAGCAAGAGTAGTGGCAGGCAGTGAGAGAAGCAGGCTCCCCGCTGAGCAAGGAGTCTGATATGGGATTCGATCCTAGGACCCTGGGCAGACACTTAACCGACTGAGCCACCCAGATGTCCCAGAACCCAATTTTCTAAATGTTTAGATTAATGCTTTAAAAAATGAATGGGTTACTTTAAAAAGTATAAGCACTTCTGTGCAATTACATAATTTTCCTCATTATAATGAGTGTATAATGCTTCATAAATTTTATTTTTTACTATTGTGAGTAACACTATATGGATTTTTTTTTTTCTTTCAGTAAATACTGAGTATCACTGTTCTAGGCACTGAGGATTTGGTAATGAATAAGTAGGAAAAAAATCTCTGTTCTGGAGTTGATAACAGATTAATGTCCTCTTATGTTTACAATTATTAGTGTAGAGTATGAATGAGTTCTTGTTTTATTATAGATAAAATTGTTCAATAACTGCATTTCTGAACAAACTTTTAAAAAAACTGTAAAAAATGAAGTCTTCTAAAGTATTTGTTTTCTTTGATTAAAATGTATGGTGTTTGCCGCCTTACACTCAAGTGCTATTAAAAATTAAAATAAATAGGGACCTCTAAAAGAAGTGTGTTAAGTATCATCAACTCTTGATAATTAAAGAACTTGGTTAATTGCTTTTTTTCACTAATTAGCTAAAATGTATAAATAGGTCTTGTGATTTTTGGCATGGCTGAGAAATTTTTCAGTCAGTGTATTTGTAAGCTTAGCAGATAAGATCTATAGTCAAGTCAAATTTCAGGTTGTGAAGTTGACTAGTAATTTCTCATGCCTTGCTTTGTGTGATTCTCCTACCTTCCTGCCTTCATTTCTGGAAATTCTGTAGGGATTTGGGTGGACGGCATTAGATGTGATCCAGTTCACTCTTAAAGATGCCCAGTTTGAACTTGGAGTCAGTGAAGTAAGCCTAGTTTTAGTAATAGAGAAAGATCCCTTTAAAATGTTATAACAAAATCTCAGATTGAAAGAAAGTGGTTGACCTCTTCCAGCTGTACATCAAGAAAGGGCTTTCTGTAGCTGACTACAACAGAAAGACTGTAAGACGGGTCTGTGCAGCATGATCCCATGAGAAGTGTTCTGACACTTTGTCTCATGTATACTCACGAGGTAAATTTTATATAACGGCTCATACTTGAGGTGAATCAGTTCTTTGCTGTTTGCTTTGTGTGTTGAATATAACTACTTCTAATTATCCATTCTTCAAGAGAGGTGCTGTTATTACTGATTTCCAAGAGAGGAAGTGGAGGTTCAGAGAGGACTTGCCTCTAATAATACCAGATTTGGGGTTCAAACTAAGGTCTTGGGTCTTGTTAATTAAAGTTTTTTCTACCATGCCATATACCTTTCCTTAAAATTATAAACAAAATTATATTTTGTTTTAGCGTGATCTGTCTGAAACTGTTTTTCTTTAACTTTATTCAGAAAATATTCATTCTCTTCTGTTTTCCCATTTCATTGATATTTTCCTTCAAGAAGTTCTGACAGTTGAACCTAAGATATGTCTCCTCCCCTCCCCACCCCTACTTTGTCCTCCCCTCCAATACCCCTCCTTCTCCCCCACCCTCCTACCATGCAAGGATTGCAAGCTGATCTTCCCCAACAAGCACAGGTGGTGCCACCCCTCCTTTCCTTCCCCTTTCTCTTTCTCCCCTCTGACTGTTCTCCCCTTCCTCTCCTGCACTCTTCTTATACCCTCCTTCCTCTTCTTTTTTTCTCCTTCCTTTCTCAGTTAGTTCCGTTATTAAATTTTAATTCTATAAAACATAAAAAAATGTTCATTGACACTGGATAATATGTTTTTTTCTAGGAGGGCGAAGAGAGAATTGGGATTTCTTAGATAAGCCACTGCCTTCCAGCAATTTTAACAGCCATATAACCTACTGTTTTAAGTAAATTGCAGCCTAAATGTTAGCAGATAAAATATTGGTAACTTTCTTTCTTGCTCCAGTTAGAATTCCTTCAGAGGTTGAAGTGCTTATTGGCTTCACTCAGAGTAAGTAGTTCTAATTTTTTACTTTGATGTTCTTTTAACATTCAGTGAAAGAGAACATATTTAAGTGGAAGGTCAAATATTGATGGTATATAGAGAGGGGCAAGGAAAACTTTTTTTTTTTTTTTAAGGTTTTATTTATTGGGAGAGAGCACAGAGGGAAAGGGAGAAGCAGGCTCCCCACTGAGCAAGGACCCCTGATGTGGGGCTCGATCCCATGACCCTGAGATCATGACCTGAGCCAAAGGCAGATGCTTAACCGACTGAGCCACCCAGGGGCCCCAGGAAAACTTATTTTAAAATTTTGTTAAATTGTGTTTTACATACTTAAAATGAGACTATTTGGGGGGAAGCAAGTTTCTGATAAGTTGAGGTAAAAATTTTAGAGAGTTACTGAGCATTTGTTTATTTAAAAAAAATTTATTTGTATTTATTTATTAGAGAGCATGCATGTGGGTGCACTGGAGTGGGGGGGAGGGGTGGAGGGAGAGAGAATCCTAAGCAGATTCCCCACTGAGCACAGAGTCCCACACCCACGACCCTGAGATCAAGACCTGAGTCAAAATCAAGAGTAGGTCGCTTAACTAACAGCCACTCAGGCACCCTGAAAGTTACTGAGCATTTAAAGTGGAATCAATTTAGGGAATTTATATTAAGAAATGGTTTGTTGTGTGCACTTGGGTGGCTCAGTTGGTTGAGTGTCTGACTCTTGGTTTTTGCTCAGGTCATGAACCTCAGGGTCCTGAGATTGGGCCCTCTGTAGGGCTCTGAGAGTCTATCACTCTCCTCTGCTCCTCCCCCAGCTCTCACTCCCTCTCCCTCATAAATAAATAAAATCTTTTTTTTTTTTAAGATTTTTATTTATTTATTTGAGACAAATCACGGAGGTGGAGGGAGCAGAGGGAGAGGGAGCAGCAGACTCCCCACGGAGCAGGGAGGCTGACAAGGCATTCCATACCAGGACTCTGGAATCATGACTTGAGCTGAAGGCAGATGCTTAACTGACTGAGCCACCCAGGTGCCCCAATAAATAAAATCTGGAAGAAAAAAAAAAAAGAGAAATGGTTTGTTGAAGATAAAAAGAATGTATTGTATTTTGAATGATAAGCAGATGCTAAGAACTTTGGGATTATTACAGCTGGTATGAAAACTATGTACCAGTTTGATATTTACTTAAATTATAGATTAAAATTGTTAACCATATTTTCAACTGAAAGTGGTGTGTGTGTTTGTTTCTTTCTAAAGATTTTATTTGACAGAGACGAGGGGGGAAAGGATGAGCAGGCAGAGGGGCAGAAGGAGAAGCCGGCTTCCTACTGAGCAGGAGCCCACCAGGGCCTTGATCCAGAACCCTGGGATCATGACCCGAGCTGAAGGCAGACGCTTAACCGACTGAGCCACCCAGGTGCCCCCAACTGAAAGATTTGTCAGTTATACAAAAGTTGAACTTCCGTTTGAGAGGCAGTGTGACCTGGTGGTAGAGAGCATAGACTTGGAAGCCAGACGCCTGGGTTCAGATCTCCCCTCTGCCAATAGTAGCTTTATGTTAGTGAGGAAGTTATTTCACTTGTCTGGGCCTTGGCTTCAATCATCTATCAAATAGGAATAATAACAGTATCTCCTTGTAGGATTGCTGTGAGCATTACGTGAGTTAATATGTATATACAAAATGTAAGTGATGAGAGAGGTCAAATATTCCAGTGCTATTGAACACCTGCCATGAATATTTGAGGCGAGGTGCTGGAAAATACAGATGTGGGAAAGAGTTAAAAAGAAATAGGGAGAAGGTGAGCATTACGAGAGGAGGTATGAGAATGAGAGAGTTCATATGATTGAATTCTGCTCTGCTACCACAGTGAAGTAATTCTAAGGAAAAGCAGATGAGAGTTTGACCATTCAGGAGTTAAAACGCATGGCAATACTTGAACAATTCTCTGATTATCTCCTTGAGTAGATGAGGTGGAGCACGATTCTGTTCTATATAATGGAATCATAATTCCGGTTTGATTTTTTTTTTTTTTCCAAGTCATTGAAGTAAGTTAGGTTGGATATAATTTTTTTTTTTAAAGATTTTATATATTTGAGAGAGAGAGAGCCAGCAAACACGGGGCACAGGGAGAGGGAGAAGCAAACTCCCTGCTCAGCAGGGAGCCTGACATAGGGCTCTATCCCAGGAACCCCCTGATCATGACCTGAGCCAAAGGCAGATGCTTAACTGACTGAACCACCCAGGTGCCCCTTGGGTCTAATTTTTAAATAGTTTACCAAAATGAAGGGAGAAATAGGAAATTCCTAGAGGTAGTGAGTATAAGCCAGAGTGAGTAGACATGAAACCTGAAAGATGCTGACAGGAGGAAAACAGGATCAGAGGAGGAAGGTAGAGGTCATTGGAGGTGAGATATCTAGAAACCAGACAGCTGGCTGTTAGATGGGCACCCTCTTGTTGCCCTCACCCTGATTGTGGTAGGACCAGGTGAGAAGGATGACTAGGAGCAGATGTTAAAGGGTTTCATAAATGAGGGGGGAAGGACCACCCAGAGATTATTCTTCTAACATTGTGTCGTATCTTTTGTGTAATTCCTGTTTCTTTTTGTCTCATTACCTTCGAATATCATTAATGACGTATGTATATACTGTTTTTGTAATTTGCTTTAAACATAAGTCAGATGGTAGTAGATGTTCATTGTATGAAAGTCAGAAAATAGGGTTAAAAAGAAGAAACTAAAACGGCATCTGTGGATAACTAATGTTAGCTATTTCTGGTATACTCTTCCAGACTTTTTTCCTACATAGGCGGTAAAAACATGTTTTAACTGGGGCACCTGGGTGGTTTAGTGTATTAAGCATCCAACTCTTGATTTCAGCTTAGGTCTTGATCTCATGGTTGTGAGTTCAAGTCCCGTGTTGGGCTCTACGCTGGGCATGGAGCCTACTTAAAAAAAAAGTTATCACATTGTGTTTGTGTGTGTATTTAAGTAATCTCTACACCCATTGTGGGGCTCAGACTCACAGCCCTGAGATCAAGAGTCAGATGATCCAACAAATGAGCCAGCTAGGCATTCCCCCATTAGATATATTTTTGCAATTACAGTATTTTGCATATTCGGTAAAATATGAGTATTTTCATGTCATTCAATGTCAATAATTATACTTTTAGGATTATAATTATTACTATTTTTTAAGAAGATTTATTTATTTTAGAGAGAGCACACAGGGGGAGGGGCAGAAGGAGCGGGAGAGAGAGTCTCAAGCAGACTCTGCACTGAGCGCAGAGCCTGACTTGGGGCTTGATCTCTGACCCTGGGATCACGACCTGAGCCGAAACCAAGAGTCAGCTACTCAGCTGACTGCGCCACCCCAGCGCCCCTGTCAGGATTATTTTTAATAACTGCGTAGTGTTCTTTTATAAGAATCTGCTATAATTTACTGACTGAATCCAGTTGTAATTGAGCATTTCTAACATCTGCTGTTTTGCTCAGCTAGCTGTGTATTGTGTCTTTAAATTAATATGGTTTATGATGGTTGCATAGTGCTTGGTGCATGGATGCACTGAGAGTTGAGTAGTGAAGGTTGGCTTTTAACCTCTGACCTGATAGACGTATAATTTATGGAGGCCAGTTCAACTGTGTAGTTATGGCCACACACATTAATATTTTATTTGTAGTATGAATTCTCAGGGTTTTTAGAGTTGGGTTTTTTTTTTGGGGGGGGGCTTGGTGGTAGAGGAAGTTGACCATATCAGCCTGGTTCTCTGTGCCATTTCCTGGACCAGAAGATTAATACTGAAGACACTGGATGCTTAACAATTTGGAATCCATTTTGCCCATGTTTGCAGTAAGATACTTTAATTTGCCTTCCTTTAGTGAAAAAGGGTAAATAATTACTGACTTTTTTCCCTTAATTAAGCATTAAAAGCCAAATTGGGCATTACGTGTTATGAAAATCATGACAATGACATAAATTGCCTTGCATTTTCTTGTGTGATGTCCTTGGGAACAGTACATGTGTTTTGCAGAATGCTTTGATTGAAAATATTTACACAGAAAATGAGCTTGCAGTATGAACACATTGAAATAACTAATTTATCACCCCTAAAATACATCTCAGTGACTACAGCATCCAAGGAGTCCTAAAAGCTGATTCTAAAGATTGGAAAGACTGTCTGCTGAGTTTTCACATGACTTGTTCAAAGCACTTCTCTGAAATGAGTTTTTTACTTACTAACTTTTCATTGTTTGTACATGACTTCATATTCACCAGTCCCAGTTAAAAAAAATTGTTAAGTGAATGAATAAATTGTATTAGATCTGTTTTCAATCCATTTAAATTACTAAAGAATTGACTTCTTTGGGAGAGTAATTTTTGAGATACACATGAGTAAAGTGAAATGAAGCAGAGAGAGTTTATCTGGGGTGTTTTGGTGATGTAGAAGGATAATCTGGGAGTCTTGTTTTTCCCTAAATAGTATTATTCCCTCTGAATCACCTAGGGAACAACCACATCTCTACCATTTTGACCATTTCAGCCATTCCATGTTTTTCTTGATTCTTTTCTTGATTCTGAAATTGAAGTTCTTATCCTGGTGCTACTTTGATGTATCTAGGACGGTACTAGGCAGTAGAAATTATAATGCCAGCTTTAACTATGAGTCACATACAGAATTTTACATTTCCTAGTAGCCACATTAAAAAAAAGGTAGAAAGGGTGAAATTAATATTAATTGTATTTTATTTAATCCAGTATGTCCAAAATATAATTTCAGCATGTAAATAACATGAAAATTATCGAGTATTTTACATTATTTTTCATATTAAGTATCTAAAATCCAGTGTGCACTTTACACTTATGTCTCGGTTTGGATTAGAACATTGCAAAAGCTCAATAGCCATGTGTGGCTAGTGTGTACCCTATTGGACAGTGCAGATCCAAGGAATCATTTAGAAACAAAATTGAGAGCAAAAAAATTAATAATGTAAGTAATGGCAAAGATATCCATTTCATTGTCTTTCTGAGAATAGCTTTAATAGTTTTCTATTTTAAAGGTTATTTGGTACAGATAGGTTCATATAACAATAATATGTTTTTGCTACAAGCCAAAATTATACATTGAATTGATGGTGTTTAACCAAGATGATATGAATGTGTTATTATAGATTTTTTAGAAATCCAGGAGCCCTGGGGGCGCCTGGGCGGCACTGTCGTTAAGCGTCTGCCTTTGGCTCAGGACGTGATCCCAGCGTTCTGGGATCGAGCCCCACATCAGGCTTCTCCGCTAGGAGCCTGCTTCTTCCTCTCCCACTCCCCCTGCTTGTGTTCCTTCTCTCGCTGCCTGTCTCTGTCAAATAAATAAATGAAAATCTTAAAAAAAAAAAAAAAAAAAAAAAAGAAAAGAAATGCAGGAGCCCTGGAACTTGGTCATCTCTAATCCCTCTTTTTTAAATATTAAAAAGAGATGATTTAACTGTATCTGTAATATTTTGTTAATCGCATTAGGGGAAGAGATCTGAAGCATCCAGCAAAATAATAATATTGTTAAATCTGGGTGGTAAGTACATGGTGTTCCTTATATTTTCTAATACTTGTCTGTGTATTTTAAATATTTCCTGAAAAAATTTAAGGGTGAGAAACTTGATTCATAAAAGTAAAATGTGAACGAGACATCATTTAATGTGTTAGAAATTCTGGAAGTGCTTATACTTTCATAGTGACAGTATTCTTTCTTTTGCCTCCAGTTAATACTGAGTTGCAGAAAAATGGCAACTTACATTCAGTAACTGCTTTCTTTGGATGAGACTTGTTATGAAAGACGTGCCATCTGGAGATGATTTAATGTAATTTCATATTATAGCTATAGCATTTCAAAGAATGGAATATTTCTTAGACATCTCTGTTTAGACAGATGTTTGACTTGAAGATCTTTAAACTGAGATGTCAAGCAGTACTGACATTTTTGAAGTTTAACAGTTTTTAAACCTTTTTTTTGTAAAAACCTTTTTTTGTAACATCACACACACAAAAAATCTTTTTTTAAATTTATTTGATATTATATTCAAGGTGCAGACCAGATGTTCACTTATTCAGTGTAAATAGACCTGAATTAGGTATGTGATTCCTTGATGTAATCTGAAGTGTATTTTGTAAAATTTTGTTTGTAATGATGCTTTAAGAGGATAAGGTAAAATAGAGTATCATATATCAGGAACAAATTTTTTTAAAAAATTAAGATATTACCTATTTGACAGGGAGAGAGCACGAACACACAAGCAGGGGGAACAGCAGGGAGAGGGAGAAGCAGGCTCCCCGCTGAGCAGCTGAGCAGAGAACCCGATGTGGGGCTCGATCCCAGGACCCTGGGATCATGACCTGAGCTGAAGGTAGATGCTTAACCGACTGAACCACCCAGGCACCCCAGGAACAAAATATATATATTTTAAAGCTTTATTTATTTGACAGAGAGAGAGTGGGTGCTGGGGGAAGGGGCAGAAGGAGAGGGAGAGAGAATCTTAAACAGACTCTATGTTGAGCATTGACCCTGACGCAGAGCGCAATTCCACAATTCTGATATCATGACTTGAGCTGAAGCTAAGAGTTGGACACTTAACCAACTGAGCCACCCAGGTGCCCCAGGAGTAAAATATTTGAAGTAGCAGTAGGTTTCAGTCCAATGTAGAAGTAGGATATATATGACAATAAAAATAAACCATATACACACAGAGAGGGAGAGGAAGTTAGAGTTGACAATTAAGAATTGTATATATTCAAGCTGTACAGTTGATTTGAAACACACGTACATTGTGAAATCATCACCACCTTGAAGCTAGTTAGCGTGTTCATCACTGCAGATAGTTACCACTTTTGTTGTTTCATGGCAAGAATACTTAGGATCTAACTTTTTTTTTTTTTTAAGATTTTATTTATTTGAGAGAGCGGGAGGGGGTGAGAGAGAGAGAGATCATGAGCAGGGAGTAGGGGTAGGGGGAGAAGCAGACTCCCCACTGAGTGGGGAGCCCTACGTGGGTCTCATTCCCAGCACCCCGGGATCATGACCTCTGCCAAAGGCAGATGGTTAACCGACTGAGCCACCCAGGTGCCCAGGATCTAACCTCCTTAGTAAATTTCAAATATATGAGAAAGAATTGTTAACTATTGTTACATTGTTGTACATTTCTAGAAATATATATATATATATATATTTTTAGATTTTTATTTATTTATGTGACAGAGAGACAGCCAGCGAGAGAGGGAACACAGCAGGGGGAGTGGGAGAGGAAGAAGCAGGCTCACAGCGGAGGAGCCCGATGTGGGACTCGATCCCGGTACGCTGGGATCACTCCCTGAGCCGAAGGCAAACGCTTAACGACTGCGCCACCCAGGTGCCCCCCTATGAGTATTTTTATAGGATAAAGTCCTAAAAGTGGAATTACTCGGTCAAAAATTAGGTGCACTTTGAGTTTTAATAGAAATTTCTAAATTAGCCTCCAAGTCGGTTGTACCAGTTTACATTCTTATGGGCAGTACATCAGCCATAGCTTTTTAAAATACATCATTTATTGAGTGCTTGCAGTGTTCTATATCAGTATAATCCTTCTCCCGTTCTTCAGGTGCTGTTATTTGTGCAGATGAGAAAACTGAGCATGTGGCACTATAGTAAGTAGTGGGGCTGCAAGTCAGCTGAGGCTGTCTGCTTTCCAAGCCTGTGCTCTTAATCATTAGGTGACGTTTCCTTCTAGATCTACATTTGACCAAAACATTTCATGCTGCTAGTGGTAGATGTTGAATTTTGTCTTAATGTGAAAGTAAAGCTCTAATTATCCATAATCTGTGGGGAAGGGACCCTTCTAGTCAACTGTATTTTTATTATTTATTTATTTGCTTATTCTAAAAGATTATTTGAGAGAGTGAGAGAGAGTGAACAGGGGGAGGAGCAGAGGGAGAGGGAGAGAGAAAGAATCCTAAGCAGACTTCCTGCTGAGCGTGGAGTCCGATGACCTGAGCCGAAATCAAGAGTCAGATGCTTAACTGACTGAGCCACCCAGCCTCCTCTAGTCAACTGTATTTTTAAAAAAATCAAGTTCCCATTATGTGTTAGGTACTGTACCTTGCAAGAAAATCTTACTTAATCTTCACAATAGTCTTCTGGGGTAAGAGTGTTCACCTAGCTGGCTAGTAAATGTCTTCATTTTCTTTAATAGAAAACTGTAGTGCACTGTACCATATGATAGCCATTAGCCTCATGTAGCTACTTAACTTTAAGTTAATTAAAATTAAATTAAAAATTAAGTTCTTCGGGGGCGCCTGGGTGGCACAGCGGTTAAGCGCCTGCGTTCGGCTCAGGGCGTGATCCCGGCGTTCTGGGATCGAGTCCCACATCAGGCTCCTCCGTTGTGAGCCTGCTTCTTCCTCTCCCACTCCCCCTGCTTGTGTTCCCTCTCTCGCTGGCTGTCTCTATCTCTGTCAAGTAAATAAATAAAATCTTAAAAAAAAAAAAATTAAGTTCTTCATTCACACTAGCCACATTTCAAATGTTTGGTAGCCACATGTACCCAGTAGTTGCTGTCCTAGGTGGTGTGGATACAGGATATTTCTGTCATTGCTGAAAGTTTTGTTGGACAACACTGGTCTAGGATTCTGACTTAGGGGTTGAGGAGAAAAAGAGGCATGGAAATGATACTGGAGTATAATGAGTAAATGACATTTTTATTATCTTCTAGAAGAGATGTTGTGTTTTACACTTCTTTACTGGAAATAGTTCTTGGCTGTGGTCAGGATTAGAGTGCAGAAGTACTCCTCTTTAAGTACATTATGTAAATAGATTTTCCTTTTGGTTATTTCTGTCTTTAAATTATGGCTGGAAATAAAAATTCTAGAGACATGTTCTGTTTATACCTCAGAATAACCAACTGCATATAACATTTGGGAGAAAGTCATCCTAAGTGAAGAAAAGCCATCATTCGTTTGATGGGTGCCTCTGTGAGGGGTGTAGTCTACACCAAACTAGCTCTTTGACCGTTCCAGCTGCTCTTTCTGTATCCCCTGCTTGTCCATTCTTTTGCCATCACTTTTATTTGAACTATTCATTAGACCTAGTAGGTTCTTGTTCCCCTTTCTCCCACCACCTGCCTTTCCTTTCCATGTCTTGAGCAGATGACCTCACTTCCTATTTTACAAAGAAAACAGAAGCCATCAGATTTGAGCTTTTCAATTTCTAGCCACTAATGCTACATGTAGTGGTACTCAACTACTTATAGTTACTGGTAGTTCAGTACCCAACTACTTATAGTTACTGGTGTTCGGAATTAAGAGTTAGTTAATTTATTAAAGTTAGAAAATGTAAAACAGTTTTTCTTAAGCCCTTAATTTATAAATCTTACTAGTCTGTTGATGTATCCAGTACATTTTATATAAAAATATAAGAAAAATGACTTACAAGATAGACTTTGATGTATGTTGATTAATGCAAATTGGACAGACTTAATTTCCTTTAAACATCCAGTTCCATTTATAAATATAACTAACATTAAGTTGCATTAAAACATTGAGTAAACAAATGCCTGACTGGGAAAGCTAACAAACCAATTGAAACAAAACGTTTTCTAAGTACTTATATGACTTTTGTAGATATAATTAAACTTAAAAATACAGTGAATTTCCCCTCACCCAAACATGTCTTTCCTTGTTTTCCTGTTTCCATAAATGCTTCTCAATTGTCTAAGCCAGAAACCCTGCAGAGTGTGGACTCTCCCCTCCCCCCTTTCTATGTCCAAGTATTGTTTCTTTTTCCTCTATCTCTTCCTGGTCCCGTTACCCTAGTTCAGGTCATTGTATCTCTCCTCAGTTACAACTTTGAAGCCAGGCTGCTTGTTCAGATTCTATGCCCTTCCAGTGTGTTCTTCACTGTAGTCCTTTTGAGCTTTTGTTTTAGTTTATAATAGCCTTATTGAGATATAATTCATGTACCATACCGTTCATTTGTAATGTCCAATTTAGGGGCACCTGGGTGGCTCAGTCCTTTAAGTGTCCACCTCTTGATTTCAGCTCAGGTCATGATCCTGGGATCAAGCCTTGCATTGGGCTCCGTGCACAGCAGGAATCTACTTGTTCCTCTCCCCCTACTTGTGCTCTCTCTCTCAAATCTTAAAAACAATAAAATGTACAATTCAGTTATTTTTAGTATGTTCATAGAGTTGTGCAGCCATCACTGTAATCAATTTTTAAACATTTAATCACTAGAAGGGTGATTTAATCACTAGAAGAAACCCTGTACTCATTGGTAGTCACTCCCCATTTTGTCCCTACCCATCCCCCAGCTGTAAGCAAGTACTCATCTACTTTCTGTCTCTGGATTTGCCTATTCAGAACATTTCATAAATGGAATCATACACTCTTTCAGGACTGGCTGCTTTAACTTAGCATAATGTTTTCAAGGCTTATCCTTGTTAAATATACATTAGTACTTTATTCCTTTTTATTGTCAAATAATTGTCCATTGTATGGCTATAGTACATTTTATTTATCCATTTATTGATGGACATTTGGATTGGTCCCACTTTTTGGCTATTAAAAAGCTTCTGTGAACATTCATGCACAAATTTTTGGGTGGAAATGCTTTTTCATTTCTCTTGGGTATATATCTAGGAATGAAATTGTTGGGTCACATGGTCCCTCAGTGTTTAACATTTTTAGGAATTGCCAGACAGTTTTCCAAAATGTCTATATCATGTTACAATCTCACCGGCAATGTATGAAGTTCCAAGTTCTCTACATTTTCAATACCACTTGTTATTACTTCTGTCTTTTTGATTTATAGCCATTCTGGAGGGTATGAAGTGATCCTTTTGTAGTTTTGATTTTCGCTTCTCTAATGATGAATGATGCTGAGTGTCTTGCACTTACTGACCCTTTGTTATCTTCGGAGCCTTTTGATCTTTTAAAAATACAAATCTGATTGTACTTGTTGTTTAGGTAAAGCCCTCCAGTGGAAAACATTCTTTCCCTTCTTCTTTGCCCACTCAACTCTTACTTACTTTTTTGGGCCTCAGTTTAGGTGTAATTTCCTTCAGGAAGCCTTTCTTGACTGCCGTTATTAGCAATCAACCCACCATGTTGTTGTTTATCTACACTTCCTTTCCCAGCCAGACAGCTCGCTCAGTCAGTAGGGATTGTGCCTGGCACATAGATGGCTTAAAAACTGAATATATGAATAAGTGTAGCTTTGTTTTTTTTTTTTTTAAATCTGCCTTGGAATTCTGATTGGACCCAAGGCAGTATTGCATGATTATTGTGCATGCCTTGTTTTCCCTCATGTTTTTACAGATGACATGAGGGTAGGATGATATAGAGAATGGTACATGGCTCTTGGTCTGTATAGACAGAGGCCAGGCAAAACCTGTGCCAGTCTGCTATCCAGTGGCAGCTCCCTGTCTGCCCTGGGGGTGCTCTTTGACCTGGAAGAGGCAGAGCTAAGATAAGGGCAAGGGAAGCTGGAGAACGGAACCACAGAGTTGATTAGAAGCCTGAGGCTTGGAGTAACAGCCTCTGAGGACTGGTGCACTGCAGCAGGTAGCAGAGGTCTGACCTTTAGGTAGCTTTTTGCTTGGGAATAAATACATTCGATCAACTGATGACCTAGTTCTGCCTTCAGTTCTTGAATTACAGGCCAGATGTTCATTTTTTATGCTACATGGAAAATCTGGTCATGGGGATAGATTTTTTTTCCTTTTAGCTTTCAAGAAGGACTCCTTATTTCTGAACTAAAAAAAGTGGATTACACCTTATGCTTTTACAAGGTTCTGTAAAACAGTTAAAACAGAGTCTGGATTTGTTTCTGTGATTGTGACTTTATGAGATGATTTTACTCATCATTCTCTGTCAGAATATCTAGAAATAGTCTTCCATTTTCATTTTTGTACTCCATTAACTACTGTAGTTTGCAGACAGGAAATTTCACAGATTGGTGTTTCGTCTTCTCAGCTTTCTTTTCTTTTTCTTTCTTTCTTTTTTTTTTTTTTTGGTAAGATTTATTTATTTAAGAGAGAGAGAGAGCGTGTGCGAGGAGGGGGAGAGGGAGAGAGGCAGACTCTCTACTGAGTCTGGAGCCTGAAGCAGGGCCAGTCCCATGACCCTGATATCACGAAGGGAACCAAGAGTCAGAGGTTTAACAGACTGAGCCACCCAGGCGCCCCTCTTCTCAGCTTTCTAAATCCCAACTTCCTTGGCTCCTCCAGGCCTACATTTTTGTTGTTTGCAGGGCCGTCATAACGTTTTTTACTCTTTTACTCTTTGCCCAATTGTGTAACTTTACTGTGCAGGGATAGATATTAATGGTCCATAAAATCCATGGTCTAGGATATTCAGGCATTTTAAACTTCCCATCTTCATTTATGTGGCTGTTTCTCCATAAGCCATAGCACTAGGGCCTTGTCATATAGGGAAACAAAAGAGGAGCTGACCTTATGGTAGAAACATCAATGTCTGGAAGAGAGGTTTTGGGGAAATGAGGAGGGTGTTTTAAATAGTAGTCATCTCGAAGCATTTAGTGCACTGTCGGAAGGAAGCTCCCTTGAGGCTTCATCCAGAAGTACCAAAGCTGAGGCCTAATGAAGTGATCGTTCCTGGCCTCAGTGAATAGATGTTGCTTGACCTAACTGGCAGGCTTTTTCCTGTCTCCAAATAAAATAAGCACCTTTCCCTGCCTATTCTAGGAACCAAATGAAACTTTTAAAGAGCTGGTTCTATGGAAATCATGATTATGTTTCCAGATTTTTCAAATTTGTATGTTTCTAAAAAATTAAGTAAATGGACACAAATCCTTTTGCTAAAAAAACTAGTGTTATATCGAGAAAGCTTTTTTAGAATTTATTCATTTATGAAATATTTGAGTACTTATTATGTGCAGTGTATTCTCACCAGAATCTGTAGGATACTCAGAGATGAATCAGACATTGGCCCTGCTATTGTGGAGCTTGTCCTTCAGTAAGGAGACGATGCATGTATGTAATGTAATGTAAATACAGGCACGTGTAATGTGAGGTCAAGGGCTGTCAAGTTCAGAGGCGGAAGCAATAACTTCTGTCTAGGGGAAGGGAATTAGACAAGGTTGCGTGGAGAAAGAAGCATTTGGTCTGAATATTGAAGTAAGGTTGTCTGGTGGGAAATGAGCTTTTTTGAAGGTTTTTAGTACAGGAGTGACATGATTGGAGTTGTGCTTTCGGACAGCTGTTTCTAAGATGTGATCAGAGAGAGAGGTTGGAGACTGGGTGCAAAGACGGAAAGCCTTTCTAAGTGGAAATGGAGAGGTGTGATAGATGTGAGACTTTGCAGAGGTAGAACGACATGGATTTGACGGTTGTTGAAGCAAGGCGTAGTCTTTAAATAGGGGTTTTCAGGCATAGGCAATAGAGTAAGATTTGGGAACACAGGAGAGACTGATTTGGGAAGAGGATAATAAATACACCTTTTCATTGAGAAATCTAGGTGATTTTTGTCATAAGGGAGATGGAAATACTTAAGTAGACCTGGGAAGAAGTCAGGGTTGAAGGTAGAAATATTGAGAATGGGGATAGTTGAAGGCTTGAGATTAAATGAAATAGCCAGAGGATTTAGTATCAAATGTGTCTTTACCAAGAATGTCACATTGGAAAACCCCCAAATCCTCCAGTTTTAGGACGGGAGCGCTCCAGAAGAGAGGATGTTGTTGAAACAACTCAGGCTGTTCCTTCAAGTTTTTATTTCTCTTTGGGGTTCTTTCAGTTTGATTCTCATTTTGGTTGAAAAGTAAAGCATAATGATTTTGATCATGAGAGCAGAAAAATAGGGTTTGAGTCCTTGTTCTGCCACCTACTCCACCATGTATCCTTGTTAGAGTCATACAACTTCTTTGTGCTTCAGTTTCCTCCCCTATAAAATGGGCATGATAATACCCACCTTTTATAGAGTTGTTTAGGAATTATTCAATAATTTATCAGTTCTCCATAAACAGTGGCTAATGTTAATGCTAAATTCTTGCTGGCTCCACTGTTTCTGATCTTAAAGGGTGCACTGCTTCTCTTTTTGTTTTTATTTATTTACTTTTTCTGCTCTTTTTAAATCTGAACTTGTACAAAATCCTTTTTTGTTTTCTCTCAGCATGACTGACACCACCTGAAATTTCACAAAGAATTTTACTTAGTGTTAATAGAGAATAAAAGGGAATAATTATTGTAAATACAAAACAAATGTAGAAACAGTTAAGCTTCTATCGTCAGAGGCCTGTATAACTTGTTACTTGTTCCTGGGTTTCTTGCCACTCTCCATGTTGACCCGCAGGACCCCCAGCATTCCACATGGTGGCCACTGCTTTCCATATGGGGGAGTGGTCTGCCTTTCACCTCTACCAAATACTCTCCAGATTCATGCTAACAAAGCTGTTTCATTGATCCAGGACCTTTCCTTTTCATTCAACCAGGATTTTTTTTGGCATCTTACTCCAAGCCTGACTTTTCTGGACTGTGGTGATTGACGTAAATGATTGTAAGTGATATATAAATGTTTGTCCACTGGAATATAAATGATAGGCGTAAATCTACTTCTTTGTGGAGAATGTATTTGGAATCATTTCTCAGATAAATCTTCCTTTTCTCATATGGGAGATTGGCCTTGATCAGGTAGGGCCGCACAGTGTAACAGCGCACTGATCATCAATAAATATATGAATTAAGAATTATCATCCATGTTTTAGCAGAAAGATTGTTTCTCACATTTGAATTTTGTAGTCGTGAGTGTGTGTGTGTGTGTGTGTGTGTGTGTGTACTGAATTAGGAAATGATCTCAGTTCTCTGTGGCTCTTTTCCAATTGAGCCTGAAGGGTGTATAATTGTACACAAGCTGCAATCAAATTAGCTGAGTAACATAGGTATTAGGATAGAATTGGAACCCAAATCTCTTGATTTTGATTAAAAAAAAGCAATTGTATTAGACTGTCTTCTCTGAAGGAGAAGATAGAGAATTTTGTAGTCTCCGTTCTGGTTTTACTTTCCTTACTTCAGGAAGAATCTGATTTGAAGAGGTGGTTGTTTTTGTGTTTTTCTTTTGTTTAAAAAGAGAGAGAGAGGTAGGAGATGGGCGGGGTTGGGGGGAAAATCTTAAGCAGACTCCATGCCCGGCATGGACCCTGACTCGGGGCTCAGTCTCATGACCCTGAGATCATAACCTGAGCCGAAATCAGGAGTAGGACGCTTAACCTACTGAGCCACCCAGGTGCCCCTTACTGAAGAGTTTTAACTCCTGTAAAAGTGCAGAAGTCTTTCACTCCTTTCAGAACCACCACCTACGGTCTGTGCCTGTACCGGCCCCGCCCCTCCGTTGTTTCAGTTGTGTGCTTTTGGGTTTTTTCTCACTAACTGTTGAAGATGTTCTCCATCCTTAACCTTCTGAAAGGATGATGCTCTTTTCCATGGTACATCTAGTAAATTCTGAGGCATGGAGCCTCTCTAATAATTTCCTCATATAAAGGAATACTATGTTTAAATTGATGTGTCAGTGAGAGGTAATAATTGACAGTAAATATGAATTCTTAATTTTTCTGAAGGAAAATTATTTCAGTGATTTCATGCTTCTATTTGTTTTCTTTGACAATCTGTATTAAATACCTGCTTAGGTAGTGCCTTGGTATTGAAGTGAGGGAATAATCCCATTTTGTGTCCTTATATAAGTATTAAACATTCAACATCTTTGTGATAGGGAAGAGGAGTGTCTTTGGTAAATAGAATGCTTGGCATTTTGGTTGGACTCATACTTCAGAATGAAAACAAAAGCTGAAGTCCAGCTATTTAGTGTCAGTGTCAGCACTTTCTATCAGCTCTCTTAATGCAATTCCAGAGTTTGATCAGCTGCGGGGAGAGTTGAGAAATCAGGAAAATGCAGACCAGCCTATCCTGTTCGTCATCCTCCCATTGTCTTATATTTGTTCCTCTGTTAAGATTATGGGGAATTCTCTACACTCCTGGTCCCTTTTGGTGGGGGGGCATCATATTTAGTAGATTAGTAATACAGAAGAGAAGTTGAGTTGGTAGCCCATGTAGTTCGTTCACTTAGTCATGGGTAGACGGTGAGGGTTTTCAGTGGTATTTCTTCAGTGTTAATTTTAGAAGAAATTGATTATTTAGTGTGAACAAGTATTGGAGCAATAACTTGCTAACCTAGGGAAAACTTATACAGACAGTGGTTATTAGAAATACATTTTGTTTAACAGGAATAAGAAAATGTTTATATTGTGACATTTGCCAGTTGTCAACACTGTTTTTGTGTGTATGTGTGTTTTATGTTGAATGACAAGTACCTTCATTATCTTTCACCATTGGAAGCAGTGAAGAAAACTAAGGGGCTTTTTTTCCTCTTTCAAAGATTTTATTTATTTGAGAAAGAGCACAAGCAGGGAGGAGGGGCAGAGTGAGAGGGGCAGAGGAAGAGGGAGAAGCAGACTCCCCACTGAGCAGGGAGCCCGATTCGATTCGATACGGGGCTAAATCCCAGGGCTCTGAGATCATGACCTGAGCTGAAGGCAGACACTTAACCGACTGAGCCACCCAGCGTCCCAAACTAAGTGGCTTCTAATGAGGGAATTATTTTTAAAATTTTAAGCCCACTGAAACTAAAGAGATATTTTCAGTGCACATTTTTCTTCTAATGTTAAACTGATTCCAGTCTTCAGAGAGAACTTTCAAAAAGATACACTAGTACAGCAAAGCAGACTAATATTTTAGAAAGAATATTACCAGTAATAAAAAGGACAGAATTATGATAGCTTGATGCATTAATTTTAATAACTTTTTTTTCACAGCTCTTGAGTCAAGATGAGAAAAATGAAACAGAAATATGGTCCTCATTTTGATTGTGCTGAATTTATTATAGGAAGTGCTATCCTCCCTTCAGATGTAGAATCTGGGTTTATGTCCTTTTTGTTTAAAAGAGTAGGTGAGGCTACTTTTTCTGTAGCAGTGGAATTAAAAATTCTTTTCGCCGATTACCATTTAAAGCAATGTCATAGAAAATGCAGTAATTTGAATATAGCAGTCTGGGCAGAGTTATTCCAGTTGCAAGTGGTCTTCTGCCTTTTTAAAGAGCACCTTGTTCGAGGTTATCTAAAACTGTTCATGAAGTAGTTGCTTATAGAAGTTATATTTGTTCCTTGTCCTGTAACTGCTATAAAATTGATGGTTTGGTCCTTTCATTAAATTTTTCCTTTATAATAATACTGTTGTTCCAGTGGTCTGTCACAGATTTGGGGTCTTGAATTTTATGAACACATGTTATAAATCCATCCTGCGATGGATAAGCTTATTTTTGCTGATGTGCCTGCATAGAAAATCTTTTTTGCTCCTCTGCAGATTGTCAATTAAGTTGTCTGCTTTTTATGTTTTTTCATTCTTTGTACCAATTCCATGTGCCACTTTGGGTACCATTTAGTCTTTACCTTACACTGCCTTTAAACACTCCCCAGAGACAGATTGTCCATGGATTTAATGAAGCTTAGACTAAAGGGACCCTCACTTGCATGAGCCTCTTGGGATTTTATATACAAAATTTTGTAGTCTTTTCTTAAAGAAGTCCCCCAAATTGTATGAACATTAGACCCCACAAAACCTGCCTTTTCTAAAATAGTAGACTGTTAGAGGAGATGAAAAACAAAAGTAAATGCAGATTTTAGCTTTGTTTTCTAGGTGAAAAGGATATAAATAGAATATTTGAATGGGTTTTGTGTGATGTCAGATTTAATTTATCATGATAACCATCAGTAGTGCACCAGATGTTTTGACTGTATTTAGCTTCATATTAAATTAAGCATAGCCAGTGGCCTCTAAAGTCCATCTGTACTGCTGCCAAAGGTAGCATGGAAGACAGCGCCTTTCCTGTCTGTTACCGCTGCTTGCTGCTCTTTCTTTCTGGCCATGATATGTAGGCTTTCAAATTGCTCATAGAAAAGGTGAGCCTTCGTATTTGAACTTTGTATTCTACAAATCTGTACTGAGTGAAGAGGCTTGCGTGTATTCTTTTCATCACAGTAGGTGGTCATTTTTAATTTTTGCTTATCTACAAACCGTGGAGACAAATTAAATAAATAAGATTAGTTAGGACTTTATTGAGGCCTGAAGTATAGTGAGAGGGAAACCATTACAAGTCCCAGTTAAACATAGGTGCACCTGAGAAGATTTTTCTTCATCTACTACTACTAGTCATGGAAAAAACAATTAACTTACGATTTTGTTATATAAATACGTGTGAAGATCTGAAAATCCTTGGTTTTATTTATACTCAGGAAGACAAGTATTGAAATCACTGAAAGCCTTTATATGAATTTAAATGAACACACTTTGACTTTTACATGATTCCTACTTCATCAGCGTAATCAGAGAATGCATGGATTCTTTCCCCATGAGTGAGGGTAAGACATACATCTGCAGTGTTCTTACATGAGGATCAGTAAGATGGCAGACCTTGCAGATCAAACAATTTCCTCCTGTACATGCTCTCACTCTCACCTAGAAAAGCATGTAGGTATCTCTGAAATTAGACCTATAAAGCGTGTGCAAACGCCAGAACAAATATCTGGAAATTTTATCATAATGTTTTTTTTTTTAAGTCCTAAATGTCCTCTATTTAACATGAATTCTTTTGTATTAACCTCCTTTCATATGCTAGTTTTCACCAGACTGCAGAATTGCCTGATCTGACTTTCTAATGTAACTGTAATGAATCTTCTGGGAAGCCAAACGATTGAACACACATACTCTGCAACTCTATTGTAAAATATTCAGTCAGTCCTGTCGATGTTGTTGATTAAAAAGAAAAAAAAAAAAAAAGAAGAATCGAGGGGTGAGAGAGAAACGAAAACCTCCCTAACATATATTAAGGCTTAAAACCAAACACATTCTCTCAGGGATTTCAAGCTTTACTAGACATCATGATGTGCAGTAATGCCTCACTTAACGTATATGCAGGAACACCTTACTAAAAACATCATGTGGGTGGAGGCAGAATCAGCTTTGTAAAGCCAGAATTAGGGCATAAGATTAAATTCAGTTTTGACACATTTATCTGAAAAAGCACGTGGAAAAAACTGGCCCATTTGCACAAGCAGACAAATTGCTTGGTGCATTATGCTTGAGTACCCAGTAGAGTTAAATATTTGCTGGGCAATAAATACAGCACCTACTTACACCAGAGCTCAAATGTTTAGTGGTGATCTCTCAAATGTGTGTTCCTTATAAAATACTTGGGGTCTTACTTAACAGCCAGAGAAGTGAGAGGAAGGCCTTTCCATGATATGTTGTTGTAACTAATTTATCCCAGATATTTCTAATTGTAGTGATATGTATTTGGCTTATCCACGTGAAAGAAATTGAACACCATAGTTTAATAATTAAGGATTTATTAGTTAAAACTGAACGTTATAATGAGCCAGATGCTGCTGCATTGAAACAGCCATTTTCATTAGCATTTTTAAATCGAAGAGAATTGAATTTAAATTTGGAGTGCTTTGCCTTTGATGAGTTAATGTTTTAAAATCTTCTAAAATCCATCATATTTTAGGTAAATTTTCTTTAATTTCAATGAAAGACAATAATACACTGAAATATCAGGATAGGTAAGTGAATTAAAGCTCCTGGCTTTAAAAAATCCTGAATTCCTCATTATGAATATTATAAAATAATCTTGAAATTCTTGTGAAAATAAATCATTGCAAAAACGTGTAGATTTGAAGAATGAATTTTTGACTGGAAAAGATATAAATCATTCATATGGAAGAGGCAATGGTGAATGGGAATGGGGATTTTTTTTTTTCTCTTATCGCAGGGAAGCATTTTTAATAATAGCTTGAGTGGTTTGATAAAGCATCCAAAGGAAATTCCCAGGAGAAGAAGATTATACTGGAGAGAGAGATCTTTCTATGAATCATTTACGCTAACCTCTTGCTGAAGCCACAGCTTGCATTTTTAATGAAGGATGATTGCATTTCATAAACAGACCTTTAAAAATTAAAATAATATTGATCCTTCCTAATTTAGGTCTATTAAAATAGCACGCTATACATCTCTTTCTAATAGCTCAGGACACATTATTATTATTAGTTTTAACAGTATATACACAGTTTAATACTTTCTAATCAGAAGTTTCTTTAGATAGGACTTTGATTAAAATGTTTTTGGAAAGTATTTTTCTTTGTTAAGTAGTAACTATGAAAGCAAGCTTTAAGTTATAAGATGATTTTAAAGTTTGGCACTTTAATTTTTTATTATTTTTTATTTTTAAGTAATCTCTGCACTCAACATGGGGCTCGAACCCACAACCCCGAGATCAGGAGTCACATACTCTACCAACTGAGCCAGCCAGGTGCTGCTGAAGTTTGTCACTTTACATTGTTTTCGATATAGACTGTCTCTGGTTTCACGTATGTTCCTTTACTTCTCTTGGTCCCATTAGTTTCCTACAAAGGAAATGGGCTTATTATTTGAAACATTGAATGTAGCACAGGAAAGGAGATTGGGTAGCTTTCAAGAAAACTTGGTTCAGGGCACCTGGGTGGCTCAGTCAGTTAAGCACCTGCCTTCTGCTCAGGTCACGGCCCCAGGGTCCAGGGATCGAGTCCTGCGCGTGCGCTCTTTCTCTCTCAAATAAAGAAATAAGATCTTTAAAAAAGAAAAAAAAAGAAACCTTGGTTCACTTACACTGTTGTGACTGAGGACAAGTCAAATTATCTGTCACTAGTAGGTGTTCTTACTTTTGAAGTGTGTCCCTCCATGAGATGAAATATCTGTAAAGTTACCTTGAAATTTTCTGAATTACCACTTTACAGTTGTGTACCATTTTGAAGACTCTTATTTGAACAAGGGTCATAGGAATCGTGTAGTTTAGCGCCTCCCATGTTAATATAACTGGAAGATGATACGAATAGTGTTGCTTTCCTTTTTCTTTTTTAAAATGAAAATATTCCTAAGTTAAAGATTTAGTACAAGAATCTAAAACTGCGAAGGAAGTGCTTCCTTTAGGTAGAAATATTAGAAATAAAAAGCAGAGTCAAAATTCAGCATCCTATGACAATCTTTTGGGTGACAGCCAATTTTCTTTTTTTTTTTCCCATTTGAAAAGTGGCATGGTATAGTGAGTAAGAGCACAGACTTAGGCAGTCTGCTTGGGTTCAACTCCTGCCTCTTCCACTTATGCTGGCTTGGTGACCTATGGGCAGGTTATCTGGCTTTTATATCTTTTCTGTAAAATGGGGTTAATAATAGTGGCTCTTCAAGGCCCGTTGTGAAAATTACATGGGTCACTCCTAGCAGCTGTGTAAGTTTTAGCTGCTCTTGTATTGTTTACTTTGATTTTACCTGTTTTGCAGTAGCTAAAGAAAAGTTATTTGGGGAATATATTTTTTTTAAATATTTTATTTATTTATTTGAGAGATAGGCAGCAAGAGAGGGAACACAAGCAGGGGGAATGGGAGAGGAAGAAGCAGGCTCCCAGCAGAGGAGCCTGATGTGGGGCTCAATCCCAGGATCCTGGGATCACACCCTGAGCCGAAGGCAGACGCCCAACAACTGTGCCACCCAGGCGCCCCTATTTGGCCAATATTCTTATAGTACAATCAAATGGGGGAATTCATTATAATTTCTTGGAATTAAGCCTTTTTTTCCAGCTTTGCTTTTTATTTTACCTCCTTCTTGCCTTGTCTGTCACTAGATGAGGATGCTGATAATGTAGTTACTTGGTTCTTTTGTTTGTTTTTGTTTTTTTGTGAGTAAAGCGATAGAATTTTATTTTATTTTATTTTTTTTTTATTTTTATTTATTTATTTTTTTTTAAAGATTTTATTTATTTATGTGACAGAGAGACAGCCAGCGAGAGAGGGAACACAGCAGGGGGAGTGGGAGAGGAAGAAGCAGGCTCATAGCGGAGGAGCCTGATGTGGGACTCGATCCCGGCACGCCGGGATCACGCCCTGAGCCGAAGACAGACGCTTTAACGACTGCGCTACCCAGGCGCCCCGCGATAGAATTTTATTAAGCAAGGCTACAGAAAAAGCTCTCAGGAGTGAAAGGGGTCCCGACAGGGTTGCCTACTTGATTTTTTTTTTTTAATGAAGTGGATCCTAAACTAAACATTTAGTATAAGAATAAAAAACTGCAAAGGAAGATCTTCTCTGAGGTAGTCTATGGAGTTAACTCTAAAATTCTATTTAGCTTACTAGTTACTATAGGAATAAGCACAGTTCTTGGGACTCTTGACAATAAAACCATGCATATTTTACACATTGTTTCTCCTGATACTGTAGAGGGGATCAGCAGAGCAAAACTAACCAGGTCGGCATAAGTTTAACTTTGGCATCGCTTAGGAACCCTGGCAGAAACATGGACATTGCTATTTATTTAGAGATAAAATGAGTGCACTCTTTTTAAATTAAATATTAAATTACATGTGGTCAGGCTGGTTGCTTCTGAAATGCTGGGATGCTAATTTGTGATGACCTGACAGGGGCAGCTCTTTGAGACCCATTCTCAGCGAAGGCTCCCCTGCTGCTCCAAGACCAGCAGGTATGTGTGGTTTCCCTAGATACTCTAGGGTAGGAGAATTATTTGTTCTTACTGTTTGGCCTCTTCATAATGAGTGAAGGAGAAGATGCTATAGAAAATCGGAGAATCTAATTCTAGTTGAATCCATAGTATTTTATTAATGCTTTCCACCCCCCCCCCCAGCCAGATCATGTCTGGTGACCTTTTGTGTGAGGAAGTATTATAGAGAATAGTTTCTTTTCCTTAGGAACAGTACCGACCTTAGGCAGAATTAGGAAATGAAAAAAATTTGCTTTAGGGATCATCCCTCTTCTTTTTATGTGACCTTCTTATGTCCTTCACCAGCCCAGATACCCCCCTCGCAGATGCCAGCGCTTATTGTCTTACACATGCCCCACCACTCCACTGCACCGTGCAGCTGCCTTCTGCCATCTGAGTGAACAATTACACGTTAAGATGTTTTACCCAGAATGCTCCCAGAATTATTTGTATAAAAATAAGGTGTAAATAAATCTTAGGTGGATGTTACTGCGTGCTTATTGGATGCCAGACACTGTTCTCACAGTGGGTTAAGGACATTTATCGTAACAATACTATGCAGGAGATATTATTATTTCTCCATTTTATAAAGGAGAGAGAGTAAACTAAAGCAGAGAGAGTAATTTTTTTTAAAGGTTTTATTTATTTTTTTGACAGAGCGAGCAAGCATGACCAGGGGAGCAGCAGGCAGAGGGAGAAGCAGGCTCCCTGCTGAGCAAGGAGCCAGATGTGGGACTCAGTCCCAGGACCCTGGATCATGACCTGAGCCGAAGGCAGACACCTAAGGGCTGAGCCACTCAGGCAACCCAGAGAGAGTAATTTATTTATTTATTTTATATTTATTTATTTTATTTTTATTTTTTAAAAAAGATTTTATTTATTTATTTGACAGAGATAGAGACAGCCAGCGAGAGAGGGAACACAAGTAGGGGGAGTGGGAGAGGAAGAAGCAGGCTCATAGCGGAGGAGCCTGATGTGGGGCTCGATCCCATAATGCCGGGATCACGCCCTGAGCCGAAGGCAGACGCTTAACTGCTGTGCCACCCAGGCGCCCCCCCGAGAGAGTAATTTAAACAAGGTTTTACAGATAGGAAGCGGTAGAGCAGGGATTCAGACCCTGGCAGTCAGGATCCACAGCCTGAATCACAGGCTGAATCACTGTGCTGAACTACCTCTCTGTCAATGTGTATGGATTTCCGAAGTTAAGAGAGTTCCAGGTAGTCTAGGTCAAAATGCCTCTGTGTGTGTGTGTGTGTGTGTGTGTGTGAGAGAGAGAGAGAGAGAGAGAGAGAGAGAGAGAGAGAGAAATGTGTAGGGAGGAGTGGGAAGAGAGGTTCAGGGATTTTTGCCTTCTCTGCCCCCTTTTCATCTTCAGGATGGCCAGTGTTGTATGAAAATCAGCTTTTTAAATAATTTACGTGCTTGTCCCAATTCCTTTCCTTCCTATTCTCCCAAAGGTCTGGTTAAGAGTATTGATGCAACTTTTGATCTGGAGGTTGTAGGTTTGAGCCCCACGTTGGGTATAGAGGTTACTTAAAAATAAAAAAATCTAGGGGCACCTGGGTGGCTTAGTTGGTCAAGTGTCTGAGTCTTGGTTTCGGCTCAGGTCATGATCTCATGGATTGTGGGATGGAGCCCCAAGGGCAGGCTCCATGCTCAGCAGGAGCTCCCCCCCCACGTGGGCACTCACATGCCCGCACTCTCTTTCTCTAAAGAAATCTTTAAAGAAATCTTCTAAAAGAAATCTGATTCTTTAATTTTGAGCAAGGTACTTGTCTCTTCAAAGCACAGTCTCCTTATCTCTAAAATGGGCATAAGGCTAAGAATACCTACTCTTAGGTAAAGATCAAATGACGGAATTGATATGAATTGCTTGGTGTAATTCTTGGAATGTCCTAAGTGGTTTTTTTTTTTTTTTTTTTTGTAATTACAGGGTGGGCAGAGGGGGTTCATGGGTGTTTGTAAACAGGGACTGCTTGAATAAGTGTCTTCCAGAGTTAATGAGAGGTCATCATGAGAGGCAGCTGAAGGGCGCTGTTTCAGGAAGGGTGCTATCGTGTTTCTAGCACTTTGGAGCAGCTCATATTGAAGACAAGGTTGATCATTGCTTTTGAAATGATATGTTTGGTATTACAGAAGCTTGAAGCTATGAAAGGCAAACTGTCTGGAAATCTTATTAACCTTGGAGCTTTCCATAGCTGATAAATAGTAGAGATTAATTTCAGAGAGTATAGGAAAAAAAGACAGATGGATTTTGCATATAGAAATATATATATATATTTTAAAGATTTTATTTATTTATTCGACAGAGATAGAGACAGCCAGCGAGAGAGGGAACACAAGCAGGGGGAGTGGGAGAGGAAGAAGCAGGCTCATAGCGGAGGAGCCTGATGTGGGGCTTGATCCCATAACGCCAGGATCACGCCCTGAGCCGAAGGCAGACGCTTAACCGCTGTGCCACCCAGGCGCCCCAGAAATATATATATTTTTAAGTCATATCAAGAGAAGGGAATTCAGAATGTGAAAGAAAAATGATTTTTATGTGGCGATAGCACTAGTTTTTCTAATGTCCATTTAAATGATATTTAAGTTTGTTTTTGCCAGAAACCTTAAAGTAGAAAACATTTCTCTGTATTACAGATGAGTGAGAAAATGCCTTTTTAGCCAAAGCAATTTTGTAAAATATGTCTTGATTCTTCTGGATACTTAAAAAATTATTTTTCTAATTAGTTTAAAATGAGATCTGTAATCAAGCTTTAAGCTTTTGGGTTAAAATCAGAGCTAATATTTGTGACCTTTTTTTTTTTTTTTCATTTAAAAATAAAGGTGGTATTTAAAAAGAAGCCTCCCAGGGTGCTGCTCAGTTGGTAGAGTGTGAGACTCTTGATCTTGGGGTTGTGGGTTCGAATACCATGTTGGGTGTAGAGATTACTTAAAAAAATTAAATCTTTAAAAAAAAAGAGAAGAGGGGCGCCTGGGTGGCACAGCGGTTAAGCATCTGCCTTCGGCTCAGAGCGTGATCCCGGCGTTATGGGATCGAGCCCCACATCAGGCTCCTCCGCTGGGAGCCTGCTTCTTCCTCTCCCACTCCCCCTGCTTGTGTTCCCTCTCTCGCTGGCTGTCTCTATCTCTGTCGAATAAATAAATAAAACCTTAAAAAAAAAAAAAACAAAAAAAAGAGAAGAAACCTTTCAAGTTAAATGAGATCTTAAAGTCCTAATTGTTCATAATTCTAAAGCATGTAGCAAGATTCCTTTTTGACAGTTGAAATCTTTGTTATTCTTCCTGTTTAGTGTAACCATTAATTCTAAAAGCATGGAGAATTACAAACCTTGGCAGGTGCTATAAAAAAGTTGTGTAGGAAGAATTATCTAAGAGAGATGGTATTTCTTCTGCATCCAGTTTGCAAATCCTACCCCCATTTCAGATGTTTATAGTTTTATCCCTTCCTTTACTGTCTTTTTCCTTTCTTCTATCATTTAAAAAACTAATTTATTTAAAGTAGGCTCCATGCCTGTTGTGGGGCTTGAACTCATGACCCTTACATCAAGAGTCCCATGACTACTGACTGAGCCAGCCAGGTGCCCCTTTTCTTCTACTGTCTTTACTATCTTTCAGTGTAAATTAAGATCTTTTACATATACACAGTCTTTATCAAGAGCCAGAGGATTTTAATATAGCATTTGTTTTATTATGCACGTCTTAGGGAATGGAAATGTGTATATGTATATATTAATCAGAAGCATTTAAATTAATTTTTGAAAAATACTGATTAAATTATTAGTCACTTTTTCAGAAAAAAATATCCCTACAGTGGGAAAACCTTGTTGGTAATTGGCATGACATTGCCTCGTATTTTTTGTCTACTGTGGGCAGCTTTTGACAGTTACAGAAGATGTCCGTAGAATCCACTCCTCCTGGGAAATTCCCTGGGGTGACTGCCTTTAATGGATCCTGGCCATGAAGTTATACCCACCTGAGTGTTAGAATGAGCTGTGACACGAAGCCTGGAGAGTTCTGTACCCATCACTGTAGCCTTTGTTTGAAGCATTTTCTACTCTTTTTTTTCTTGGCAGTTTATTCAAAGGAATATTTGCTGTGTTTACTCTCTATTTGGTACCTACATAGCTTCAGCTGTCAGAAAAACAGTATCCTGAGATTCTGTGTCTAACAACAGTATTTGTTTGTATCAACTTAAGGCATTTGATATAAAGAAATGATGTGATTCCAGCAACAGGTAAAATGTATCTTTGTTCCAACTCTGTTTTTAAAGGTACTGTTGGTATGTTATAAAAAATCTGTGATCTGTAATGTGGGCTAGGCAGTGGCAAGAGTATAAGTGTATCTGGTGGCTAAAATTAAAAAGTTTTATGGCAAGGGCTGCCTGGGTGGCTCTGACGGTTGAGTGTCCCGACTTTTGGTTTTGGCTCAGGTCATAATCTTGGGGTTGTGGGTTCAAGCTGGGCACTGGCTCTGCGCTCAGCTCGGAATTTGCTTGTCCCTCTCCTTCCCCCTCTGCCCCGCCCCACCCCTGTTCTGTCTCGGTCTCTCTCTAAAATAAATAAATAAAATATTAAATAAAAAAGTTTTAAGATAAAAAAGGGGAAAAAGAACCTAGAATTATACAAACCAGAGGCAGAATCCACTAAGGCACCATGGCTATTTGTAGATGACTACTGCGCCCCAGTTAATGAGTGTTTTCTTATTTTGATGCCTGATAGAAAAAAAAAATTTTTTTTAACCCATGGCTTTTGTGAGGAGGGGATCTTATTTTGGGAGTGGGTATTTTGAAGGCATAAAATGATATACAATTTTATTTTACTTTAAGAGTTTTATTTATTTGAGCAACTGGGGGTGGGGGGGGCGCAGAAGGAGAGGCAGACTCCTCGCTGAGCATAGAGCCAGATGCAGGGCTTGATCCCAGGACCCTGAGATCGTGACCTGAGCTGAAGACAGATGCTTTAATTGACTGAGCCACCCAGGTGCCCCATACCTTCTTTCCTAAAATCTTTAGTAACAGCTAGGATTGGGAATATTGCTAATGAGACAGATTAGGAAGTAAAGGAGAAGTAGGTTTTGGGGGTACATTGTATATGGGATATCTAGTTAGAGAATTCCAGCTGGCCGTTTGTGTATGGGCTTTGAGTTTAGGAAAAAGTTCTGTGGCCAAATAGCTAACAAGGAGGTGGTAATTAAAGAAGGGTGTCTTACATATACATAGTGGTTACTCCGCAAATCAAGCATCATGCCATGTGTTGATTTATCTCTTTTTCCAGAGTTGTAATTGGCAACCAAAAAATGGTATATTCGAAAAAGAAGCAAATTCTAGGCTGAGCTGTTATCATCTCTGGACTGGTTGCTCTTTGCAGTCACTTAACGGGCCTTGTACTTCTAAGAACTCTCTCCCGCTTCCCCCATCCCCCCAGCCCCCATACACACACACACAGGGTTTTTACAACACTGCAGGAAGTGACCTTTTTTTTTTTTTTTTTAAAGATTTTATTTATTTATTTGAGATAGAACGAGTAAGCAAGAGAGAGAGAGCGTGAGTGGGGGCCGGGGTAGGAGGGGGAAGGGCAGAGGGAGAGGGAGAAGCAGGCTCGCTACTGAGCAGGGAGCCCAATGTGTGGCTTGATCCCAGGATCCTGGGATCATAACCTGAGCTGAAGGCAGATGCTTAACCAACTGAGCCACCCAGGTGCCCTGCAGGCAGCGATCCTTTCAAAACCTAAGTCATACCCTATCCCTCCTTTGCAGGAGACTTTCCTGTGGCCTGACATTTCTCTCATAAAAGCCAAATAGCCTTACAGTGCCATCCAGACTTCCCACGCTCATTCCCACCCTCCCATGCTTGCTCACTCACTCTGGCCACATTGGTTTTCTAACTGTTCCTCTTGCCTGCCAGGAGTGCTTTTTCCTTCTGGCCTGAGCACTATTAATGATAATGTAAAGCAGACCATGATCATAACTTGTATTAGTACTGAGTTAGTTGACAGGGGACAGAAGTCCAGCTTAAACAAAAAAGGGAATTTGAGTTTGTATAATCTGAAAGTTTTGTGGGTGAACCTGGGTGGAGGTTCAGAGAAGCAGTGAGGATCTTTTTTTCTTCATCTTCTTCCTTTGTTTCCCTTCGTGTTCACTTCATACTCATGAAGCTTTCCTCATGTAGCAAAGATGACTGTCTGTAGCTCTAGGCCTCATCTCTGTAGCTGGGGCATCCAGCAAAAGGATTCTTTTTTCTTACGGTTCTAGCAAAAATTCTGGGGAGGATTCCAGTTGGCTGTGTTTGGACATGGGGCCATTCTTCAACCAGTCATAGTGGCCAGAAGGATTTAGCACACTGATTGGGCAGCCCTGGATCTACCCAACTACAGGTTATAAGATCCCCACAAGAAGAAAGGATTCTTTTCCTAGAAAGGGGCAGGAGGAGGCTAGACGGACAAAGCCATCATTAGACTACTGTTTAACATGAACGTAGATATAATCTATTTTAACAGAGGTATAAACAAGATACTTGATAAGACCCAGGAAGCACCAGCTAAACCTGATTTTGAGGACCAGAGGAATCTCCACCAAGATGACATTTAAAGTGAGCCTTTCAAAAGTAAGATGGATGTTGTAAAATAGAAAAGAAAGGGAATGTACTTGAGGTGGTGTAAAACTGTGCTGCCAAGACTCAGCAGTTGGAAGGAAGGGCTGAGGCCAGAAGTTTAATTCTTAAAATTAGAGTACAAGGAGTTTAGACTTTATTCAGTGCATGGTGGAATCCAATAGTTTTTAAGCAGGAGAGTAATCACATCAGACTTCTCTTTGCAGTGGTTTAGCCAGGTGATCAAAAAGGCTGAACCAGGCCAAGAGTGGTGTGGTATAGAAGGGGACAGATTGGAAAACATTTGGGAAACAGAAATGAAAATACTTGATGATACCTGAACATGCGAAATACCAGTAAATGGGTAAAGCATAATCATGGCAGTAATTGAAATAGCCTGGGGTAAAGTGGCCAGCATTGAGTAGCACACACCTCCTCACTGACCTGCTTGACTTGGGGTAGCAGAAGCTGCGTCACCAGTGCCGTTGATGTCAAAAATCAGATTGTTCTAATATATGGTATCTGTTTTCTTGAGTCTAGGTGATTTTG
Organism: Ursus maritimus; assembly: GCF_017311325.1. Classification (NCBI taxonomy): domain Eukaryota; kingdom Metazoa; phylum Chordata; class Mammalia; order Carnivora; family Ursidae; genus Ursus; species Ursus maritimus. The sequence goes on along the minus strand of NW_024425786.1, from coordinate 6,202,789 downwards.
AAGTTTTCCATTTTATTTTATTTTTTAAATATTTTAAATATTTATCTATTTTAGAGAGAGAGGGAGAGCGCTCGTGCATGTGGGTGCCCTCACAGAGTGGGGGTGGGGGCAGAGGGAGAGGGAGAGGGAGAGGGAGAAAATCTCTAGCAGAGCCCAGTGCGGTGCCCCCCCCCCCCCCCCCACATCNNGTGGTGAGATCATGACCTGAGCCAAAACCAAGAGCTGGTTGCTCAACCGACTGTGCCACCCAGGCGCCCCTGAAGTTTTTCATTTTAGACCATGGTCATTTTTCTCCATGAATCTGCAATTCCTGTTTATTTTTTCTCATCTAGATTCTAGGAGTCTTTTAGTATGTGGATGATACGTTTTATTTCTTTTGTGTTTTACCATGAAACTCAGTATAGAAATGTGCACTTGGCTGACTGAATATTTGTTAGCCAGCGTCTCTACTTTTACATTTTCTTGTTTTATTTTACAGCCTTATTAAAATCTGAAGGTGATCCGTTCCTGACCCAGTAGATATTGTGAGCTATTTGATCAGTTCTGTATTCCCTAGTCTACTCTAATGGCTAAATGTCACTCCTGACTGTATAATTTTCTCTGTACTTGGTTGAGAGCTTGCGCATCAGTTACGTTGCTCTGCACAGGACTTTATGATAGAGCATTTACGTATGCAACTACCGTGACTTACTGTCGTGTTTGTGAAGGTGTGCAGTATCAGAGGAATTTTACCTGAAGAAAATTCTGTTACAAAGGTAAAACTGAATTTCCTCTGTAGTTAGTCTGGACCTCATAATGTTATGAGAGATGTGATATAAAATTCCTATCTTGCCATGTATGAACAACTTAAGTAATTTGTATTTTCTACAGCAGGGTTTTCTCCAGTGCTGAAGCAGGACATAGAATTCTTAGCCTTTTGTTAAAATGTACTTGAGCAGTTACTCAGGGGCCGCCTTAGTGATCTTTGGGTGTAACTTGAATAGCAGTTTAATTTCATAAAGTCCTTTGGGCCTTGAGTTAAATTAAAGAGAATTACCTCTCAAATATGTGTCCACTCCCACTTGGAGAGCTTTTCATTTCATAGCCTCCATATTAAGATCAATTTCTGGGACTCTATTTTCATTCATTCAGCCCGTATCTATTGAGCACCTACTGTGTTTCTCACAGTCTAAAAGGTGGGGAGGTAGCAATGAATACAACAAACCAAGTATTTCTTTATTCATGGAGAAACACTCCCGTGGGGGAAGACAGACAGTAAACAAAGGAGTGTAGACATGTTGATGGTGATAAGCCTTGTGGAGAAAAATGAAGCAGGAAAGGGAGAAAAGGAGTGCCAGGATTTGGCTGAAGGTGTGATAATGGTGGGTTTATAAAGAGTGTTTGGGGAAGATGACATTTGAGCAAAGAAGTGTCATGTAGATGTCTGAGGAAAGTCTATTCTCTGGTGGAGGGAATGGCTAGCTCTGAGGCCTTTTTTGAGTTTCATTTTACTGCTTGGCTATACTTGATTAGGCTATGGATGTATATACAAAGAAACTATGTAGAGAATGAGCTATACATCAGTTGGAATAAAAACAATTAAAAATAATCATATAAACACGCTAGGTACTTGAATTCTTTTCTTGGTACTGGAGTAGTGTTAAAATATGTGTGGAGTGGGGCCCCTGGCAGGCTCAGTTGGTGGAGCGTGCGACTTTTGATCTCAGGTTTGTGAGTTTGATCCCCACATTCGGTGTAGAGAATACTTAAAAGTAAATTCTTTAAAAAAATATATAGAGTGTGTGAACATGTGTGCCCCTGGCTGTTTCTGTATGAAACAAGGCAGCCCTAATAATTACACGGTAGAATGTTGTTATAGAGGAAGTTGTAATCGGTCCTTTGAGTTCAGCAGTCAGCCTGTGTTCATTATATTTTTGCTGTTAGATTAGTACTGTGAGTATTGGGGAAGATAGTAAAGTACAAGATATTATGCTCTGGTCCGATTGGCCAGACTGTTGTCTATGTGGATACTGTAAAACAAGCTAGCGTGGTTGAATGGGAGCAGTACTGAACTAGTATTCCTACGTACTTTTCCAGAGTGGCAGAGTAACTCTGCATACCAGCTCTGCAGCTTTTACTCCTTATAGTTCTGAGCAAATCCTGGGAGAGTCAGCAAGAGAGAGAATCTCTTTTTGGTGTAGGTGTCAGAGAAGAGCTAGTTTTGTTTTCAGATGGGTTCAAAGTGCTTGAGAGCACTGTTTTCATTGCATAATGATTCTAGAACTATGGTTGGGTAAACAAGTTACTGAAAACAGATATGAAGTATTGATTTTCTACGGTGGAACCAGGGTGTGCTATGGAGTGTGTTGTAATATTTGATTTTCATTACTGGGTGTAAATAAACTGAATCCTTTGGTATACATACTACATAAGAATGGCACTGTTCACCTTGAAAACCAACAGTGTTGTTCCTTATCTTATACTAGGCATATTAATTTTTATTACCAGCTGGTTGAATTAGGTTTTTTTCCCATTTGAGGAGTAGACTTTTTATTTTACTTTATTTTAGTTGTTAAGTATGAAACAAAGGCATTTTCTCCTCATCCTTCGAGTGATGTATGGGTAATCTTTTTATTGCATGTACACTGATCAACATGTCAGGTCAGGTATTAATGTTATTACCAAAGTATTTTCCTTTTAAGCTGTTACTTCATAAAGTCTTTTTCCTCCTTCATTCAACATTCATTAATTAACTGATATTTATTGAGTGCCTACTTTGTTCTGGACATCTTTGGGATTCAGTGATGAGGAAGACCTTTTTCTTCATGGAGGTAAAAGTATGGAAGATGAAATAGATCGTTAATTACAGTAATGTGTGCTATGTGTTCTAAACAGGGAAGAAGAGGGTTCTATTTAGGTATACTTAGCAGGGACACTTGACTTGGAGCAAGAAGAATGATGAAGAATCAGCTAACTGAAACATGAGTATGGCAATATGAAGGAAAATGAAAGGCCATTTTGGGGATGGAAGAAACCCACATGCACTGGCCGAGAGGCAAAACAGAACAACAAAAAGCAAACATTTATTTGCACATGGCAAACAACATAAAGTTCCTAATATCTGGAGCATAGATTATTATTATTATTATTATTTTTAATTAAGTAGGCTCCACTCCCAGTGTGGCTCTTGAACTCATGACACTGAGATTAAGAGTTGCATGCTGTACCGACTAAGCCAGCCAGGCATCCCTGGAGCATAGATTTTGAGGAGGAAAGTTGCAAGGAACTTTCAAAGCCATTTTTATTTTTGAATCCCATCCTATTGGCACTTGAGAAACGCCTGAGAGGTTTGAAGCAGTGGATTGACAGAATTGGATTTGCCATTTTACAGGGATCATAGTGGTTGCAGCTGAAGGGAAAAAGAGGGCACATCTGTGGTAGGAGGCGTATGGCTGTGATAGCAACACTTGAAAGAATTGTTGTGAGCCAGGAGTGGGGCATTAGCAGTGGGAATGAAAAGAAGTGGATGGGTTCAAGAAATACTTGGAAGATATGACACACAGGACTTGATGACTGAAGAAGAATCAAGGATGTGCCTCGGTTTCTGTCTTGGGCCAGAGTGATAATGATGATGGTGCGTATGCCAATTGTTGATTTATTGCCTCTTACCTCCAAGTTTGCTTTTTACTTCCTGCTCTGTGAAAATGAATGTGGACCCTTTAAATACTTCCCCTTGGTCAGTGGCAGGAGAAAGGAAAAGGTTTTACTTGCTGGTTCCAGTGTGCTTGCCTGGTAGGCTCTGGCAGCCCTCTCCCACCCACCGCTACCTTGGGCAGTTTTGTAGCAGGGTGCCTCCAGTGAGATACTTCCCCGCAGAACTGCTTTCTTTGTCATTCTAGAGGACTGATTTCTAGCAGGTTCCAGAGGGTGGATTTCCAGAAGTTCCACTGGATGTGAGCCCTCTCCATCAAGGTCTGGATCTCAGTCCTAGGATTGGAAGAAGTTTTCCGTGGGCGCTCTGTCTCAGCCCTAAGGGTAGTGGTGATGATATATTTTGCTATGTAATATTATATTTACTGTTATATTTTATGTCATCTCTTCTTTTATTCCTTAGAGTTTTACCTATTTCTAGCCAGTTCTTTATTGCTCCAGTTCCCTGTTGTAGTTAATTAATTCTTTATTTTAAAAACTTTTCTGGGGCGCCTGGGTGGCTCAGTCGTTAAGCCTCTGCCTTCGGCTCAGGGCGTGATCCCGGAGTCCTGGGATCGAGCCCTGCATCGGGCTCCCTGCTCCGCTGGAAGCCTGCTTCTTCCTCTCCCACTCCCCCTGCTTGTGTTCCCTCTCTCACTGGCTGTCTCTCTGTCAAATAAATAAATAAAATTAAAAAAAAAAATAAAAACTTTTCTTATTCAAATTACTGTTTGTTTTTTTCTTTCCTGTTAGACTAATTCTGATACTGTGCTCTGACATGATCCAGGAATAAGAACATATATGGGGAGGGGGATAGATAGTCAGTTTGGTTTGAGACATGCTAAATTTTGAGTATATGACACTGATGCAGAGATATCCAAAAGTATGTAATATATATGGGTTTGGAATGAGCTCTGGACTGAAGATGCGTTAGTGATTGGCCAGGGAGAATGTTGAGGAAAGAGATAACAGGTAGGGCCCAGGCTAGAGTCCTGTAGATCACTTCCCTGAGGCCTGTTCAGTTGAAGAGGAGCCTACTAAAGAGCCTAAGGAAAATTGGCTGCAAAAGCAGAACAAGGCATTACTGAAGGAAGAAGTTATCAGTGATAAATGCTACTGAAAGGTCAAGTAATAGAAGGAGTAGAAATTGTCCACACGTAGCAAAAGTAGCAAACAGCTTAAAAATATTTGTTTATTTGGGAAGCACTACTAGAAATTCCACTTGCTTAAGTGTACCAAGTATCTGGGTCCCCACTCCTAGTAGTATGGGTTCTGGAACCTGGCTGCTTCGGTGAGAAATGCAGGTTCCACCATTGACTAGCTGTGTTGTCTTAGACAACTGGTGAAGCACTGTGTTCCCTGCTCTCTCATTTGTGTGTAGAGTGTACAGGGTCAGAGTGATGTGTTGTTCATCATACTTTATTCCTAGGGTTGCAGTGAGGGTAAAATGGGTTAATATGTAGAAAGTGCTGAGCACAGTGTTGGCACTCAAACCCTAGGTAGACTGCAACCTGGTGTTGTTGGAATGCTGGGCATTGTGGTGAGTGATGGGGGCAGAAAGATGATCAGGGCTGCAGCCTCTGCCCTGAGGGCGTAGTGGCGGGCGGGGGTGGGGAGCAGAACCTCACTGATACAGTACAGTGTCAGATATCAGGGAGAGGCCTGAATAAAGTTTATGCCTGAGGGATGCTGACGAAGAGTCCAGAGGAGGTGAAGGCTGGGTTAGATCTTAGAGGGGTGCAGGCAGGAGGAAAAGAGTGCTGGACAGCGTTTTCCCACAGTGGAATCATGGCTGGCCCTGGAATTGGGGTGGATTGATGGCAGAGGTATACCTCATCTGAACACACCCTCAGAACAGGTGTTTATTTTACACCCTGTGTCCCATAGTATACTTCACAACAGTCTAAAGCTACTTAAAACGTAGTTGGTGCCAACATCACTGCCTGTGAGTTTTGAGTGTTGTGAGTTGAAGTGTTCTAGAAGGGGAGTGAAGGGCTGCAGCTAGTGCTGCTTCATTGGGTTTTACCCTTAGCATTGAATAATTTTGCCCAGTTCCTGGACATTGATAAAACTCAGAACTGCTTACAGTTCACATGAGTTCTCCTCAACTTGCAATTCTTTTTGAAAAGTTTGAACTGAAGAAATGGGAATTCCTAAAACTGTGGCTGTTCTTTTAAGAGCTTACATTTTTGGAGATTTAGGAAATAAAAGTGTGATTAACTTTTGATTCCTTGGAGGAAGAAAAGCAATAATCCAGCCTTAAAACTGGGTGATTTCTTCTCTGATTGGAATGTTCTTTTCTTTTTTCTCTATCTAGCAAACTACAGCCCCTCCTCAAATGGACAGTTCAAGTATCCATTTTCTGTGGAGCCCTTCCGGGACATTTATGGTCTTCAAACCCACCAAAGCACTGTCCTAAAAGGAGTCTGGTGTAGTGCTGGATAAGCTTTCACTGAGGACCCTTAAGTCAAAGAACAAGCACAAAGCAACAAGCATTGATTTGAGTTTGTTAACTTAAGATCCTGGTTGAGGATGTCCCTTGGCTGGAATGGTACTCTGATCCATAAATTCTCTTGAAAGTTTTGCTTCTGGATCTTCAGAGGGAGAATGAATATATTCTCTACAGAAAGACTAGAAGATTTTTTTTCCCTCCAGAAGGAGAGTTAAACCATTCTTTATTGGGTAGGACTTTAGGGAATTATACAGGAAGGGAGCTAAGAAGGAAGATGTCAAACTGTGACCCTCTAAAGGTTTTTGTTTTTGTTTTTCCCTTGCTTCTCTTAGATGTAACAGACACCTATAGGGAACTCTTTGTTTTTGGTGAAGACCAAGTGTTTATGTAAAAGAGCATTGAGAGACCAAAGGAAATAAGACTCTTGGGGCGATTTTACTTTGCTTGACTATAGCTTGTGTAAAATGAGGATGGCAATTGAACTCTGATTCTTCTGATAATTGCCTCTTTTGCTTGTTTGGGTTATAAATCAAGGGTGAGAACCATTACCAGATTGTTGTATTTTTGGAATATTTGGGTTGTTTTGAAGGTTGATAAAATATTTCATATTGGTGATTTATTGAAGAGTTGAAAGAAAAACATGATATGCACTTTAAGAACAAGTATAAATTTTGTAGTTTAAATAGAGAAGAATTGAAAGAATTGTATGGTGAACAGCCCATACCTACTACTTAGATTCCACAGCTACATTTTACTCTGTTTGCTCTGATATACATTTACTGTATTTACTACTATACAGTTGATACTTGAACAGTGTGGGGAGGTTGGAGCTACCGACCTCCTTGCAGTCAAATCCGTGTGTAACTCTTTTTTTTTTTTTAATTTTTAATTTTTAAGATTTATTTATGGGGTACCTGGGTGGCTCAGTTGGTTAAGTGTTTGCCTTCAGCTCAGGACATGATCCTGGGGTCTTGGGATCTAGCCCTGCATCAGGCTCCCTGCTTGGTGGGGAGCCTGCTTCTCCCTCCCCTCTGCCTCTCTCCCCTGCTTGTGCACACACTCTCTCTCAAAAAAATAAGTAAATAAAATCTTTTTATTTATTTGAGAGAGAGTGCAGGGTGGGGAGGGGGAGAGGGAGAGGGAGAGAGAGAGAGAATCCTAAACAGACTCCATGCTGAGTGGAGAGCCTAACGTGGGGCTTGATCTTGTGATCCTGAAATCAGGACCTGAGTGGAAACCAAGAAGTGGCTGCTTAACCGACTGTGCCACTCTGGTGCCCGCACGTATAACTTTTGATTCCCCCAAAACTTAACTGCTAATAGCCTACTGTTGACTAGAAGCCTTACTGATTAACACATATTTTGTATATGTATTATTTACTGTGTTCTCTTTTTTCAAATTATTGAAGTAAAGTTGACATACAGTGTTATATTAAGCTCAGGTTTGCAACATAGTGATTCAACAGTTGTATATATTATGCAGTGTTCACCATCATAAGTGTAGTCACAAGGAAGAGAAGACACATTTGTAGTACTGTGCTGTATTTACTGAGAAAACTAAAAAAAAAAAAGGAAAAGTCCATGTATAAGTGGACCTGCACAGTTCAAACCCATGTTGTTCAAGGGCCAACTCTGCTATGTAAGCATGTATCTGTCACCTGTCCGTCCCTTTATTTGTGTTCAAGGATTATCATTGCAGCATTTTATATTCTAGCAAAAGGCTACAAACAGTATAGGAGAATAGGTAGATGGATAGGGTACACCCAGGCAATAGAATTCTGTGTAACAGTTGAAAAGAGTAGGGCACCCAGGTGGCTCATTCGGTTAGGTGTCTGCCTTGGGCTCAGGTCATGATACCAGGGTTCTGGGATTGAGGCCCGCATCGGGCTCCCTGCTCACGGGGGAGCTACTTCCCTCTCCCTCTGCCAGTCCCCCTGCTTGTGCAGGTGTGCCTTCTCATGCTCTCTCAAATAAGGAAGTCTTTCAAAAAAGAAAAAAGAGTGAGGCACTTTGTGTATATTGACCTGAAACAATGTCCAAGATAAATGAAGTAAACAAAAAGTTGCATAAGGATATGTGAAGTATACTGCTATTTATTTGTATAAGAAAAAAAGGTATTTACGCATATATGCTGTATATGCATGGACTATCTCCAGAAAGCTTAAATAAGAAGCTGATAAAAAGTGGGTGTTTATCTTGTAGCCTCCTACAGTAATATATAGGTATATACATATTGTGTATATATTTTATAAGTAATATGTAATATATAGCTTGTACATATTACATATATATTACGAATTTGAAATATTGTTGCCTGCTTATATTAACTGTTAGAAATTTTATGTCTTCCTGTAATTTTCAGATGTCAAGATGTCAGACTCATAGTACTTAGATTTTTCAGATGGTAACAAATAAAAATTGGAGCCAGATAGCTAAGGTTTGAATTCCTGCTTCCCTATTTACATGTAGTATACATTTTACTGTCAGTAAAATAAGGATAATTTTTGTGTAGTTACTAAGAATTTTAACTTTGTTTGTTCATGGGAAGTCCCTAGTTTAAGTACAGTAGCTGGCACACTGTGCATGACAATTAGTAAATATTAGGTACTAACAAGATGCATACAGTTTTATGGGAGAGGCAAAGAATAAATAGTCTTAAGTATTTTGAGGCACCTGGCTGTAGTTGGAAGAGCATATGACTTGATCTCAGGGTCCTGAGTTTGAGTCCCATGGTGGATGTAAAGATTACTTTATAAATAAATAAACTTAAAAAATAATTTCAGTATTTTATTTTTTAAAGATTTATTTATTTTCTAGAGAGTGTGTGTGCGGGGGTGGGAGGGAGAGGGAGAGGGAGAGAGAGTCTTAAGTAGACTCTGCACCGAGCATGGAACCCAATGGGGCTCTCGATCTCAGGACCTTGAGATCACAACCCCAGCTGAAACCAAGAGTCAGATGCCCAATCGACTGGGCCACCCAACTGCCCCAATTTAAGTATTTTGTATGGGTGTTTCTATGGGGATATAGTAAGTAAGGGGGCAGTTAGAGAATACTGTAGAGAAGGGACCTTTGAACAGTTTAGATGGGTGAGTGAGAGATTAGTTAAGGAAGGCCATTTGGGATGTAGGAGTCCTTACACAGAGGCAAGAAGCAACGTGGATGAGCTCATAATGGCTTGAATCGATATAGGCTATGAGAGAGAAAATGGCTGTTGCTGCTAGCTGACACTTACTGAGCCCTAAGCTAAGGTACTGTTCTTTGTGCTTTTTGTGTTTTAGTTTATTAAATTTATTAAATTCCTGTAGTAGCCATGATATCTGTACTGTAATTCTCTTCATTTTACTAGTGAGACTGAGGCAGGGAGGTGAATAAACTCACACAAGGTCCATGTTTGCATGTACTGGTGTACTCATTATGCTGCCTGGTGAGACTAGTAGCTAGGAATAGGGCAGATCTTGAGCAGTGTGTGGATTCACTTTCATAAACTTTGGGAAACTATTAAAAGATTTTAAGCAAAGAGTGAATATCTCATTTTTGTACCCTGGGACAACCAACCAATGATAGCTTGGGGGAAATGATGAAAGTCTTGCTCTTTATCTTCCTTCTATCCCGTATCCTTTATGTTCTGAAGAATTTGTACAATTAATCGTAATGCTTTTAGAAAAGTGGAAGAGCTCTTTAAACTCACATTCACTTTGTAGTGAATATGGAGCCATTTTTAGGACTTCTCTAGCTGTACCAAAATAAAGGCAAGAATCAACAGTAACAGTCCTGTTATAAACATGTTTTGTCTTAAGCTCCTCTATTAGTTATCAATTGTTGTATATCAGATTACCCCAAAGCAATGGCTTAACACAATATCCAGCATTTAGTATCTCCTACACTTTTTTGGGGCCTGGAATTTGGCTTACCAGGATGGTTTTGGCTGTGGTCTGCAGTCATTGGAAGGCTTGGCTGGGGCTGGAGGATCTAGTTTTAAGATAGTTCGCTCAGTATGGCTGTCAAGTTTGGGCTGACTTTTGGCAGAAGCCTTAGTTCTTTCCACTTTGGAACTTCTTCATAGGGTTGCTTGAGGATCCTCATGATATTTCCAGAGGAAGGGGTCCAAGAAAGAAGAAGCTGCAGTGTCTTTTATGACTTAGCCTAGAAGACATTGTTGTTGTTCTTCCAGTGTTGTATGATTACTCAAGTTAGTCCTGTTCAAATGTGGGATGATACCATAGGAGGGTTTGATTATCAGGAGGCAGAGATCAGTGGGGGCCATTTGGAGACTGGGTACCATTGTTCCCATGAAAACATTACTGAATAGGATAATAAAATTTAGAACTGGAAGGAGCCCTAGCTTAGAGTTTTAAAAGTGTGGCCCTAGACCATCAGCATCACTTGGGAACTTTTAAAAAATGTAATATATGACTTAAAGATGCCCAGCAATTAAAAAAACAAAACAAAACAAAACAGACTTTAAGGGCACCTGGCTGGCTTGGTCAGTGGAGTATGCAACTCTTAATCTCGGGGTTGTTGTGAGTTTGAGCCCCTTGTGGGTGTAGAGATTACTTTAAAAAAAGACTATATTTTAGAACAGTTGTAGATTTATAGAAAAATTGAACTGATAGTACAGAGTCAGAGTTCCTTTAGACTCAACACACACACACACACACACACACACACATACACACACATACACACACATACACACATACACACACACACACACACACACACACACAGAGTTTCCCATACTATTAATATCTTACATTAATGTGGTATATTTGTTACAATTAATGAACCAGTATTGATACTTTATTGTTAAAGTCCATTCTTTAAGATTCATTCTTAGTGTTGTAAAGTTCTGTGGGTTTTGACATATGCCTGATGTCATGTATCCATCATTACATTATCATGCAGAGTAGTTTCACTGCCCTAAAACTTCCCTGTGCTTCACCTGTTTATCACCCCTGGCAGGCAGTGGTCTTTTTACAGTGTGTAGTTTTTGTCTTTTCCAGAATATCCTATAGTTGGTATCATACAGTGTATATCCTTTTCAGAATGGCTTCTTTCACTTAGCAACGTGCACTTAACGTTTTTCTGTGTGTGTGTGTGTGTGTGTGTGTGTGTGTGTGTTGATAACTCATTACTTTTTCTTGCTGAATAACATTCCAGTATATGGATGCACCACAGTTTGCTTATCGATTTACCAATTGCAGGACATTTTGGTTGCTTCCTCTTTTTGGTAATTATCAGTAAAGCTGCTATAAATATTTGTGTTGCAGGTTTTTGTGTGAGCATGTTTTCAAATCAATTGGGTAAATACTTACATTTGAAATTGTGGGATTGTGTGGTAAAATGATGTATGTTTGACTTTTTTTTTTTTTTAAGATTTTATTTATTTATTTGACAGAGCAAGAGAGCACAAGCAGGGGGAGCAGCAGAGGGAGAGGGAGAAGCAGGCTCCCCGCTGAGCAGGGAGCCCAATGTGGGCCTCGATCCCAGGACCTGAAGGCAGATGCTTAACTGATTGAGCCACCCAGGCACCCTGTACGCTTGGCTTTGTAAGAAACAGCCACACTGTGTTTAATGTTTGCTGTAGGTGCCAGGTGCTTCAGCTTACTGCAGTTTTCTTGTTTTTTTTTTTTTTTTTTCCTTTTTTCCTTCATGTTGTCTTTGGGTTTCCCTAAGAATTCCTTCTTAAATAGGATCTGTTTTGCAGCTCTTAGTTGTAATCCACTGTTATTTATACAGGAGCCCTGTTGATTTGGTGATAAGGCACTAGGGAGGAGGAACATTTTATAATCTTATATTAAAATTTGTTTTTTAGTGGGCCTAAGTCCCTGGGCTGTGATCTTCAGAAGTTTCTTAGCCTCTTCCTCCACACCCCTTCCCCCATGCCCCTTCTGTGAGAGAGGAAGGCAAGAGGGGGCTGGAGTTGACTAATTCTATTTTCCTTGGGTCAGATAGGCTCTGACAAAGCAGTTGCCCTTAGATGGCAGGATTTCCTTATGGAGGATGCTTTGAGCTATTTCAAAATGGTTATCCACTCCCCGCCCCAAAAACACTAAGGGATTTTTCTCTGATCTTCATGTGAGAACGTGGTGGGGCTCCTGAAGGTAAAACTTATATCTGGGTCTCCCTAAGTCTGGACCTCCAGGAGTTTTTAACTCTCAAGTGAGGCCTTAAGTCTTTGGAAATTTGTTGAAATTACCATTCAAGTGTTCTTACCAATTACTGGCTCTTGTAGTTTTGCTTCAGGTAAAGCTGATCTCAGCTGTGATTCCCAGTATTTTCTTTTCTCTCCACATTTTGGGGTGGTGGTTTACCCTTGATCTAAATTCTCTGATGGATCTAAGAAAAGTGATTGATTTTAGGGTTCTTTTTTTCTTGCTCTGAAGATTGGAGTGATGACTTCCAAGCTCTATGGATCAGAAACTAAATCTGGAAGTCTGATGCCCCGCAATCTTTGTTTAAACAAATCTCTTTGGGTGGTTCTGTTGAATGCTAATGGTTGAGACCCACTGATTTAGCCCAATCATCTCATTTTACAGATGAGAATACTGAAATTTAACAAGGGCAAATGACTTTTCTTTCTTTTTTTTTTTTTAAAGATTTTATTTATTTATTTGACAGAGAGAGACAGCCAGCGAGAGAGGGAACACAAGCAGGGGGAGCGGGAGAAGAAGAAGCAGGCTCCTAGCGGAGGAGCCTGATGTGGGGCTCAATCCCAGAACGCCAGGATCACGCCCTGAGCCGAAGGCAGACGCTTAACGACTGCGCCACCCAGGCGCCCCTCAAATGACTTTTCTAAGATTATACAGAGTTCATACCTAGATTAGAATCTGGCTCTCTTGACCAGATCATCTTCATACTGTTTTTCTGTATTTACATATAGTTACCTTCATGGGGATTAATTATATTTCATATTGTAGGTTGTGGAAAATAATCTTTATTTTAGTACTTCACTGATTTAAGTCCTTGATATTTACTTCAAATTCATTTTGGGATCTGGTTATAATGATACTTATTGTCATAGTTATCTCAGGTCACTTGAAATATTCTCTTTGATATGAATATCAACCCACTTCAGAAGTGAGCTCTTACTGTAGCATGGCTGTGAGTAAAATTGTATGTAGAAATTTTTATTTTCCCCATTTATTCCTTTTAGAATATTTTAAAGTACCTAAAAGGAAACTGTAGAGCTCTTCATTTAGTCTTTTGGAAAGCCTAATCTGTATGAACCATTATGTGGGATGAATCAGCTGCATCTGTCAGTTCCTTCTTCCCACATGTTCCCATCATGTAATTTCCTTAATTTTTAGTACAGACTGGATAGCAGCTGTAATGCCTTTTTTCTCTTCACACCAGCACCCCTCCTGTACTTGTGTTTATGGCATGCTTCTGAATCTCTGGAGAAGCCTGGGAATCTTTGTTCTAGAGCAGGAATTGGCAGATAGTAAATATTTTAGCCTTTGCAAGCCGTTTTGGTCTCTGTAGCAAACATTCAGCTCTGCCCTCGTAGCAAGCAAGCAGTCAGCTATTAGCTCTATGTAAACAAATGGGCAAGGCTGTGTTCTATTAAAACTTTATTTATAAAAACAGGCGGCATGCGCTTGATTCCTGGGTCCTAGCTTGATAGCCCCTGTTCTAGAGTATAGAAATACTGTTTTCCCTTTTATGCTTCAGAAGACGCTCCTGTTTTTATTTACTGGATTAGAGCCCCAAGATCACTTTTATTAGCTTGCTTTCATAAGTAATAATAGATATTTCGTTGTGGAACATTGCATCTTAGTTTTGGTTTCTTTGTTGAGACCTGCTTTTTTGGTGTCGAAGAGATACAGATTTTTTTTTTCTCTAAACAAGATTTGAACAGGGTTGAGACTTTATTGTCTTATGTGAATCTAGATTAAAACAAGTTAAAACAAACAAACCCGGTCACTATAATAGCTGAGGCAAGCTATACCATCCGTGGCGAATGGTAAAACATGTCTTTTAATAAGTTCATAAAGATAAAGAATAATAAGCAATCTCAAGTTATGGTGTGTTGTAGGTGCCTATGGAGTTACTAGGTTAGAGAGATGGTTTTAATTTACTTTGAGTCCTTGGCAAGTTGCTTATTGCTTGCTTAGGAAAAGTAGGTATTGGTGTTTGTGCTTTGCAGTTAACACAGGTCTTGGTTGCTATGGCTTGTCATTAGCTCCTTAAGATCCCTTTAGGACTTTGGTTGCCTGGCTAGAGAAAAGTCAGGAACTGCTGGAGCTGAGAGGACAGATGCAAGCTGAGAAGTAGCCCTGGGGAGCACTGTAGCTATATGGGGCCAATGTTTGTATGTTTGGTCAAATGTATGAACTTGGTGTTTTGCTAGAGAGAATGCCTGGCCACCTCGGTCAATTAACATATGCTACAAGTCATCTTTGTTTCAGAGATCTCTGCAATTTGAGTCATTTAAAACTTAAAAAGATGCAAATATAGTTAAAGCGTCTGTCTTCCGCTCAGGGCATGATCCCAGTGTTCTAGGATCGAGCCCCACGTCAGGCTCCTCCGCTAGGACCCTGCTTCTTCCTCTCCCACTCCCGCTGCTTGTGCTCCCTCTCTCACTGGCTGTCTCTGTCAAATACATAAATTAAAAAAAAAAATCTTAATTAAAAAGATGCAAATATAAAATTCTGTTTGGGTGGTTTCCTGTCCTTTGGGAAGTACTGCTGACCTTTAAAAATGGTAGGTAATTGAAATATTCTAAGACTTAGAATGACTCTTATCAGTCCATTTAAAAAATGGTCAGTCTGCAGTATTAGAATACTGAAGGCTTGCTTAATTAGAAGGGTCTTAAAATTAGAATTTAATTATTTCAGACTAAAGAGAATACCCGAAGGAGACTCTAGAGGGCAGTGTAACTCAGCATGTTCATGTTTCTGGTATTTAAGTTTTGCTTTGGAGAACCAGTCTGCATTGCGAACTGTTTCCCCACTGCACAGAGTATCAATTTAGTAGAATGTGAGTTTTGGAAAGAAATGCTGTGGTTTGGCTTAGAAAGGTTGCTTAGTTAATATACCATAATTGTTGGCCTTAGGGAGTATCCATGCTTGGTTTAAAACATATTGGCTTAGAAAACCTGAAATTGTCTTATTGATCCAACTAAATTGAATTCAGTTTGCTTTTTAGGCATTTGTGGAACATCGAGCAAAAGGAATGGTATATCTTGTGTTTTCAAATATTTTGGGGTAGGAAGTAAATGTCCCCTCTGTTGGAGAATTCAGACAATCAGGAAGAGCCTGATTCAGGCAGGACACATTTTTATATAGCCCTTCGAAGTGGGAAAGTTGAAACTGGATGCTTGGTTGGTGAATAGCTATATCAGTGTTCAACTTTTCAAAACTTTTAAATGTTTACGTTCAGCAAAACCCAAAGCATATTGTGCCAATCATTTTTTTCCCTCTAATTTTTAAACTTATGTACACAGAAATCTAATCTGTATGTTTTTGACTCATTTACACGTAAGTCATCAAATGGGATTTGGAAAGAACTATTTTGTACTTTGTAGTCCAAGGAGATTTTGGGTCCTTTAAAATTTTTTTCTCTTTTATAAAGCAAAAAGTGGGGATTACAAAGGCCTAGAAACTAATAAATCTCCAAGAATTTTAGGTTTGGGATTTGAAACAATTTTTAAAAAGATTTAAAAAAAAATGTATTCATTTGAGAGAGAGAGTGAGAGCACAGGCAGGGGGGAGTGGCAGAGGGAGAGGGAGAAGGAGACTTGTCCCTGAGCAGGCCACCCAAAGCGTGGCTTCATCTCAGGATCCTGGGACCATGGCCTGAGCTGAAGGCAGGTGCCTAACTGACTGAACCACCCAGGCTCCCTGAGATTTTAAACTATTAATTAGAAATTTAGGAAACAATTTTTGTGACTGAATTTTCTGGTGTTATTATGGTGTGGAAATTGGTATGTCCAGAGGTTAAATGTGACGGTTGGACATTTGGGATTTTGAGCTTTTTGTTTTAATTTGGACCTATTAGAACGACCTTAAACAAAAGTGTACTTTTTGAAAGGTTTTCATTTTCTTTATCTGATCTAGGATAATTTCGTGGTTGATATGAATGTGTTTGTTAAAGCACTTCAGAATTTTTGGTTGAAAGGCCTTATGTAAGTGCAAATGGTGCAGATTTAAGAAACATGGGGATCCGGTTTCCAGTGTGTGTTCACACTGGATTGTGGATACCAACAAAGTATCTTCTTCTTGTTTTGTCTAGTTATTTATCTCCCCATAACTTTCGATCTCAGGGTGGAAAAAACTTTTATTATTTTGACTTATTTCTTCTTTGGAAAGAAACAGGTCAGGAATTACTTTAATGATAAACAGTAAGTGTTCCCCACATTTTTTAGTAACGTTAGAACTGAAGCACAGTTGGGAACCAGCCATGAATATTGTGTATGAGCTTTGATTATTGGTATTGGGTGTTGGCTTCACCTCCAGTACCACCTGTGTACATATCTTTTTTCGATCCTAATCACAGAGAATAATATAAAATATCTACTCATGTGTATAAAATATAACACACATCTGAGCTTTCCCTTAAAATTGTGTGTTTTAAAAATTCGTAATTGATAACGGTATGTAGGTAAAACAAAGAACTTTGGTTTTAAGAAAAAAACTGAGTTAATTACAGAGAGGTTTATTTTGGGAGGAGGAGGAAGTTTTGAGTTTGAGTATTCTTTTACACTGTATCTAAAAATAGAAAGTAAAAAAAAAAATTTTTTTTTAAAGTAGGTTCCAGGCCCAATGCGGGGCTTTAACTCATGACCCCGAGATGAAGAGTAATGGGCTCTACCAACTGAGCTAGCCAGGTACCCCTAGAAAGTAAATTTTTTAAGCAGCTATAATAAGTAGAGAAAGCAACTAAATCCTGATTTTACAAAGGATTTCAGAGACATCAACTTAATTCTCAAACTTGTTTGTTTTAGTTCTAGCAAATGACGAAACGTTACTTTGGTATAGATAGTATTACTCAGTGTGTGTGTGTGTGTGTGTGTGTGTGTGTGTGTGTGTGTTTTAATGTACATTGCCAGAGTCTCTTGGTATTTTGAAATATGTAAGAGAAATTTTCTTTAACCTAAGATTTACATTCCATTTAAGTTTAATCCTTTCAATTTATGTATTGTAACAATACATACCACTCAGTTTCTCACACTTTTGAAAACTTCCCTGTGAACAATACCCCACTTCTATCCTCTGGAGCAAATTTTAGTTACTATTTTCCCTCTTTTTATCCCAGTGTACCCAAATCCATTGTTTTGTTTCCCTCGATTTCCCCATTTCCCCATTTTACCTCTTTCTCCATTTTGTTGATTTTGTTCCTATTTTTGTTCTCCTTCATGCGAATAGCTCCTTTTACTCTAGAGAAAAATTTTCTCAAGCCTGATTATAGGATGTCTTGAAATGTCTAAATGTCTTACTTTTTGTGGATATATGCTTTTGGTTATTAAGAGAATCACGTTATGGTTATTAGCAACTTCAGATATGGGATATTTCATGAAATGGAGATTTTGTCAGTCAATGCTTGCAGGAATTTACTTTCCAGTTCCAGATTTGCCCATTAGAGCGTATTTCCTTTCACCGATCATACCCCTTGTGGTCCTGTTGCTGTCCATTGCTCCCTAATGACATGTTATGTAAGTCTTTGACAATGTCTAGAATAGGATTAGGCAAGCTCTTTCTTAAGATGGCCAGATAGTAAATATTTTGGGCTTTGTGGGCACTGGTCTCTGTTGCAACTCCTCAACCTTGCCTTTGTAGCACAAACATGGCCAAAGGCAGTATGTAAATGAATGGTGTGACTGTTGCCAATAAAACTTATTTATGGACACTGAAATTTGAATGTCATTTAATTCTCAGGTGTTATGAAGTATTCTTTTTGATTTATTTCCCCCCCCAAACCATTTAAAATACTATATAAGCTTTTCTTTTACTTATGGGCCATGCAAAAGCCGTGGCTGTATTTCACCCTTGACCCATATTTTGCTGACCCCTGAGCTAATAACCCAAAGAAGGAAGTACAGGGAAGTGGTTATTTATTGACAACTTTAATTCATGCACATATCCAGGGTTGCTTTTGCTACCATCAAAAATAAAATAAATGGGTTTCTTAATATGATAGGAGATATAAATGTCATTTTTATTTTTATTTATTTAAAATTAAAAAAAATTTATTTATTTGACAGAGACAGAGAGCACAAGCAGGGGGAGCAGCAGAGGGAGAGGGAGAAGCAGGCTCTCTGCTGAGCCGGGAGCCTGATGCAGGGCTCGATCCCAGGACCCTGAGATCATGACGTGAGCTGAAGGCAAACAGTTTGCTTAGCGGACTGAGCCACCCAGGTGCCCCAATGATGTCATTTTTAGTGGTAACTTTAAAGTTGGGTCTAGTCATACAGAAGATTAAAGTTGGTTTTCTGGGGTGCCTGGGTGGCTCAGTCATATTAAGTGTCTGAATCTTGATTTTGGCTCACATCATGATCTCAGGGATCAAGCCCCATTTTGGGCTCCAGGTCAGCGCAGTGTCTGCTTAAGACTCTCTCTCCCTCTTGTCCCCCCCCTCTAAATAAATAAATAAAAAGATCTTAAAAAAATGTTGGGGGTGGCTCAGTCAGTTAAGCATCTGCCTTTGACTCGGGTCATGATCTGGGGTCCTGGGATTGAGCCCTGCTCGGCAGGGAGCCTGCATCTCCCTCTCCCTCTGCTCCCCTGCTCCTGCTCTCTTGCTTGCAATCTCTCTCTCTTCTATCTCAAATAAATAAATAAAATCTTAAAAAAAAATAATGTTGGTGTTCTTGGGGCGCCTGGCTGGCTCAGTTGGTGGAACAAGCGACTCTTGATCTCAGGTTTGTGAGTTCAAGCCCCACGTTGGGTGTAGAGATTACTTAAAAATAAAATCTTTAAAAAAGGTTGGTTTTCTTCATCACATCTTAAATGTGGAAAATTGCCAAGAGTTATGGAACAAAATCTTTGATTTACACATTGTCAAAAGGCTAGAATACACAGGAGCTGCATGGATTAATATAAAGGCCTCATTTAAAGGAAAGAAGTGCCTTCAAGGCTGTTTCAGCTTGTGATTTCTATTTTGGTGTATTCTGTTCCTACCTGATGATTTGTGCAATCTAATGATGGTAATTCAGAGCTGGAAAGTAGGTTGTCTCTAATTTTGATCTTTTCTTAGCATTACAGTTTTTTTATCTGAAATATTGAAAGAAGCAAACTGTTCTTCTGTACAGTAGGGATTAGTTTCCTTCTGCTTAAACTTAAAAAATACAGCCCATTCGTCAGCTTTTTTTGGCACTAAATAGTGCTTGGTCACTATCTATTTCACAGCATACGTTTTTTCCTACTTAACATTGTGAGCGGTTGGTTAATTGAAGAGCTGTTGCTTCTGCTGATTCTTGCTATGATAAGAATCAATGTACACAACACAGTCTGAATTAATAGGGCTCAAACTCATTAGGCCGTGAAAATGGTTTAATCAACAGTGAACCCTTAAAGGCCTTGTCAGAGAGTATCCTAAAACAGATTTAAGGAAAAAAATGCTTAGCACTTAAAAATACTGTTCTGTTTCCAAGTTTATATTTTTCCTTTCTAAAGCTCCTATGAATAACTTCTGGGATTGCTCCTATGTTCTAGTTAGAGAAAAAAAACCTGTATTTGTATATTTTATACCGAACCATAGTCATTCAGTCTAATTACAGACAGTTCTCAACTTACAATGGTTTGACATAATAATGATTTTTCCACTTTATGATGGTGTGAAAGTGTTATGCGTTCCGTAGAAACTATGTTTTGAAGTTTGGATTTTGGTCTTTCCCCGGACTAGTGGTATGATGCTCTCTCCTGATGCTGCTGGGCGGCTGCAGCGCCCTGTCGGGAGCGTGACCACAAGGGTAAAACATCGATCCCCTCTCAGCCATTCTGTACCCATACACCCATTGTTTTTCACTTTCAGTACGGTATTCAGTAAACTACATGAGCTAGGCAACACTTCATTATAATAATAAGCTTCGTGTTAGATGATTTTGCCCAGCCGTGGTCGTAATGTAAGTGTTCTGAGCACATTTATGGTAGGTGAGACTAAGCCATGATGTTCAGTAGGCTAGCTGTAATAAATGCATTTTTGACTTATGATATTTTCAATGTATAATGGGATTTTTGGGATGTAAACCCATCATGAATCAAGGAAGATCTCTACTCATTTTTTCTTAGTAAAAGCTCTTTCAGACACTGTGAAAGACACTGTTTATTCATCCTTATTTCTAACCTGAAGGTATATTCTGGCTGAGTTGTTAGATTTTTTTCCTTCTCTGTTGTCATTCTGCAGTTTTAGCCTTCTCTGCCTCCTCACTCTTACTTCCTATTCCAACCCCTTATTTTGGTAATGGCTGGCTGCTTTGATGTTTGTGAGGCATTTAGGACATGACAGCTGTGTTCTGGCAGATCAGCAGTCCCTCTGAGCACCCTCTTCCTCTAATGCCAGTTCTAATTGGATTGTGCAGTGGGTTATTTGTGATAGGTAGGTAAAGGTTTAAAAGGGGATGCCTATATTGACTAGTAAATTGAATTTTCTTTTCAAGTTGCTTTTTATTTTTAGGGTCCAGAGTCTGAGTTTGAATCCTGGATTTGAAACTTAACTGTGTGGCTTTATTGAACAGATGTTATCTGATAGCTTTGTTGCTTGGTTTGTTCATTTATAAAATGGAGGTAATAATAGTACCCATCCTGTAGGAATAGTGTTGTGTATGTAAAGTACTTAGAACAGGACCAAGCACGTAGTTAGCACTCAGTAAATACTTGTATCATCATCATTATCATTCAGTTTGGATGAAAAACAGCGAATGTGGATTTTAGCCGGGAAAGGACATTTATCTGGATTGAATCTCAAAAAGATTACTTTCATAGTCAAGGGGAAGATGGGTGCAGGACCAGGTGAGCAAAGGTAGAGGTGGAAAGACCAGTGTTATGGGTTGAATTGTGTCCTTCGCAAACTCATATGTTGAAGTCCTAACTCTATATGTCAGAATGTGACCCCTAAAAAATAAAATAGCCAGTTACTTTATTAGCAACATGAATTTGTTCAGGAATAGTAGAGGAATTGCAACTTGGAATAAGCAAAACTGTGGCAAAAACATAGGCAGGTTTGAAGAGACAAAGGAAGGACAACTTTTTTTTAGGTTTTAGGAGGAAATTGGGGAGTGTTGTTTTGAACAGAAGTTCATTGGAGAGGAATAAGAGTTTGATTATGATGATTTCTTATTGACTGCAAGTGATGGTTAGTGTGTTGTTGCTAGGACGAGGAGAGATCTTCCTTCTTCCTGTTGGCTATGCATGCTGCAATGAGCTGTATGTGCCTGAGAGCTCCCTCTTCATTTTAAGTGAGGGTTGTTTTTTTAAACTCATTTTCACAGACCTTATTTGGAAATAGGGTCATTGCAGTGCAGTTAGTTAAGATGAGGTCATTAGAGTAGGCCCTAATCCAGTATGACTGGCGGCCATATTAAAGGGGGAAATTTGGACAGAGAGACACACACATAGAGGGAAAACAATATGAAGAAACACAGGGAAAAAATGTCCATCAACAAACAAGCCAAGTAGAGAGGCCTGGGACATTTTTTCTTCACAGCCCTCAGAAGGAACCAACCCTGTGGATACCTTGATCTCAGACTTCTGGCCTGTAGAACTGTGGGACAGTAAATTTCTATCGTAGGCTGCTCCATTTGTGGTGCTTGTTAGGGAAGCCCTAGGAAAGTAACACAACCAGCTAGGGAGATCATGAGATTCTGAACTGAGGTAGTAGTAGTGGTTCTGAAGAGGAGATGAGAGATGTTTAAAATGCAGAACTGGTAATTCTTAGTAACCAGTTGGCTATGAAGAGACGGGAGGAGTAAGATTGTTTTGCTTGAGTGGGTGGTGGTGCTGTTAACTGACACTGAAAATCTGCAAGGAGGAGAAGGTGTGTGGAACATGTCTAGTTTGAGGCACATGTTGCACCTTCAGGGAGGGGCCCACCATAGGCAGTTTGGATATGTATACCTGAAGCTCCAGAGGGAGGTTGTGTCTAGAGATTTGGTAATTATCATTTATGTAAGCAGGAGTTGAAAACATTGGAAGGGGGAATTGCTTCGAGTTAGTGTATGGTGTATGAAGTCTGTTTATAGGTTCCCTGAGGAATACTCAGATTTAACAGTGGTGGGCAGAAGAGGGGCAACGATTGTGGAATAGAGATCTTCAACAGAGCAGTGCTGAAGGCCGCTGAGACTGGAAGACATAAATCCCTAGTATTTCCAGTCTGTACGTTCAGATGGTTTTGTCCGTGCCCAGCAGCCCCTAGGTAGGAGCTGATATTTTTAGTGCTTATTAGGTGTCAAGATTTTATTTGTATTAGCTTATTTAACCCTTGATACAACTCTGACTTAGGTACTATTATTACTTATAGGTGTGGAAACGGAGGCTTGGAAAAATTAAGTAACTTGCCTCAACTTACACAGTGAGTAGGCAGTAGGTCAGAATTTGAATCCAGGTGGGCTGACTCCTGAGCGTGAGTCCTCTATTACTGCCATGGGATGCCTCCTAACCCAGATTTAGCCCTGAAGGTTTTAAGGGTGGATGTGAGGCAGGAACAAAGGAAATTGAGGGATAAGGGAGGAGCAGTAGAATGAAAATGAAATTCTTTTTTCTATGCCCAGAGTGAAAGTTTGGGACGAAAGGAACAGATTAGTAGCCTGGAGTTCTCATTGAAGGCTGACAGGGTGACAGAAAAGTTGAGAGGCAGAGAGCCACCATCCAAAGGGATGTGGAACAAGGGCTGCTCTTACTGAGGATATCCAGCGCGGGCAGCCAAAGCTGAACTCCCGAGAACTTAAAATCATTTTGTCATTTGCCTGTGCCAACCTCCTGCAACCTCCAAAAACAAACAAATGAAATAAAAACGTACTGAGATTTTGATGGAAATAGTTTTAATTTGAGGAGTAAGGCTTACTTTCTTGTAGGAACATTGTATTTTTCTATTTATTCAAGCCCTCAATAAAGGTTGGTGTACATATATATAATTTATTTTTATAAGACAAATACAGCAATATCGTCTTAAATCCATCTTTTGTGTTTTCTCTTAAATTTATTTATTTATTTATTTTTAAAGATTTTATTTATTTATTTGAGAGAGAGAACAAGCAGGAGTGGGAAGGAAGGACAGAGGGAGAGGGAGAAACAGGCTTTCTCATGGGGTCTCTATCCTGGGACACTGGGATCATGACCTGAGCTGAAAGGCTGATGCTTAACCAACTGAACCACCCAGGCTCCCCTCTCTTAAATTTATTCTTCATTTTATTTGTATTGTGAACCACCCACTATTTCTAATAGACTGTTAGTATTTAGAAAAACAACTGATACTTACTGCATGAAAACATTACTAAACTCTTACTAGGTTTTTTTTTTTAAATTCTGTTCATTTGTTTATTTTAGGGAGAGAGCACACACACTTGAGTGTAGAGGGGGAAAAAGAGGGGCAAGCAGACTCTGAGCTGAGCACAGAGCCCAACTCGGGGCTGGATCTCACGACCCTGAGGTTGTGACCTGAGCTGAAATCAAGAGTCGGCTGCTCATCCGAATGAGCAACCCAGGCACCCCAAACTGGTGTTAGTTCTAATACTTTTCCAGTTTACTCTCATAAATTGTTCCCAGTTAAGCAATCATATTGTTTACAAATAATTCTCCTTTTTTAAACATTTCTCTTTTTTTTTTGCACACATGAGAGAGGATGAGAGAGAGCAGGAACAGGGAGAGGGAGAAGCAGGCTCCGCACTGAGCAGGGATCCCGATGCCCCCACTGAGCAGGGAGCCCGATGCCGGCCCCAGTCCCAGGACCCTGGGATCATGACCCAAGGCGAAGGCAGATAGATGCGTAACTGACTGAGCCACTGAGGCACCCCTCTTTTTAAAAAATTTCTTATTTTTTTATCTTGTCTTAATTAACTGGAACTTCTAAAAATATTGTTAAATAAAAACAGCAGTAGTGTACAACCTTGCTTTATTCAAGATTCCTGTAATATTTAACATTCATGATGATGTTGAATATTGGCTTGAGATGTAGTTTTTAAATCATGTTAAGTATTTTTTTTAAATGGAGATTTTTACCAATTGCCCTTTGGCAAGGCCTTTAACAGAAATACCCTTTTCTCTGCCATTGTGTGGAGCTCTTGGTTGAAATAAGGATGGTTTTTGAAGATTTCCCGAGGGCAAAGGTTCTCAGCTTATTCTCTGACTGCTGCCTTTCTGTCATTTAATTTCATAGCAAGGCAAGCTCATGCTAACATCTTGTCATGATCTGGACATTACTGTAGTCTCCAAGGAAGGGACAGGGTGAGTGTTGGGAAGTGAAGTTGACTAAATCCATCTAAGTCTGATATGTCTGTGTCTTCATATCTGAGGCTAGCCAGATTCCTAGACCAGCGACTACTGCTTGATCCAGATCAATCAAGACTTTCCGGTACTAGCTCTTTCCTGGACCACAGATTGGTTGATGGACTAGAGGTTTTAACTTCTTGCCTGATGGAAGTCTAGTCTTTACTAGAAGGCTTGAAGAATGAGGGTGGAGGACTCTACTTGTCCTGGGGCTATGCTGAGCATTCTGGCTTCTTAATCAAAGCAACAATTGGCTCAAGCTGTCCCTTTCCCCAGGGTTTTATTTCATCCTGCAGTGTGTACGGGGATGTTGAGAGACAAGCCAGGTGGATCAGTCCTGTGGCCTACCCAGTCCCCATCCATGTGCTTCTGGCTATGCCTGTGTATAGTTTGTGTTCATGATGAAGACTTGCTTTTGGTAGTTTTTAAGAAAGAGGGTAAAAAAGAGTAAATTTTATAGCAAGTCTCCCATTTGCTATACTTTGTTATCTAGTAGGGTACCCTCTATAATTGTAGGAGGTTTCATGTTTTATTTTAAATAGCTCAATTGTAATAAAAACTACTGTGTTCCAAATAACGGGCAAATGTATGCAAATACTGGCCATTTGCATTTTTGGCAGTACTATGTCCCTGAAGGTAGGAAGTATGAAATAGTCTTTTTGAGAGATTTTTTTTTATTTCCATACTGAATTGTGGAATTTGTTTCATTTCAGTCACTCTCAAGAAGAGTGGAGGTATTAGCAGTTTTTTTCTCAGAGTAGAGCGATAGGATGACCTCTTTGTCCCTGGGACTTTCCTGGTTTTAAAATGGGAAGGTCCATTGTTTTGATAGGAACCTTCTCAGTCCTGGGAAACTGGGACAGTTGGTAACCATAGGTGGGAGAGCTAGGAACAATGTGAATTTTTGAATTTATCATATAGTCTCTTATCTCTGGGCCTTTGCACCTGCTATTCCCTCTTCCTAGACTGTATAGTTTAGCTAATTGCTTCTCAGTCTTTCAAGTTTCAGTTGTTCTTAGGGCTTTAAACTAGCTTAAGTTGCCTGGCTCTAGGGACTATACTTGCCCCAGCATAACACATTGCTCTGGACGGTGAGTGCTTGTTTAATTAGGAAGGTGATGCTGTCTGATGCAGTGGTGTGCACCCGTGGTTGCACATTAGAATCACCTGAGGAACTTTATAAATTTTAAAAGCACTCCACTGCTTTTGGCAGCCAAGACTGAGACTGACTGGTTTTAAAAAGGATAGGAAGGAAGTGAATCTGAGAGCCAGAGAGATACATACAGGTTGCAGTTCTGGCTCCACCACTTTCACTTATTCAACAACTGTTTGTGGAGCATGGTGCGCTAGTCTGAGTGTTTAGGGGTGTAGATGGAGAATAAGATGGTGATGTGTTTCTCGTGGTGCCTGTATTTTAGAGCTTCTCACTGCAACATTGTTCCCTCAACATCAGTCATTCACTCTGTACGACCTCATGACTTCTGCTTGTTCTGTACAACCACTGGCATGGTATTAAACATTTTAGAATAAAAAAAAATTTTTTTTTAAGATTTTACTTATTTATTTGACAGACACAGCCAGCGAGAGAGGGAACACAAGCAGAGGGGGTGGGAGAGGAAGAAGCAGGCTCCCAGCGGAGCAGGGAGCCCAATGCAGGGTTCAATCCCAGGACTCTGGGATCACACCCTGAGCCGAAGGCAGACGCTTAACGACTGAGCCACCCAGGTGCCCCAAGATTTTATTTATTTATTCGACAGAGAGAGACAGTGAGAGAGGGAACATAAGCGGGGAGGAGCTGGAGAGGGAGAAGCAGGCTCCCCGCCAAGCAGGGAGCCAGACGCGGTGCTCCATCCCAGGACGCCGGGATCATGACCGGAGCCAAAGGCAGATGCTTAACCATCTGAGCCACCCAAGCGTCCCTGACACGTTTGTTTTAAAATGAAACTTCATATCACTACTAAAATTAAAAAGCCTGTGTCACTTGTCATAATTAGAAGGTAACCGTAAAAAATAAATGCAATAGAAGCAAAGCAATAAAAATTACATTTATAGGGGGCGCCTGGCTGGCTCAGTCAGTAGAGCTTGCAACTCTCGGTCTCAGGGTTGTGAGTTTGAACCCCATATTGGGTGTAGAGATTACTTAAAAATAAAATCTTAAAAAAATACATTTACGGGGTGCCTGGCTGGCTGGCTCAGTTGGTAGAGCATGCAATTCTTCATCTTGGTGTTATGAGTTCAAGCCTCACATTGGGCCTAGAACTTACTTAAAAAAAATTATATTTACAAAAAATGTACTTCTAAAAATAAATTACTCAATATGAGAAACAGAGCTATTTATGAACATTAGTAGTAGGTGACTATCCAGCTCCATGTATGGCTGTTAAGACAGATGAGAGTTTTACATCAATAAGATGATTTAGTTTTGAGTTTTGATATTAACTAGCACTGAGAGACCAATTTCATGTGTTCAAGCAGTCAGAAAGGGCAATATATTTGCCAGAATATAATTAAAATTTTAATAGAGGCCGGCAGCTCTTCCAGCAGAAGGCAGGGACTTTCCTACCAGAACGGGTTTTAAGAAACTCCTGAGTGGGGAGAAACAAAAACCAAACCCCCTTCTGGTTCAGCTGTCCCATATCCAAGGATCTTCTGTAAGGCATGCAGAGAAAGTCCCAGGCTGTGTTGAGGAGCTTAGGGACGTATGCCCTCTGCAGTGCTCCCAGCTGTTGTGAGAATACAGTGATAACCATCCAAGCTGTGACAGCATAGGGCAGCGATCTTCAAAGAAGGTTGTGTCTGGGGTGCCTGGGCGGCTCAGTCAGTTAAGCGTCCAACTCTTGGTTTTGGCTCAGGTCACGATCTCGGGGTCCTGGGATCGAGTCCTGTGTTGGGCTGCGTGCTGAGTGTGGAGCCTGCTTGAGATTCTCTTTCTCCCTCTGTCCCTTCCCCCCATTCTCACTCTAAAATAAATAAATAAATAAATATAATAATAAATATAATGGCCTATGAGGCCCTCTCTGATCTGGTTACTAGTGTCTCCCACCCCTCCCATTCCAGCTCTTCTGGCCTTTTACTGCTGTTCCTGAAAGACTACTAAACCACTAGCCTTTCTTCTGGTGCCTCCTCTGCCTGGAATGCCCTTTTCTAGAGCTCTACTTTATGCTCTTGGCTAACTTCTTCACCTCATGAAGGGGTTTCTCAAATGTCATTTCTTCATGAGTCCTTGCCTTGACCACCCATTTTAATACTGCAGCTGGTGCTCTGCCCCTGGCATGCTCGCTCTCTCTCTCTCTTTTTTAAGATTTCATTTATTTATTTGACAGAGAACAAGAGAGAGCACACAAGCATAAGAATGGGGAGCAGCAGAGGGAGAGGGAGAAGCAGGCTTCCCACCAAGCAGGGAGCCGTACGCGGTGCGCTATCCCTGGATCCAGGGACCCAGACCGGAGCCAAAGGCAGACGCTTAATGCCTGGGCCACCCAGGGGCCTCCTCCTGGCACACTCTCAAGCCTCCTTATCTTGATCTACTTTTTATTTTTCCTTAGCACTTACTGCCTTTGGATATACTTTATAATGTATGTCTTGTATCTGTTGGTTATTATTTGTTTCCTCCTGCAGAATGTAAGATCCATGAGGCCACTTTGTTCACAGATGTGTTCCAAATGTTTATTAGAACAGTGTCTGTTCAGTACATTTTGGTTGAATGAATATAGCATCTGACACACAGTAGGCTCAGTAAGCTGCTTCTTTTTTTTTTTTTTAACGATTTTATTTATTTATTTGACAGAGAGAGACAGCCAGTGAGAGAGAGAGAACACAAGCAGGGGGAGTGGGAGAGGAAGATGCAGGCTCCCAGCAGAGGAGCCCGATGTGGGGCTCGATCCCAGAACACTGGGATCACGCACGCCCTGAGCCTAAGGCAGACGCTTAATGACTGTGCCACCCAGGAGCCCCTCAGTAAGCTTCTCTTAATGAGTGAAAAAATTATTTAGGAAACTGGAAATACAAAAATGAATAAAACATGCTTTGTGCCCTGAAGTAGCTCCATGTAACAGTGAGACCAATACATGAGAAAGTAATTTTAAATCTGAGAATTGCAGCAGAATTATGTGGGAGGGTAGAGAGGTGGCATTGAGAAGAGTGCTCTGCACTCTCTGGAGGTGGACGCACTTCAAAATCAATGCGTCTGAAAGGAATGAGTCTGAACGAGAAAGCTTAAATGTGTAGAAACCTGCATAAACTTGGAACTCATTTATCTAGCAGGTATGTAGGATGGACTTTGAAATGAGGAAGATTTATAAAACCAAGATTAATTACTATTTTACTTTTTATTTGCTTTTAAAGAATTAGATTAGTAATAGTCTGCTCTTGGAGAAAGGTCTTTTGGAAATTTTCAAATGCATTTTTTTTTCTCTGGGCAAGCTATTGACCAGAAAAGAAAGTGCTTTTCTGTGCACATTCACCGGTCTCCAGTTCCCTTCTTCCTGTTCTATCCCCTACTTTCCATGCCTCAGCAAGACTGGGTTATCTTCAACCAACTGATCAATCCGTGAGTATGTACCTAGTACTATAAATAGAAAAAAAAAGCAACATCTCTATATGAAAGTATGTAGGGGTGGAGATTGCTTACTGGAAATAAAATGATCTGATTAAAAAAAACAAACAAACTCTTGGGACACCTGGGTGGCTCAGTTGGTTGGGCGTCTGCCCTCGGCTCAGGTCATGGTCCCAGGGTCATCGGATGGAGTCCCACATCAGGCTGCTTGCTCAGCAGAGAGCCTACTTCTCTCTCTACCTACTGCTCCCTCCGCTTGTGCGTGCGTGTGTTCGCTCTCTCCGACAAATAAATAAAATCTTTAAAAAAACCCAACTCTTATTGTTTGGCCAATTAAATGTACTTCCTGCAAAAGAAAAATTTTTATTTCAGGTGTTTTGAAAAATGTTTTTAATCCACTAACTGTCGATAGGCTTACTTTTACTAGTCCAGAGAAAATTGGAAGGAGGAAACATTTAATACAGTGCTTGTGATTCTCTCTATAGAAACCCTTTCTTTGATAGACATGTCTTTTCTCTAATTTGAATTAAGTAGCATGTTTCCATCATTTGTGTTCTATGTTTATGTTATATAAATTGGTGTTTTTCAGTAAGTTTATTAGTTTTGCTTTGGTAAACATATAGTGGGGTGCCTGTTGGAAATACATCTATCCTCCCTCCCCACCTCCCTATTCCTTTTGTCTCTAACACCGTGGGCCCCTTTGGATATTTAATAATACTTTAAGGACATAAATTGAGAACAAAAAGGATCTT
The DNA here is from genome assembly GCF_017311325.1 of Ursus maritimus. Lineage (NCBI taxonomy): Eukaryota > Metazoa > Chordata > Mammalia > Carnivora > Ursidae > Ursus > Ursus maritimus. The sequence goes on along the minus strand of NW_024425786.1, from coordinate 6,172,940 downwards.
TTAGTGATGGATTGCTGCATCAAAATCTGTGGCCAGAGTGCTTGGACCAAAGCATTTTGATATACGTGGTCACTGTGTGTCTCCACTGCACTCTTTTCTGTGGAGATGAGTAGTGCAGGGGAAGGTGGAGGCAAGGGAAGGGTCTGGCTGCTGAGACAGCCCCTGTCTGTTGTGAAAGATGTTCTGCTTGCCAGACCCAGCTGAGTATCTGTCCAGACACCGTCTTCCTCTGTTTGTGTAAATAATGCAGTGGTGGTGGTAATAAGAATGAAAAGCAAAATGTTGATGCCCTGCCTGGTACTGTGCTTTGTAAACAGATAATGAATTGTTAACCTGACTGATAGGGTGGTTTAGGCCCAGGCTCACTGTTTTAACCACGTTCTTACAGTGAGTCCAAGATAGCGTCCATGATCACAATGCTAATAATCCCCAGCACTGACTGTGGGCCCAGCACTCCGTGTAGGGCTTTACTTCAAGCTGTTTCATCTCATCACTGTGATAACCTTATGTATTAGGTACTATTATGAATCATATGAAAATATGAATTTTACAGGGGATAACCTTATGTATTAGGTACTATTATGAATTCATATGAAAATATGAATTTTACAGGGGAACATATGGAGGCTTCCCAAGGTTACTCTGTTAATAAATCTGAAACAGGGGCAACCCGGCCACCTGACTTCAGTGCTGGTGCCCTTGTCTACTAGGGTAAATTGTCCAAAGACAATTCTCCCCTAGGAGAAGCTAGGGGGTTAGGATGGACTGGTGCTGCCTGGCACCAGGTGAGGATTGCATCACTTAAAATTACCTGGAAAAATACATAGGCCTAAACTTCACTATTGGTGAAATGAAACAGTTTTATTCCCAGAACTGAAAAAAGTTTCAGTGACTAGTGCTTTGTTACAGGTCAGAGATCATTGGTTTGCACCATTGCTTTTTCCCTCATGAACTGTACAACATTTCTGCCTTTGCCTGTCTGGTTTGCTTAATTTTTCTGAATTTTGACACTCTTCCGAGTGGAACCAGGCATACTGCCTCAGCTAGTGAGGAGTAGAAACAGCAGGGGGAGAGACTACATTCTCATCTGACCTTATTTCTTGAGAGAATTTATAAAGTTCTAGAAATCTAACAGCTTTAGAATTTAAAATTTTAGGAATTCCTGCAAAGGTCCAATGTTCCCTAAGGTCCGTTGACTGTTCTCTGTCTTTCATGTGTCATACCTGATCTTTTTCTCACTCTCACACTCTCTCTGAGCAGAGCAATGGAGGCTGTGACAAGGATACCATTGCTGAAACAGGTGTTTTTAACTTGAAGTTACGTGCACTTAATGGACTTGTGTGCTAGCCACTCTTAACAGCTGTGTTTACTATTGAAGCTAGGAATACAGACTTGGATTATAGTTTAGCCAGCTTTTCTTGTACTGCTCTCCTGTAAATGGATTATTTTTAGTTTAAATTTTTGCTGTAAGCCCTTTCCCACCACTTAATTGACTCTTTAGTCACCACTTGCAGTGCACACGTCAGCATTCCCACGGACACTAAACATACACAATGTAGTCGCACAATGGCAGGTTCTCTGGGAATTACTGGACTCTTTTTCTGTTGCTTTTAATGCTGGAACTGGGATCCATTCTGGTTTCCTTCCAGTTCTCTAATGGAGATCTAGGGAGTGTATGTCTGTCTTCTTTCAAAGTTTACCCTACTAGTTCTTGGTGGTTATCGTAAAATTATCCACCTGAAACCTAACAGATTGTAAACGAAATAGGTATCCTAGTATTTGTTTTGTTGCTGCCCAATGATACCCCTGTTTGAGTCATTGAATACTTTCAAAGCATAACCTTTAAAAGTATGTTCCCACATCTTAATTTGCCACTTGGCACATTTAGTTCTAACAAACCAGAAACAAATTTTCGTTTCATGAGAAACTGCTTGCCAAACTTTAATTTAGGTCTTCTTAGAGGATTATTAATGAACCTGTGAAGTGGATGCAAGCACTCTGTTGACAAAACAATGGCATTAAAATTCAGCAGCGTGTATTCTCAATCAAAGACCAGGCATGGCATTTGGGAGACGCTGAAAACTGCCATTGTTAGCCTAACGATAAGCTTGCAGATTCTGCCTCTAACTGGTATTTGGAACGCGTTTGATTCCCCTTTATTTGATCCATCATATTCTCTTTTTTAAAAAACAATTTGCCAATTATGGAATATAACTTTGGGTAAACAAATGGATAAAATGCCGAACATTGTTTAGATGATCATGTTCAGTTCTTTGAAGCTGGATAATAATATATCTGTACTTTTGCTTTTATAGCATTTTAAAAAAGCTGTTACTTTAGTGATAACGTTTCTCATTTATGAAGTAAAGTTATTGGGATTGAATTTGGTTGTTGTATCTTTTTTTAAAGTTTCTTGTGATTGTTTTTTTCCCCCTTTTTCCTTTTTAAAAATTTGAGATTATTATTATGGAGTGGCAAAATTTCAAGAATCTTGCCAGCAGGTGGCAAAATGTAGTATAACTTTCTCTGAAGAAAAGAGATTTTAGCTCTGGTGCCTGTGCCTTAAAATGATTGACCGTTCCTTCGGTTAGGTTTCTTTCTTTTTTTTAATTTGAAGTTCTGAAATTTACAACTCAGTTCACCAGGTAATCAAAGCACACCATAAAACGCTAATGGTATGTGTCAGTGAATTTCTCAAAAGAAGTAGTTAGGTTCTTTCAGCAATATTGTTAATATTTACTTTAACTTTATCTAGGTACTATACATACATGGACTTAAAGAATCAAATGTTGTAGGGCGCTTGGGTGGCTCAGTCAGTTAAGTGTCTGACTTTGGCTCAGGTCATGATCTCAGGGTCCTGGGATCCAGCCCCATGTTGGGCTCCATGGTCAGCGGGGAGTCTGCTTATCCCTCTGCCTTTTACCTTCCCTCCACCACCCCGCACTCATGCCCTCTCTTTCTCAAATAAATAAAAATCTTTAAAAAAAGAGAAAAAGAATCAAATGTGTTGCAAAGTTTATTTATTTATTTTAAAATAGTTTTCTTATTTGTCCCTTCCATCCTTGGGTCCCATTCCCCAGAGACAACCTGTTTTAAGTGTTTTTTTTTTTTTTTTTTAAGTTTTTATTTAAGTAATCTCTATACCCAACATGGGGCTTGAACTCACAACCCCAAGATTAAGAGTTGCATGCCCTTCCGACTGAGCCAGCCCGGCACTGTTTTAACTTTTTAGACTGTTTCTTTTGTTGCCTCATTATGGATAAAGAACTTGCTTATGTTTTTGTTTTCTATTTTAGGCATTATTTTGCTGACTTGGCCTGATGGGAGATGAGGATTTAGCTTTTTTATATCATCTGCTTTTTCCTCCATCTTCCCAATGTAGTTATATCACATTTAGTGATTAAATCAATATCAGCTCTTTCTTTTATTATGCCAGTGCATATACTCTTGTAGCTGATGCACCTGTGGTGCTATAATTTAATTCCTTTTCTTGTATGACTTCTTCAGTTTCTTTCCTGGAGTTGATAATTCTTTCTCTGTCTTGTGTTTATTTCTTTCTTTAGTTCTGTGTGTTCATATCTCTAAATCAGCCTCTCATTTTCCAACAGAACTAAATAAAGCACCTTTCAATGTGATGGAAAATGGTAAGGATGCTATAAAGCATTTTTGGTGGTATCCATTCTGGAACCTTTTGTCTCGGTTTAATGTTTAGACGTGCCACCTCACTACTGGAAGGGGTCTTCCCTTGCATGTCACTCTGAGCATCTCCTTGGAGATAATTTTTCACAGATTTTTGTTCGGTTCCCTCCTTCATTTGTTGAGTAATTTCCTGAAAGACTGTGCATGGAAAGTAAATAGTTTGAGGTTGAATGTATTAAATGTCTTTATTTTATACTTACACCTGATTAGTCGTTTGGGTATAGAATATTTGGCTAGATACTAATTTTCCTTAAAATTTTGAAGGCGTTGTTTTATTGTCTTCCAATTTCCAGGAAAGGAGCCTGGCTGTTATGCAGTGTACACTAAATTGAACACCAGTAGGACCCTTTTAAGGTTAGTTGTTGTTAGAATGATGCCTTTTAAAAGATAAGTAGGATACCTAGGGAATGTCATTTTACTCCCATATGTTAAATGAAGGTAGTTCAAACCCTTGTAGGAATATTGTGGAGGTAAACATTAAAAAATTTTAAGGCAGCTATGAACATCAAATGGAAAACCACCTTGTTTTCCTTCTTGGCGCATGTTGGGATAAATGGGGATTTTTGTGGTAATAGCCCTTTGTGTTTTTATTTTATTTTATTTTTAAATTTATTTATTTTATTTTATTTTATTTTATTTTATTTTATTTTATTTTATTTTATTTTATAAGATTTTACTTATTTGTCAGAGAGAGAGATACAGAGAGAAAGAGCACAAGCAAGGGGGAGCAGCAGGCAAAGGGAGAAGCAGGCTCCTTGCTGAGCAAGGAGCCTTATGTGGGCTGGAATCATGGCTGGAGCTGAAGGCAGACGCTTAAATGACTGAGCCATTCAGGCATCCCTGTGTCCATATTTTTAAAGCATATTATCTTGATATTATGATTTTCCAAGAAATGCCCTTTAGAATCCAAATGGAGGGGCGCCTGGGTGGCTCAGCAGGTTAAGCATCTGTCTTTGGCTCAGGTCATGATTTCTGGGTCCTGGTATTGAGCCCCATGTCGGGCTCCCAGCTCAGCAGGGAGTCTGCTTCTCCCTCTCCCTCTGTCTCTCCCCCCTGCTTGTGTTCTCTCTCTCTCTTAAATGAATAAATAAAATCTTAAAAAAAAAATAGAATCCAGATGGATTTTAAATTGATAAGATATGCATTATAATATTTGGATTTTTTTCCTTAAATTCTTCATAATATAACATTTAGTTCCATATAAATTGGGAGCCCACAAATGACAAAGCCTTTGTTTTTGATTGCCTGTTTAAGCAAAGGCTAAATAAAGAATAGAGTCATGAAACTGAATTTTTCTAAATAATACATCTTTCATGTTGGATATGTTATGAATTTCTTTTGCACTCTAGTAGAATTTTAAAAAATTATGTGCTTTTTTTTTTTTTTAATTAAAAGAGAGAGATAGTCTGTGAGTGGTGGGAGGGGCACAGGCAGAGAGAGAGGGACAGAGAGATCTCAAGCAGACTCCCCAGCTGAGTGCAGAGCCCATTGCCGGGCTCTATCCCAGGATCCTGAAATCATGACCTGAGCCTCAGTCAAGAGCCAGATGCTTAACCGACTGAGCTATTGAGGCGCCCAAATTACGTCCCTTTTTAAAAGTAGAAATCAATCGTTTTGTTGGGAATAAAAAAGCTTTTTTAAGTTAATCTGCATTGGTTTGGTTTCTTTGCAAAATTTGCATTCATGAAAGATTGTTGTTACTGTATTTGATTTCTGTTTAATTTAGTGTAATGGTGACGAATGAGGTGATCAATAGAAAACATGTATAAAATGGCAAGTATCAATCTTAATCCAGCTGCTAATTTTCTATGTGGCTGTTTCTATGTGGCTGTTTTAGCACTGGTTACTATGGTTTTTCTTCAGCCTTTATAAATGATCACAAGAGATAAACTGTTCCTCCTACTATACTTACTAAATTAGCTCCTCTTTAATGTTGAAGGATAGCTAGGAAGATTTATAGTTCAGATTTCATAACAAGTCTTATTTTAGGATAATGTGCTTTTCTAGTTGTTGAGGCACCTTTTTGGCCTTTCCCCAGGGACATTAATCATTGGCTGGAAAGAATAAACTTTAGTCCTCCATAACACCTGACTTCAAACTGCAACCATAAAGCCTTAGACTCTTAAAACAAACATTTTTCAACCTTATAGCACAGACTTCCTGTTTTTAAAGCTTTTCTGACCTTCCTGAGAAACGACCAATACAGCTATGGTTACATCCTGTGGTTATTGTCATTAAAAAAAAAAAAAAAAAAATCTACTGAATTTTTCTAAAGCCCTTGAGTATAAAAGTGATTAATGCACCAAAAAATGTAAATAGCACTGGACTCATGTCTGATCTTTGTTAGGCTTTCAATAAAAGATAATAGAACCAGGTCAGCTTTTAATGCGTCTCTGTTTGTTCAAGGCCTGCTACAATTGGAATGTCAGGAAAATCTCACATTAAAAGGATCTGCCCTATTCTAGAGAGATTGTAAAAGAAGCATTTGGCAGTCATTTCCTTTCACTTGTGAGAAAGAACATGCTTTACATTGTAATTGTTTAAATATACCAGAGTCTGATAGGGCTCTCATATTTTTCATCGTATAGTTAGTTAGCTTGCTCTGCAGATTGGAGGGGATGATCTGTGTTTAGGTTTTATTGTTAGAATTAATCAAGTGATGTAAATGTTAAAAGTTAGCCCATGTCTTCCTTTGTACTAAGTTGTGTTTCCTGTAGCCCAAATATTTGCTTTTTCAAGTCAGTTAAAATTAAACTTGAATGGGTGTTCAGAATTTGTCTTCACAATAATCTCACTCACCTCTAACCCCCTCCTTCCTTCAAAAGAAAAGAAGAGAAACCACCCTGTGTTGTTTAGGTCAAACATTCTTGAGACTGGCTTTTGATTTTTGTCTTAGACAATGTATCACATGTTTGAATGGATATTTTGAACTAGATAGAGTCTTCTGACATTTTCTAGAGAGAAGTGATTGGCTTTTAAGCAGAAAAATACTGGATTACTACCTGTGATAAGGAACCTTGGAAATCATACTCACCTAATGTTTGAAACATTCAAATTCATATTTTTTCTGAAAATAGATTGTGATTTTATTTTAAAGGAGTTTAGTTTATTGGAGGCATTGGAATTATTTATTACCAGAGAGAACACATATCAGAATTTTTTTTTTTTTTAAAGGGCAAAGCACTGTTTTGGGTTTATAATCATTATTTTAGTTTTATAAATATCTGTCTGGTTGGTATTTTGAATTCTTGGTATAATGATTCCAGTTGGGGTTTTTAGTTTTCTTAAGATTACTTCCAATAAACTTGCTTGGGTATTCCCACTGATTTTATTACATGTTGTCAGCTCAGAGAGTATGGGAAGGGCCCTATTCTAAACCCCCTGTCAGGGTCATGAGTCCTTGAGCTAATTTCTTCCACAAAACTCTTTGGTTTTTTTGTTTGTTTTTTGTTTTTAATCTGTAATGCTTTTTCAAATGAGAAATCTCTCTATTTAACTGTATTTTTGCCCTTTCAAAGTATTGCTTTACTGGAACATTGTGATTTCATCTATACAATCTGAGATCACTAGTGCGTTTTAAAATAGAGATGAAAATGTCTTGAAGTTTTTTAAACATATGCCATCTTGGAGGTCTTTCTGTCTCTCTTTCAAGTAGTTTTAAGGCTTATTTCACATCCTACATCCATTAGAGGGCTACGCACTTCAATTGACTTACTGTGTTGGAGGTGTTTGCTATAAGTCCACACCGGAGTTAGTGCTTCTGCTCTCTGTTTTTATAAAAATGGGACTTGGTGCTGCAAGCTGTGTCCTCTCTGCCCCCCCAAGAACATATTTTAAAATGTTGATAATTTTTATACTTAATGAAGTAGTAACCCTTTAATGTTTATTAGCAATTGGTCACTGAAATATTTGTTTGAGGCTCTATTAGGAAGTGTAAAACAGGGGTGCCTGGGTGAATCAGTTGGTTAAGCATCTGCCCGCCTTCAGCTCAGGTCATGATCCCAGTGTCCTGGGATTGAGCTCCTCCTCGAGTTGGGCTCCCTGCTCAGCGGGGAGTCTGCTTCTCCCTCTCCCCCTTCCACTGCTTGTGCTCTCTCTGTCTTTCTTGTGCTCTCTCTCAAATAAATAAAATCTTAAAAAACAAAAAGGAAGTGTAAATCAAAAAGAAAAGTTGTATTAACATCCAACCTTAACATTATCCTTATAAATTTAATTTTGGAGAATGTGCTCTGTATGGTTTTACTGAATGTTAGTCTCCTTGATTTTTAGAATCTGATGTTATTTCTAGTTATTTTTCAAGAGCATATTATGTAGATAGATTCCAACAGTATCTAGGTTGAAATTAAGTCATAAGTTTTATTCTTAAATATAGAAGAATAAATATTAAGACTTTGGCATTAAGGAAGATAAAAAGCTCCCTTTTCCCGATAATTTGGAATATTTGCCTAATTATTGCAACATGCTCCTTGGTCTCTGTGTCTTTTTCTGTGGGTATAGTTATCACCAAATTTATTGATGTAAGTTTTTATATATCTGTTTTTCAGCACTTTTACCTACAAAGAAACTATGTGAGTTGATCGCGATTATGTTGGCTGAATGGAAAGTGGTATGATAAATGAATGGATAGGAAATTGGGTAGGAGAGTTATTTTAAAAATTCATATTAGTAAACATCTGACCTTGATTTGCATAAGACTTGCAAACTGTGAATTAGATGACAGTTACCTATTATTTTTTTTATTGTTGCAGTTTTTTTTTTCTTTTAAGATTTTACTTTTAAAGCAATCTGTACACCCACTGTGGGGCTTGAACCTACAACCCTAAAATCAAGAGTTGTGTGTTTTTTTGTTTTTTTGTTTTTTAAATATTTTATTTATTTATTTGACAGAGAGAGAGAGAGAGAGACAGCGAGAGAGGAAACACAAGCAGGGGGAGTGGGAGAGGAAGAAGGCGGCTCCTAGCGGAGGAGCCTGATGTGGGGCTCGATCCCAGAACACTGGGATCACGCCCTGAGCTGAAGGCAGACGCCCAACAACTGAGCCACCCAGGCACCCCAAGAGTTGTGTGTTCTGACTGAGCCAGCCAGGCGCCCCGATAATTACCTGTTATTAAAATAGTATGTCATTCAGTAGTGCTAAAAACTGAGAAGTGTTTTATGTTTGATGTACTAATTCTGATTTCACATACATTTCAGAATATAAATCAAAATTTCCTTTTAAAAAGGGCATACTATTAATATTTAACCAGGGCAATAAGAGTGCCTGGGACTGTTGGGGAAACCAGGACTTGTGGGAAAGAACATTTTGGTTTAGTGTGATTTGAAGGTGTGTGGAACCATTGTGGTGGAACCCAGAGGGCATCGAAATGTGGATCTGTTGCTAAGAAGCAAGCTAACGGCTGGAAAAAAATTTTTCAGTCAGTGATACAAAAGTAACTTGAGAGTAAATCTTCTCATTGATGAGTTATGTTAGAGTGTGATTAAGAAGAGGATAGACATTAACTACCTATAGTTAGAGGAGTCATAGTTAGGATGAGTCATGGAAGGGACTAGAGAATGGATAAGGAAAGATAGGAGACCTAGGAGAGTGCATTACATCAGACTCAAACCACCAGAATGCCAGTGTGGAAGAGGCCTACTGTTGGGAAGAGGATAAATTGGTCCATGTTTTTGGAGGGCAAGTTGGTTCAATCTCTTTGACTAAAAAGTGCATATTTATTGAACTACAGATTCCTTCAATTTAGAAGTACTCACATATACGCGCAAAGATGCACACAGAAGTTTGTTGTAGCAATTTGGGACTTGTTTATTATGGTCCTCCCACAGTGTAGAATTCTGTGCCACTATAAAAAGGAATCAGATGTTAACGGTCTGTGCTATAAAGTGGGAGAAGCAAGTTGCTGTATAGCATGGATGGTAGATTACATTTTCATGAAATAAAAATAAACAGAATGAACCCCCAGACAAATGAATATATATGTTTTTAAGTATTTGAGTATGTTTGTATACATATGTACTAAAAGAGAGCCTGGAGAGCTAGCTATACTTAAACTTGTTGAATGGAATTGTTTGGATTTTCTGATAATAATTTAAAAAAATTTAAAACTAATAATTTTAAACAATTCAAAAGAGCTTCAAAAACAACTGTATGTTTCTTTTTTTTTTTATTTTGAAAACTCCAGAGGTTTTATTATCTGGTGCCATTTTGTGAGTTGGAAAACGGAAAGGAGAAAGTTTGTTTAAAATTGTAACTATATTCTGCACAGTAATACAAACCTGCCTGTCCTAGGACACTCTGCAAACACAGCTAACCAGTACTAACACAACCCTTGAGTCTGTCACTGTTTGCTTGATTAACTTTTTTTTTTTCTTTCACATTTTGATACTGGGCATGGGGGTGAGCTAGGTTACTTGATCTGAATGATTTTACTAGATAATGCTGTAGAAAAGCATGTTGATTGTCTCAACTTGATAGAATCTAGACAGACCTCACTAGTTATTGTTAGATGAATGTTACCTTTAAACTTCCATGTAAAAAAAAAAAAAATGCAGTCTCTGTCCCCCTTTGGTGGTCTTGGGGGAGTAGTCCAAAGCCACTGTCTTTAGAAGATGTGGCCAAGAGTCTCCTTTGCTGTGACAGAAACAGAGTGGCATAGTGAGTAAATGCAATGTAGTTGTTGGAGGTTAAGGTTCAGGAATAGCCTGGGCCCTGTTCAACTACTGCTAAGGTTATACTTTACATTTCCCCTGTGTACTGTTCCTGGTCATAGCTTTAATGTTAGTTTAACTAGACTTTGTATTTAATTATAACTGTTAGGGTAAAGTCAGATGTCAGCTCACTTGGCTGCATGCTGAGGCCTGTAGAATATGGAGTGCTTTGCCTCTAACCACATCTGTTGTCTCCTCTCATTATCTGTTAATGGTACTCAACTTGACAGGGTTGTTTTGATAAATGTAGGGTGTTCTAAAACCTGGAGCTGGAATTTATGTGGAATGGAACTCAGGACAAAAGGAGGCAGAGAGAGACAGGCCAGGGTGAGATCCTGTGGGAACCAAGAAGGGCCATGTGGAATGCTGAAAATAACAATGAGGATTAATTTGGAGGTGAAGGTGGGGTATATCTAATATTTTTAATTCATCTCACACATTCTTGTATTTTTTCATGTGCTCAAGCGCAAAACTTGTGAGAAATTGTTGTTCTTATTGCAAAAACTCCCATTTCTCATCTTTAGATGAGAGCTCAGGTTAATAGGGTTTAAAATGAATTCTTGTTTGGGGAGTTGGGGAGAGTGGTTTTGGAATGGTCTGTCACCACTGACTGGGAGTCCTCAGGTCAAAAGAACTCTTATGAAGGCTTTCATGTCAGGGAAATAGAGATCTTTTAGAAAAAAAAAAAAAATGAAAAAGTTCAGTGTGAAAGAGAGGTGAGGATTATCCTCCTCCCTGCAGAATTTGGTAGTACTTTTGCATTCAGAGAAGTGCTGAAGACAAAATAATGTACCATGTGCTTTCAGATTTTTATATCCTGTTTATATTGCTATCTGTGTACAAGATTTAGTAGTTTATCCAGTTTATCTACTGCTGTTTGCCTCTTGCTTAAATGCCATGTAAGTAGGAAGAATTTGGTTTGAATAAATTAATGATGGCTTCTGTACCTCATTAACTCTTTAAAAAAAAAAAAGTAAACTTGCATATAGGACCTGATTAGGGTCTCAGTGTTTTTAAAAATGAATTACTCTGGGTGCAATTATTTATATCTCTATAAAGCAGGAATAAAAATCTTCCTTTTACTAGACTTTTAAAGGTTAATAAAATAAATACTATTTATTACATAGATGCTACTTATTTGAGAGAGGCTTCTTTGTGCCGAGAACTATGCAGAGAATATGCAAGATGAGTAAAACAGGGTTGTTGCTCTTTGTTCACTTATTCATTCTGCAAATCTTTATGCTTGACACTTGGTATTTGATAATGAGTAAACATATAGAACTTTCTCTAATGGAACTCGCTGTCTAGAGGTGTCTACCGACATTAATCAGAAAATTACACCAGTGAATTACAAATGGAGATCAGTGCTCTGAAGGAAAGGAACACAGATCTCTGGGAATTTATAACAAAGGAACTTGACCTAGAGCGGGGCCTCAAGGGAAGTTTCTCTGACAAAGTGATATTTGACCTGAGATCTGAAGGAGGAGTAGGCTTTAAACTATGTGTGTGTGGGAATGGGGGGGAGGGGGATATGGGAGGGATAGGGGGTAGGAGGAGCAGGGAGAATACCCTGCCTGCACCAGTGGAAAGAAGCAGTGATGGTCTGTGGTAGAAATCCTGATACCTTGGGAATTTGAAAGACTGGCATAACTGGAAGGTGGGGAACTGGGAGAGGATGCAAGACTAGGACGAAAGATTGTAAGTATCATAAAGTGCTGTCAAAGCATTTAGAATCCCTGACAGACTAGGTACAGCATGAATTCAGAATAGAGCAGTTTGGTTGTTCTCATCAGTCCTTTACAACTCAGTGTAAACCAGCGTTTTTAAAAAGGTCTACGAAAACAAAAACAAACCACCCAAATAACCAAAACCCTCGTCAGGCGCTGCCATGTATCTAGATATAGCTGGTTGGAAAATTGGAGTGTGTCTGAGTACAGGAGTGGCTTTTGTAGCTAGGCTTTAGGGTCGATTTCATCTCTGACATGTATGGAGTGATCTCAGAGCCACGGGGTTATGAAGCAGATTTTGAAGCTGCAGGTCCTCTCAGGATGGTCTCAATGAGAAATGGTGTTTAGTGGAGCTTATAGCAGAGCTACACTTGCGCTATAGACCACCTCTGATTTGTATTGATTACAGGCACCTTTCAGGGTGGCGAAGGCATTATGCTTCCTCAGCTCTTGTTCTCAGTACATGTGCTGTGTTAGTGGCTTTAGATAGATATTTCTATCTCCTGTAGAATAACTTGATTTTTCTTTAAGAGAAATCAGCAGAATGATGTTTAAATAGCAAATGGGTATATCACTTGGTTATCCATGGCAGCAGGGCAGGACCCCTGGGTTCTACCCTGTGCTCCCCCTTCTGGCCCCCTTTGAGAGACTTTGGGCTTATCATTTTATCTAAATCTCTCACTGACTATTGGTAAGGGGGTACCTAATAATTCAGCAACTTTATTGGACTTTGGAGGGTCCAGTAACATTTATAAAGTTATTTCAGAGTTCCATGAAACTTGCCTGGAAGGCAAAAGGTGTACTATTAAAGATACCAAAAAAGATCATTTAAATTTTGAGCTTGTAGCTTTCAAATTTGGGTTGACACTGAGGGAGTTTAATACTTTGAATTCATATGCTGTAGGAATGTGTTTTTTAAAAATTTGCTATAGACTGTCTTATTTAATTGGGACAAAATGATCTGGACCATTACTACTAGGGAATACATGGTATAAATGTAGTTTACTGTTACTAAATTTTAGCAGGTAGGTGTTACGTTTATCAGATTGGGGGTGGGGAAGAAACTAATTTGAGATTAACAGTGGGTAATTCTATTTAGATGCACAGAACAGTGGAATTAATGAGGGGTCTGGGGTAGCTTATGTGTTTATATAAGGCCACATGGCAAAAAATATGCATTTATTTTGCTACTTTATTAGGTATTTCAATCAAGTCTAATTTAAGATATGCCTTATGTAGCAGAGGGACCTTTATTTTCTTGGGGAAAAAGGATCAAAGAGAGAAGACTTTTAAACAAATGAGTTACAGAGAATTCCTAAAATCTGTAAGGAAAATTGGGGTCAGAAATGTTGACACCAAACAATGCTGCTTTCACTGTGTATCTTTGAAACAAATGTTCTGCATGCCTATGATTGTTGGTTATTTCATCTGCATTTGTTAGACGTCAGGGGTGGTTGGCATTAATATTCCTGGCAGAAGCAGAGGCAGCTCTAGGATGTGTGAACTGCTGATCACTCACGGGGATGCGCTGCCTCTTTAATATCTTGCTTGCAGATGCATTTTCTAGCTGACCACGCTATTAAGAGCTGCCATCAATCACGCAGACTCCCAGTTCCGGCTGTCGGGAGGGGAGGAAGACTTGGGGAGAGCGGAGGCTGGCCGAGCTAGGAAGGAGATAAAATTGCAGTGGCGCGCTCGCGCGCGTCCCCGCCTTGGCGGCGGCAGGCAAAAATACGCGCGGAGCAGTCCGGGCTCCAGCCCGGGTTTTTCCGGCTGCCGCCACCGCCGCCGTGGGGTGGCTGCTCTTTCTCTCCCCGCGTCTGGGTCACAGGCATGTGGCAGTGTCGCCCGGCGGCCCGGGCTGAAGGAGCGCGAGCCGGAGCAGCGGCCGCATCTCCCAGCCACGGGCGGGGCTCCGCGCCGCCGCCTCCCGGAGCCACCGAGCTGGGAGGACATGAGCCCGAGCTGTACTGCCCTGCAGCCGCCTGGGCCTCCTTTTGTTTAGCAAGTGCATTTCACGCCCTGAGCCCCTTCCCGCCCCGCCCCTGCCCGCGGGCCTGAGTTTGCGGGGGCCCTGCGCCGGAGGAGGACGAGGCCTGCGGGCTCAGCTCCTGCCACGACCGGCCGCAGGCAAGTGGCCAGAGCCTCGTGCTGCAAGGGGGACGCGGTTCGCGGGCCAGGAACTTGGACAAGTGTGGGCACAGGGGCTCTCGGAGGTGGGTGTACCGAGAGTGTTGTAGCTGACCCTGCAAAGATGAACCACTCCGGTATTAGGAATGGTGATGGCTTTCCAGGAATCAGGAATCGGTATTTACTGTGTCCCATTGCGTTTTTGTTGGGCTTTCTAGTTTTTTAATCGCCCAAACTCTAGAAATCCCAATTAAATAAACCAATTGAGAAACACCCTTCAGGGCAGAGAAAACACTGTTTGAAAAAGGTGTGTGTGTGTGTGTGTGTGTGTGTGTGTGTGTGTATGTTTTTGTCTTTTCTGAAAGGAAAGGGTTATTGAGGATGAGCAAAGTAATCCAGTAGTCACAGATTAGAAACTTCATTGCTTACTGTGGAGTAAATTTAAGTTTAAAAATGTAATCAATTTGATGGGCTTGATTTTAAATAATTTTGGCTACTTAAGTGACAAATATAATTTGTTTCTGGGACCAAAAAACTGTTGTTTTGCCAGACTAGCAAAAATGCAGACATAGTTTTGGAAAAGATGGCTATAAATTTAAATTGTTTAAAATTGTTTTGGTTTGAGGTGCTGGCTTCCCCGCCCCTTCCCCTTGTTTACTCTGCTTTCCTTGAAGCTCTGGGGAGACCTGCCTGACCACTTTCTGTTTGCCGAGACTTGTTTAATGGGTTATTTTGTTTTACTCTCAGTTTTTAGGCTTTCCTGGGGCACATGTGCCACTGCTCTCCTTGGGGCATTGTTTGGCAGGAGGCCTCCTCTCAGCCATATGGAAATTAAAAAAAATGTCATGTGAATGAACACGGGGGTCAACAGAGATTAATTTTTCCCTTTGAAATTGTGTCTGTGTGCTTTAAGATTGAGACACAGAGTAAAAGTTGAGAACTGAGTTGATAAAGTCCTTAAAATTCTATGCCAAATTTAATGTATTGAGGTTTTCTTCCTCCTTTTCTTCTCCTTTTCCTTCTTCTCTTCCTCCTTTTTGGCTAGGAACTCCACATGTAAAGTAGACATGATTTGAAATCTTACAGATGGGAACAATATCCCCTGTAAGCCCGTTGATCTGTGGGCAATTATTTCCAGATGCACGACCAACTCTACATTTTTATGCATGTGTTAGATTTGAGCTTTAAGGGCACTTGCCTTTCTGAATATTTACATTGCCTAGTAAAATAACACAAGGCAGACATTTTAGAGGCTTAACAGCAACTTCACAATACTGTGGGAGCAGCTAGAGCTTGTATTTGTTTTTTCCAACTCTGTAATTTAGTAGTGTTTAAACTATTTTATAAAGATCTCTGGGACCAGTGAAAGGTGGTTTTCAGTCCAGAGCACTTGAGTGCTCATTGTACTCTGGCAGGCCCTGGCGCTTGGCAGGCGGCGCTTGAAATGTTATTTGATCTGGTTGCGTGATAGAATTGACTAAGGTTACACTTTTCCTTCCCCTGGCTGTTGAAAGCGATTCATCAATGTACTGTTCAGTGACTTATTTAAAGACTTAACCTACATTCATTCACTGTAAGAAGGGTTCCAGAAAAAGGCCATTTACATTTTTGTCTTGTTTTTGTGGTTTTGCATTTATGAATTGAGGCGAGAGCTGACGTAATGTAGCTGTACCACTTCCTTTGTGTGTGTGTATGGTTTTTCATAGCCAGTGTTCCTATAGGATATGTTTCAGTCCGCATGGTTGTGATTATTTCTGAAATGTTTGAATGTATATATATTCCAAATTCAGGTATCTTCAGCTTTGTGCCAGTTTATTGTTTACATTGCCTGTGGGGGAGATGAAGAGTGGGATGGTGAACCCCATCACCCTGTCAGTAAGGTTCAGTGAATTGCCTGTGTGTTATGCAGACTAGCTTTTCATTTTAATTAGTGCAACTGTGTACAGCTGTTAGGTGAGAATGCATTGGCTGCCCCTGCAGGGTGGCTTTATCTTACCCTGGAGGTTTTATGGACTTGTCTGGCTGTGCTTCTTAATCCCTCTCCCACTGCCACTACGCTTGCTTTTAAACAAATGATAGAACAAGACAAGCTTTTGTTTACTCATGAAATAGTTTACTTGTTAGAAATTTATTTTTGGTTTTGAGGAAATTGGTAAACCATGTAATTTATTGGTAGGTATTAAATCTACTATGCTTTTCCAAGGTCAGAGGGTTTTGCTTGCTATTGTGTAGTCTGAGTAGCCAGTGGAACCATCCATTTTATAGTGACATAGGAAGCCAGTATTAAAAAACCCCAAACAAACCTGGTTTTTGTTTGCTATTCTAGGATTAGTTTGTAAAACAAGTAAATGTTAAGCTCAATGCAGAGAATATAGCTAAACTGTTTCTCCCTGTCTCTTACTCTGGTTACACTGTAACCAAATGGACTGAGAGAGAACCCTTGACTAACAGCAGTTTGGCCAAGGACTGGATGATTAATGGAAGGGTTTAGAAATGTCTGTTCAGGGACGTGTGTGGCCACCTTTAAATTTTAAAATGGGTTTTTGGTTCCAAGTTATTGGTAGGTATTTCAGATTGAGTAGCTTTGAGTATTTGAGTATAGGATTGTGACAAAGCTAGGCTTTTAAATGGGTTGTAAAATAGATCGCAGTGTGAATGACACATTTTTCTCTGTAGTCTGGTCTCCCATTATCTGCCTCTGTCTTGAGGAGATAGTCGCCGCCAGAGGCTTCTAAGACTGTCCTCTACATTTCTAAAAAAAGAGTAAAAGCCACAAACAAAATTGACTGAAACCTGTTTATATATAGAGCCTTTTTCAAAGCCCCACTTACTGATAAAAGAACAAGGAGATGTGCTGTTGGGAATGCTGGGATAGGGGAAGGGAGGTTGGCGTAGGTTGAAGTATTTTTTAACTCTTGAGAAATGGATCCTTCTCAAAATAACCTGGAATGAGGAAAGAAAGTGCATCATTTTCCAGAAAATATGATAATTTCAGTGTAGCCTATCTAGAAAATATTTTCTCTAATTAAAAGGAATCAAAACATTTAGATTGGCAACAGCGACTGCTGAATGTAAGGAAAAATAGAGGGAACTAAGTATCCTCGATTGAAACAAGTTATTTCAAAAGTTCATTTGTAAGTTTTGTTTTTGTTTTTGTTTTTTTGAGACCATATTTTTTGAATCTGAATATTAATTGTGATTAAGGTCATAGAGTTGCCCTGCGAAATCTGTCTAATCCTTTATATAGTTGATATATATTTGTAATGAAAAAAAACAATAATGCTGACATTTAATTAGAAAAGTCAGCATAATCGTACTCAGTATTTACTGCTATATATGGAGCTCTGTTAGTATAATTAATCAATTTATGAAGTACAGCGTGGTGGTTAATAGCTATGCTGCCAGAGTTCTGACTAGCTTCAGTGCATACTCACTGTGAGACCTATAATATGTTGCTTAGCTTCTTTTTAACCATGAGGAAAATGATCAGTCTACCTCAGGGGGTGTGCAAAATTCTTAGGAATGTGCCTGGGATATATTAACAGCTAATATTTAATATAGTGAGCCCTAATTCTGCTCTAGGTACTGTTTTAATTGCTGAAGATATAGTAAAGGATGAAGTCCCTGTCCTTAAAGCACTTACATTCCAATGGAGGAAGACAATACAAATTAAAGGGAGCCTGATGATCTGTGCAAAGATAGACCTTCTGGGCATGCGCGTGGTTTTTAGAAGCTTAATGTGGAAAGTTTAACATCACTCTTTAAAGCCACCATTCTTTTCTTCAGTGATAAAATGTGTCTCACACAACTAGATGATGTATTAGGTCACAGGTGGAATAGAGAAGGCAAAAGAAAGAAAAAAAAAGGAAAATGGAACAGTAAAGAAATTAAACATTGTGATTTGTCAGTTCAAGTGCCAAACAGTAGTAGAAGGGGAATGTTGACTCATACCCATCTATATAAGGCGATATAATGCATCCATTAAGAATCATCATGATATGGGTTGCCTGGGTGGCTCAGTCGTTAAGTGTCTGCCTTTGGCTCAGGGCGTGATCCCAGGGTCCTGGAATCGAGCTCCATATCGGGCTCCCTGTTCTCTGGCAGCCTGCTTCTTCCTCTCCCACTCCCCCTGCTTGTGTTCCCTCTCTCGCCGGGCTGTCTCTCTGTCAAATAAATAAATAAAAAATCTAAAAAAAAAAAAAAAAAAAAAAAAAGAATCATCATGATATAAAAAGTCCTAATGTAAAGTCCAGTAGAAAAAAAAAACACATAGAAGCCAAACTGCTAATACATTGTGACTCCAAACTATACCTGCATGTACTCATAGAGGCTAAGGAGAAAGGTTAGAAAGAAATAGACCAAACGTTAATAGTGCTAATCTTTAGATGATGGGATTATGCATAACTTCATTTCCTTAGTATTTTTCCGTCTCTGCATGCATTATTTAATCCTTGCAGGTTTAAATACCCCTTGGGTATACATAAGGATGCTGAGGTTTAGAGCCCTTAAGCAGTTTGACCGAGGCCTTGCAGCTAGCGAGTCCTCGAGGAGGCCAGAAGTCCAAGCCAAACTTTGACCTCCTTTTTTTTTTTTTTAAGATTTTATTTATTTATTTGACAGAGAGAGAGAGAGAGAGAGACAGCCAGTGAGAGAGGGAGCACAAGCAAGGGGAGTGGAGAGGAAGGAGCAGGCTCCCAGCGGAGGAGCCTGATGCAGGGCACGATCCCAGAACGCCGGCATCACGCCCTGAGCTGAAGGCAGAGGCTTAATGACTGAGCCACCCAGGCGCCCCTGACCTCCTATTCTTAATTTGACCAACTCTCATCCTACAAGAGGTGACCTTTTTTAAAAGGGCCTCCTCTGGCCTTTTCCCCCACAGCTGTGGCCCACCTGGCTCTGAGATGTGTTTATGCTAACCAGAGGGCACTGAATCTCATGTAGAAGGAGCTTAGTGCTGAGGCAATGCATGTACGTATAGTTATTGGAAAAGAAAAGCCAGTATGCTAGCAAGAGGAGGAAACAGAAGAACAACCTGAAAAAGTACCTATTCTTTCCTCAGGAGTCAGTGGAGCCCCTGAGAGTTTGGTGCAAGCAGTACAGCCCAGAAGGGAGGAGGAGGAAGGCCGGTAACGAGTAGAAGCTAGTTTATGGTTGCTGAGAAAATGTTGAGTTCGACGGTGAGAGAAGGAAGTGCCAGAAGGTGCTGGAAGAGGCTGCAGGTTAATAGCAGTAACTAGTCAATGCTTTAAGAGGTTAATGGTAATGGCATTCTGTAGATAGGATTTTATGATGATTAATATGACAGTTGTATT
The DNA here is from genome assembly GCF_017311325.1 of Ursus maritimus. Lineage (NCBI taxonomy): Eukaryota > Metazoa > Chordata > Mammalia > Carnivora > Ursidae > Ursus > Ursus maritimus. The sequence continues at coordinate 6,153,367 of NW_024425786.1, read as the reverse complement.
CAGGTTTTGGAATAAAATGGGGTAATGGATGTGACTCACTTTAGAAAGCAGAAAACATTTTGATTTCAGAGGATTAGTTAGAAGTTACATGTGAAGAGCTTTTAAGAATATGATAGGTTAAGTATGGGAAATTCTTTACAGAATTAAAGTATTTATGCCAGCAAAGATTTGAAGTAATCATTTGGTTCTAAAGGTGAACAATTAGGTCTATTTCTCCTGTCTTGTTTTCCATAAAGTGAATGAGCTTTTGTAGTTGTGGTTTTAAAAAAGGGTCAGTTTATATGTGACTGTTGAGCTTCAAAGGAACAAAATAGAGTGAATATACTGTGCATTTGAAAGATTGCTTAAGTCAAAAGCCTCCAGATGGTGTGTACTGCTGTGTTCACAGCTGTATTTACTGCGAGCTCACCAGATTATCTACTAATAATTTAAAAATAGCTGGTTGGAAACAGTGGTATATTCAAGCCTCTGCTGGTTTTGAACCTCAGTAGCAGTAGTGACTTCACTTGTATGCCTGTGGTAAATGCCGGTTGAAATTACTTACTTCCTTTTGCCTTGCTTTCAGGATTTCTTATTTGGGCCAGCTTATGTGTTGCACAAACAACCAGAGTGCTTACATACAGAAGCAGATAAATAACCAGCTTTTTTTTTTTTTTTTAATGTGGTCTTTTAGGAATGAGATTGGAGAACGGCTCTCTTTAAAAAATGTTTTTGTTTTAATGCTTTTATCTTTTTAAATGTTTTTAAAGCGTTAAATATATTGAATTGATGTTTTACACATATATAACATTATATAGAAAACTTTGTGTATTTTTCGGTATTACCAACAAACACAACAACAACAAAACGCCTTCAATACTCAGATCTACTCCCCAATACACAGGTTTTTTCTCCTACAGAGATTTAATAAATGTTCTTTTGAAATGACAAAAATTACTAAATCTTAATTTTTTTGGGGGGAGCCATACATATTATTGTTTATTTGCTTAGTAATGCATAAATTAAATATAAAGCAGGAGAATAGTTTGAATTCATCTAGGAATTTTAAATATGTGAGGGGTGGTAATAAAGGCACGCACATTTATTTGTTAATTGAGTAAAGCTTTTATTTTATTTTATTTTTTTAAAAGATTTTTTATGTATTTATTTGACAGAGAGAGACAGCCAGCGAGAGAGGGAACACAAGCAGGGGTAGTGGGAGAGGAAGCAGCAGGCTCCCAGCGGAGGAGCCTGATGTGGGGCTCGATCCCAGAACGCCGGGATCACGCCCTGAGCCGAAGGCAGCCGCCTAAGGACTGCGCTACCCAGGCGCCCTGAGTAAAATTTTTAGAAAAACATAGCTAGTTTGAACCTTTTGAACGATTATTTTCTAGCTTTGGTTTTGGATATTTCATTCTTTTGTCTTTTGTGTGTGGGTATTTTAATAATTAGGAAACTTAGGCCGAAGAGTTTTTGCATGTGTATATATTCTTTGTTTTGTTTTCATCCCCCCTCCCCTTTTCTCTTCCCCCAATTCTTTGATCGTCTACCTAGGCAATCTCTTATTTCATAGGCTGTGCTCTTTCCACGGAGCACAACGCTCACATTAAATAGATAAGGGGAAATATTCAGTAGTGGAATGTTTCTCTCTCTCTCTCTCTTTTTTAAGATTTATTTGAATGAGAGAGGGGGTGGTGGGGGAGGGAGAGTCCTCAGGCAGACTCCCTGCTGAGTGGAGTGGTGGGGGAAGAGTGGGGAGGCTCCATCTTAGGACCCTGAGATCCTGACCTGAGCAGAATCAAGAGCCGGCCACTTAACTGACTGAGCCACCCAAGTGCCCCATCTTTTTTTTGTTTTGTTTTTTTTTAAAAACATGTTAAATGATTCCTCTCCCTCCTTGCCCCCCAGAGCAGAGTTTGTGAACATTTGGCTACATACCCACAGTACACAGTTATGGGTAGTTTATGGAACTCCTGAATCCCATCCCTGTCCTGACTAGTTAGTTCATCCAGGGGTTTATGAGGCTCTTCACCATAGCACACTGTCTTTATGAGGACCAAGAGGAGAACATTTTCTCAGCTTTTAGTACAGGAAAGAAGTGACCCCCCTGAGCAATGTGGTTTGTTTTTAACTTACAGATTTAGAATCCTGTGACTGATCAAGTGTCCTTTGAGCTATTTGCTTATAAAATTTTGGGCACATCTGAGGAAGATATAAAGTGAACCTGAACACCTCATACATGCTTTTATCTTTTTCATCTCCTCTGCACGACCCCCTTCGATTTGCCTTTGTCTCAGGGAAAAGGGAAGCAATGTAGGAGGTGTACTTAGAGTACAGGCTCTCTAGCCTGTATTACCTGTGAGACTTGCTGTGTGACCTGAGGACACACACCTCTTTCACCCTCTTCTAGAAATCATTCCTACTCTGTGTGGCTGCTGTAAGGGTAAAGTGAAAACTCTTAGGGCAGTACGTTGTACAGGGCAATGCTGAATAAATCTTAGCCCTATTTTCATCTCACTTCCCTCAGCTATTGTAAATTTTATTTTATATTGTATGAATCTCAGTAAGCTCCCTTAATTAAGCCGTTTTAAAAGGAAGCTAGCCTTTAAATCTTCCCTGCCCCCTGTTCATTTTTTATACAAAGGTTTAATTTCTGCCTGATGAGTCATTAGAAAAATTATATAGGAGAGTGCTACGGACTGAACTGTATTCTCCCAAAGTTCTTATATTGAAGCTCTAACCCCCAGTGTTTTGGTGTTTGGAGGTAAGGCCTTTGGAAGATTATTAGGTTCTGGTGAAGTCACGAGGATGGCACCCTGTGATGAGAAGAGGAGAAAGAGAGCAGAGCTTTCACTGTCCCTCCCCCACCCCCATGTGAGGACACAGTGAGAAGGCAGGGAATGGAATAGGATGGAACCTTGATTTTGGACTCCCTGGCTCTCAGAACTGTGGGAAATAAATTTCTGCTGCTAAAGCCAATCAGTCTGTGGTATTCTGTTATAGCACCCTGAGCTGACTAATACAGAGTACGTTTCATACATGCAGAGTAAAAGGTGATCACTAGCTTATCACAGGGACTGAGCTTTTCTGGAGTGAAGTGGGGATTATGCTTCTGTTTGCAGAAGGCTTTACACCTACACAACAGCCTTTCCTGACCTCTAGCGTGGTCCTCACAGCTACCTTATGAAGGAGACAGAGCAGATGCTGGCTTCTCAGGTTACAAAAAAGGGAGAGCCAAGTCTAGAGAAGTTAATTGAGTTACCTGCATTCAGTTTCCATTTTGGATGTGGCTAAGCTTCTTAGTTGCTATTTTTTTCTCACTTCTCTATCCATTGTACCTTCCATGACCACTTTAATATTGGCAGTTCAGTCTTCTAATCCTTTGCCTTAGAGCATAACCTTTATTTTTAGTCTTTGTTTTTCAAAGTAGAGTGAGATAACTCCCACTTTTTACATTTTGATATGGGACCTGAAACATCCGTGGTGAAATTGTTGAATTTATCTTTCATGTCTCAGGGAGAAAAATAGAATTTATGAATTCTTCGGCCTCCTGGTTAGATTTGACGTATAAAATTTCTGTGAAGTATCATAACTCTAAGAAATGTGAGAGTACTTGACATAGTCCTTAGGACATTTTATTCCTTTATTTTGTTCCAGGTATTGGTTTGCATTTAGTCTTGCTGATGAGTGTCTAGAATGTAAGTGTTTTTGGAGCTATCCAGTCGAAAGATTGCTTGTGTTCATTTTAGTTAAGGTAAATTGAGTATGTCTTGATCAAAGAGATAAAACAGCAGTGTTAGAAGCTACAAACTCTCAGTAGTTAAAAAGGAAAAAACAAAACAACCCAACCCACAAACCCAACTCAAACTCTGCCCTTCATTCTGAAAGAATTCTGGATCCCTACAAAGTTAATATTTATGAGCTGTCAGAACATACTGTATTTGCTCCAATTCCCATTAAATTTTAACAGAGAAACTAAAAAAGAAAATCAATTTTTTATTTCCTGATGATGAAAATGATTCCATTGAGATTTAAAACTTGGAACACATTTTTAAAAACTTTATTGAGATAAAATTCCCATAACAGACAATTCGCCCATTGAAAAAGTGTACAAATCAATAGATTTTAGTGTATTCAGAGTTGTGCAACCATCACCACAATATAATTAGAAGTAGATTTTTATATGGCAGTTTCCTGGTGATTAATTGAATACTCTTAGATAATCTTTTATGTGTAAATTTGTGTTCCTATGAGTAAGAATATAAGTTAACTATATGCTTTACTATTACAGTATAGAATTGACTGAAGGTATTCAAACTCAGCTTTTGTTTACAGTGGTCTGACAGGGAAGTTAGCTTCAGCCCAAGGCTATTAAATCCTTTGGTGACTGATGACTCCTTTAAAGTATGATAAAGCAGTTATGAATATGATGTGAAAATGGGTTCTGTAGTCTCTTTCAGCATTTTGGAGAAACTGCAACTTTCCTACAGCATTGTTTTACATTTGGTGCACTCAAAATATGTTAGACATTTGCCATTTTAAGCAGTTTGTGTTAAAGAATTTTTCATTTGTTAATAGAAAGGCAGCCAGCCCTTATGTTTCAGATTAGGGAAATTTCTTGGTGTTGATTCCCAGATGGTTCATAAAATTTAAGTGGGCCCTTAGGCTGCTGGGCAATCATACTTCATTTTCCTAGTTCATTCACCCAGGTTCCTAGATGACTCATACTTTCTCCTTTTATACTTCCGCTCCTCTTCATGCTGGGCTTCCTGCTTCAGTGAGAAAAATCAGTGCTGTCAGAAGAGAACTTTTGCAGATGCCCACCTTACATTGACCTACCTTGCAGCATAGACTCTGCCTTCCTGGTGGTGTGGAGACAGAGCAGCTGTTCTCAAACTCTCCAAGGGCCAGGCTAGTTCCAGCTCATCCCACCACTCCCAAGATGCCACCCTCTGCCCTCTCATGTCATTCATGTTTCAGGCTCTACTGGAGCATTCCCAACAACATAGTCCTGTGCTGCTTTTCTCCTCTCTTAAAACAAAAGACCCCAATCCCCCTTTCTTGGCCCCGCTTCCCCTGCCAGCTTTTGCTTATTTCTCTGCTCCTCTTTGCAGCAAAACATCTCAAGAATTTTCTGTACTTAACGTCTCCAGTTCTCTTCTCCTCTCTCAGGTCCATCACCCATCATGCCAGGGAGACTGCTCTGGTGACAGTTACTAAGTCCTTTGCATTGCCTGTTTTCCTGTGCCTGGAGTATATTGTCCCAGATTTCTGTGTGGCCTCACTCTAACGTCTCAGGAAGGCCTATATTGACCCTTGGTCTCTGCTCGCAATTCCCCTTACCCTGCTCTGTTATTTCCCTAGAGTGTTGTCTCGTCACATAATATTAATACATTTACTTTTATTGCTTATTGTCTTGTTCCTTCCACTAGAATGTAAAGTCCCGAAGGGCAGAGATTTTCAACTGTGTAGTTCATTGATGTATCTCCAGTGTGTAAAACAGTAACTGGCACTATTGTAATAGATATCTGATAAATAATTTTTTGAATTTCTACACTGCAGCCTAGGACTTAGGGCTTTTAAAATGATCTAAATTTGGACACCTGGTGGCTCAGTTGATTAAGTGTCTGCCTTTGGCTCAGGTCATGATCTCAGGGTCCTGGGATCGAGTCCCACATAAGGCTCCCTGCTCAACAGGAAGTCTGCTTCTCCCTCTGCCTGCTTCTCCCTGGGCCTGCTGCTTCCCTTTGCTTGTGTGCGCGCACGCTTTCTCTCTCTCTCTCTCTCTGGCAAATAAAATCTTAAAAAAATGATATAAATGAATATAACTAAAAATTTTATCCCTAGTCCAGACCTACTCAGCTGCCTACTTCACATTTCCACTTGGAAAGTGGAACTTAACATGTCCAAATGGAACTTCTGATGTTTTCCACTATACCGTAACACATAGTTGTGGGGTTTTTACTTTGTGACTTTCTTCACCTAGTAGGATTTTGCTTTTCAAAATTTTAACTTGGTGTAAAAACTATACCACCTGGAGTGCTGGAGGGAGACTGGAGCAATCTTAGATCATTTAGTTCATCTGGCACCTTGAAAGCAGTTACATTTTTGAACATTGAAAAAAATTCTAAAGAGCACCAATGAAAAGAAGTCAGTGTTCATTATTTAATTGTCTTTAATAACTTTTAAATTATGGATTCCGTACTACCATTAGTTAGTAGTTTGTTGTTTAATATTTGGAAATATGATTTTAGCTTTCAAAGTAAGGAAGTACAGATATTTGCTATGGAAACTTTGAGCTAAAAATATTTTAATTGCTGTGTACTTAGCAAATAGAAAATACTTTTTAGAAAACCTTTCTAAGTGTAGTGGGTAGACTTTTGAATCAGGAAATGTAATGTGTACTTAAACAAGTTCTTCTCAGGGAGGGTCAAATCAGCCCTCTTAAAATCCAAGCTTAAAATGTAGGGTTTTAGTGACACATGGAGTTAGTGGCATCTCCTCCCTAAAGGCTGATCCGGGTACACAGTATCATAAATATTGAGGTAGCTTTCTTGAATTGGGTTTAAGCTGGCAATTACATTTACTAGCTACCAGTTAATTATTAGATTTCTTGCCGATGAAACTCTTTTAAAGAATCTTATCCTTGTAGATTAATGTATGTTATTAGTTTAACAGGACAGTGCTTGGACTAACAAGTGATTAATTTTACACACACACACACACACACACACACACACAGTTTAGTATTATATTACCCTAGATGATAATAGAGATCAAAGGAACTTGCAATGATGTTTTCTCTTTTTTGGAACCCCTGAACCAGCAAAACAATATTGTTTAACTTAATTCAGTGCCAATGGTATTATAAAGGGAATGAGATTGTGATCACACCGTGCCAAGACAACCCCTGTTGATTAGTGAAAAAGTCTGTTGGTATTTGGTAGAGGGGGAAAAATGGAAGAATTTGTCTGAAGTTTTTACTTTTCAACTAACCGAGTTACCTTTATTCATCAAGTACGTTGTTACAGTTCATTAATTGTAGGATCTGTTTTTAATAGTCATATGTGGCAGTTCTGTGATGAACTATGAAAAGAGAGATAAAGTCCGTAGTTTATAAGTCTGATAATATGATCTTTCCTTTTTGTAACATTAAAATACTCTAAACTTCATCCTTAGCACAATCTCTTAAGGGTAGGACCTTAATTCCCATTTAATAGAGGAGAAAATAGCTGAGAGGTCAAGTTGCTCTACTCCCTGCCCCTCAATACCTAATTTGATTTCCATGAATAATGCTCTCTCTTCTACATCACAGCCTCCAGACTTGTTGGGATGGATGAGAAAGAAATGGCGACAGTGGGCCCCTGGGAGAGAGATTTCTATAGACCAAATGTGATCGAATATGTAGAGGTGGAGGGGGAGCGAGAGAAAGCTTATACTTTGTGGTTGATTTCAGTAGATGCCTTGACCTTAGAGAAGATCCTTGGTAGGTTGGTTTGGGTCATATCTGTAAATCTATATTTCGTCTTTGTGTAAGGGGTGTATTAGAATTGTTTTAAGAGGTAAGATCTTTTCACTGGACTTTTTTCAATAATGTGCTTTAAAAATGAAAACATTTAATCTCATTTCAGTTTTTCAGTTTCTCAGGAGAACCTCAGTTTGGTCTACTGGGGGTTGAATTTTAAAATAAAGGTGCCAGGGAGAGTTCAGTTTCTGCTTTAAAAAAAATATTGATTTCAGCATCTAATACTAAAACCCAAGGAAGCAAAAGCTTGGTTTAGTGACAGTGCTAGGATTAATTTTACTTGTTTAAATTAATATTCCTTGGTAAATAAACCATTTCCAGGTTCTTGGTTGATGAATTTAACTGAGAACAAATTACAAATTACTACATTAATTCATACAAATTGTGCCAAATAGGAGCATGTAGAAAAAGAAACTTTTTTTTTTTTTTTTAAGCGTTAGTAGGCAGTCTGGCTTGATCATACAGGTTTTACCCCTTTTCCTCTTCTTACATCTTCTCTTCTAAGATTAAAATAATATCTTACATACTTACATGTAGTATTCAGGTACTCTTATAATTAACTTCCATATCCTTCAACTTCTGTAGTACTCATTAAAAAAAAAAAGATGGAAAATTTATTCTGGTTTTCAGAGCAATAGAAACAATAGGTAAAAATTTGCTCAGAAGCTAGTAAGTAAATTTGTAGTTCTTTATCAGTTGGAAAGCGAAGAGGTTTAGAAAAGGCCTTTACTTGAAAACTGCTTAAATTGGAGGCATCTGAATTATGTATTGGAACTCAGAAGGTTAGCTCTAAATATCTGGACTAGTAAAGGAGTTTCTAATCCACTTTTGGTAGTTAGCTTCTGAAGGTGACCCACTTGTCTTCCGTGTTCACTGCCCTTGCAGGAGCCAGAATGGTGCTGATTATGGATCTTGTCATTACGGGGGGGTGGGACTGGAGGGCCTAAGCTTGTGCTTGATCTTGTCTTCTGTAGGAGCCGCAGTGATTATTTAGCCAACTGCTTTTGAATTTGATTATTGCTTAACTTACCATTCTTGTTTGTTTTTAAATGTCTAGTTGAAATATGTTGGGGGGTTCTTTTGTGTGTGTGTGTGTGTGTGTGTGTGTGTGTGTGTGTGTTTGCTGAGTTTGACACATAGTGCTAATATACCTATTTGACATGATTTCATAAGCTTGTGTGTTTTAGTATTAATTCCATCTTGTGAAAAAGAGGAAAGGCTTTTTGCTTATGCCCAGGATTTTTTTTCTCCCCCCAGATATTTTTTTAATGAGAAACGATTCCTTATTTAATGACACTGGCTTAGCGATGTTAGGTTTTCTAGCAGACTTGTCTATACTTAAAAGAGGATGAAGTTTTAATATGCCTAATGTATTATTTGGTAGATTGATGCATTGAAAACGTATTTGATCACTGAAGTATGCTTTAAAATGAAGGCTTTTGGCACTCTTTGAACCATGAAAAATTTAAGTCCTCTTTTAGCATGACTGACTCTAATGGAAATTTTATTTAGTATCTTCTATTGCTAAGATCCTTTAAAGTCAACTGTAAAACACTGAAAACCTAGCATTTTAAACCTGTTAAATAGCATTGTTAACCTTAGCTTTGAAAGAGGGTTTATGGAGTAAACTTGTTTGATTTTAATTTTTTTGAAATTAATATTAGGGTTAATAGCCCCTTGGAGTTGGAGTTGTGATATATTTTTTTAAACAAAAGAGGTAGATGCAATTTTTTATTTTCTGCAATAAATGAATATTTTTAATTTTAAACCTTTACCAGTTTTCTTTTCAAAAGCAACACCAGTAATTCTGGAGGATGGTTTCCCCCTAGGTGATCTACAGCAGACAGATTGTCAAGTTTCTGAGTGTCACCAAAGGTTTGTGGAAAGGTCTCCTTCTCTCTTTAGGAGACTCTCCTATTTTCTTTTTAGGAGAGTTCAGCAATTTAATTTCTCTAGTCCTTAGGTTGTATCATTAGATGTAAGTAGTGCCCTTTGGTTCCACTCTAAAGCAGAGAATGAGGGGAAAAGTGAAGAACAAGTCTAGAGGGAGAAATGGGATAAAAGGGAAAAACAAGGGGGCAGGGAGGTACATATGTGTGGTGTTGAGTTGTGGAATGCCTGAAAAGTGGCTGTGGAGCAGTGAGGGGATGCCCCATCATCTTTCTACTTGGATGTGCAAGCTTTGGTGTTCCATTCCTGCAGATATTTGACACCTAAAATATTGATAGTTTGTAACATTTGTTACATTTGGCTTACAAAGTTATTCAGTAGAAGTTTGATGAATCATTCTGATAGAGCTTTAGAGTCCCATTCTTGTTTTTTTTTTGGTGTGGGGAGAGAGAGAGAATCTAAGCAGGCTCCATGTCTGGTGTGGAACCCGATGTGGGGCTTGATCTCACAACCCTGAGATCATGACCGGAGCCAAAATCAAGAGTCCCACACTTAACTGACTGGTGCCACCCCCCTGTCCCTCCCCCCCGCCTTTTTAAGGTGAAGAAAGTGAGGCACAGAGTTGGTAAATACTAGAGCCTGATTTCTAATTGGTGTCTTTGGGCTTCTCCAGCACTCATTCTACCAAACCATAGCATCGTGTAGTTTTATCTCCCACTTTTGAACCTGTGCTCTTTCTATTTTATTTTATTTTATTTTATTTTATTTTATTTGAGAGAGAGAGAGAGAGAGAGAGAGAGAATCTCAAGCAAACTCCAAGCTGAGTTCGGCGTGGGGCTTGATCTTACAACCCTGAGATCATGACTTGAGTCGAAATCAGGAGTCGGATGCTTAACCCACTGTGCCACCCAGGCATCCTGAATCTGTGATCTGAGACTTAGATTCTTTGGATTGAATTAAGGCGTGTGAAAGAATTACTTGTCATTTCTAATAAAGGCTTGGTTAAAAAAACCTGATTGAGGCTGGAGTACCTGTGAAATGTACATCATTACTTGCCTCCATAATTTTTACTTTAGCTTCTGTTACTAGCACCAGCATTTTTCTTAAGTAATCATTATATATAGGCTTCACATTCCTGGATATAGAGATATTAGTCACTATGTTGCTATCTTTGTTTTGTAGGTAATATTAATTTTTATCATCTGTACATGGGAAGGCTTATTGTCAATACATAGTAAACATTGTGATCTCAAAGAAACCAGGAAATATAAGACAAGATATGGTCACAGTCATTTTGAGAAAGTTTGTGGTGGCTCATACTCAATAGGACAGATTACCAAGGTCGGTACAACAGAAATGCACATGATAGGAAAGTTTGACCTCAACAACAAGAAGTCCCCAAAAAACTACATAAAACTTTAATAGTGCCTCAGAACCTAGTTATGTAGTTTAAGAGTATGCAAGGTTATGTTGAAATGTGAAGAATATTGTATCATATTCCATAAATGTTGTAAAGGAAGTGAGATGTAATTTACTTGCAGTTATTAGTCATGAAATTATGAAGACTATAGAGCCTGACTTTGTTATAGACAGCCTGTAGTATAAGGAAAGGAACAAGTCCCCATTTCACACATGAATAAACAGACTTAATCTCATGATATGACAGAGCTGCAGCACAAAGGACAGCCTGGGCATGAGGAAGGCAAAAGCTTTGTCACTTAGCCAAAGTAGGCGAGGATTCAGAGTAAACGAGACTTGTGATCAAAATAAGCTTTCAGTCTCATTGGAGCTTTGCATGATTGTGCTGAATAAGAGTAGAGTGTACAAAAATACTTTTGGTATGGAGTTTATTGTACTTAACGGGCCTACTTCTCAGACCTAGAACCACCTTGAGTTACTGTATTTGTCCACATCTCTCAGTACAAATATTAGGATATAAAATAATCAGTTTCAGTTTCTCCTCCCACTCCTGACCTGCTTCCATAAGGCTACCCTTAAAATTCCAAGTGCGAACTCTATTTATTTTTTACTGAGATCTGTGAAAGTTGGTGGTGTTTATATGAACATCTATTTCAGGTAATTTTTTCTGTTCTGATCTTTAGTAGAGATAGATTCCATTTTGTCTTCTTGATTTAGTAAAAGGCTTGTGATGCAGAACTTGAAGTGCTAACCAATCTCAGATTTTGTTTAATAGTACATTTTAAACTTCAGCCAAATTTAGGCATTAATAACTTTTAGGTTTCCTTTCACATTTCATATTTAAAGGGGAAGTAGAATAATATATAGAGAATGATTAATCTAAGCAAATATTTGTACTTTGTCGCACTGTTAGATGTTCTAAATCAAATATTTGCTATAGAAATTAAAGCTGAGCTAAACTAAAAGAACCAGCTATCTTACCTTTTAAGATGGTGAGATGTGGCTGCCTCCTTTCAAGACTGATAGCTGAGAGATCCCCTCAGAAATCATGGGTGCTTGGGACTTGCAGAGTAAAAGAAAGTGCTCCAGAGAAATGCAACTCATACAAATACTTACGTTTCCCCTCCCCCCTTTGTTCTTATAATGAAATAAGCAAAAAAGGTAGAATGGTTACTCAAGATGCCTCAAAGCACTGACAAAATATTTTAAAAAGACTCCCCGATTACTGTAAAGAATTTAGTATGTGAACAGTGATCTTTTATATGCAGTTCATATCTCGTTTGGTTTGGAAGTGCTTAGACCATTGTGGGAATATAGTTTATTGTTGGTTTCACATCTTTTCTTGGTACATCCTTCCCCACCCACCATTTATTTTTCTTTCTGGATTGTTTCTGTTAGCTTTTTTGGAAGTTAGAAAGGACACACGGTTTTAAAAGCTCAGGAAATTTGTTAATAAGGATCTTCCTTCCCTATTCTTAGCATTTTTATCTCTTGGTGCTTATGGTTATTTTATGATGAATTTTCAAATTTCTATTCTCTTTCTCTCTCTTTTAAATGATTTTATTTATTTGAAGAGAGGGAGTGAGCGCCTGTGCGCGTGCGCGCGCGCGCACACACACACACACACACACACACACGCACACACACGCGTGCACAGAGGGAACAGCAGAGGGAGAGGGAGAAGCAGGCTCACTGCTGAGCAAGGAGCCCCATGCAATGCGGGGCCTCAATGTGGGGCTTGATCCCAGGACCCTGAGATCATGACTTCAGCTGAAGGCAGATGCTTAAGGCAGATGCTTAACTGACTGAGCCACCTAGGTGCCCCCCATTCTCTTTATTTTACATGCTTTTACATACTTTCTTTTTCCCGCCCTCCCTTGCCCTCCCTCCATTTAGCTGGTTGAGCCACTGAAAATTTTGACTTGTACTTAAAATCTGTAGAATACATATGGTAATGTATTCCGGCAGAACTGACCCATATTAGTGGGAAGCAGTTTTCTCTTATTCTTTTATTTACCTCTGTCCTTTTTTTTCTGTGTTATAGTATTTGTAGTTCCCAGTCTGAGCTAGATGGGAACAATGAAATGGTGTTCTCTCACTTCTAAATTAGTGAAGTTTTTCACACCCCAGTGGGGAACTAAGGTGGTATAATGCTTTCCTTTCTTTCTTTCTTTTCTTTTTTTTTTAAATTTAAATCCTGGCTAAGTGCTTTCTTTTCTCTCAAGGACCCATTTAAGCAAAAATGTTGTAATTCACAGACTCTCTTTCCTTTTTTACCTCAAAGCCTTCGATTCTGATTCTCACGATGCCTCAAGAACTAAGATTATTTTTTACAGACTTTTCTATCATCCTTCTTACTTTCCCTCTTTATCCCCAATCCACCTGACTTTATGTCCTTGTTTTTGAATTGCTCCTTCCTGTTATCAAAGTCCTTCCGGAAATCTTTTTCTTTTTCTTTTCTTTCTTTCTTCTTAAAGTGTCATTTATTTATTTGAGAGAGAGAGCACCCACACAAGCAGGGGGAGGGGCAAAGGGAGAGGGAGAAGCAGACTCCCCACCAAGCAGGGAGCCCGATGTGGGACCCGATCCCAGGACCCCGGGATCATGACCTGAGCTGAAGGCAGATGCTTAACCGACTGAGCCACCCAGGCACCCCTGGAAACATTTTCTATGGAATACTTCACATTCAAGCAAGAATTCCCAAGGGAGAATTTTCTTTATAGACTACCACCCTACTTTTGCTTGCTTTCTCAGATTCAGAAGCTGCTTTTTCAGTGAAATGGAATAGTTGCACACATCTTGTCCTCCTTTCAAGGCTGATAGCTGAGAGATCTCCTCAGAAATCATGGGTGCTTGAGACTTGCAGAGTAAAAGAAAGTGCTCCAGAGAAATGCAACTCATACAAATACTTACGTTTCCCCTCCCCCCTTTGTTCTTATAATGAAATAAGCAAAAAGTTAGAATGGTTACTGAACAAGTTCATCTGGCCTTCCCTACTTTCCCCCAAGTCTCTGTGAAAAGCATGTTGGTGTCATGTGACTGCCATTCTTCCAAAACATTAAATCCCTTCCCACATACTCACGTTATAACATTCCCCTCCCCACACATCACTCAGAAAACCCATCTCCCCTTGGTTATCGTTTTAAAGCTGGTACCACAGTGTTGAATTATGGAAAGATGTTTATGGTTCAAGTTTTAGAGAGGAATTTTGTTAAAATATCCCTGCCCAGAGTCATGAGTTCCTCCCTCTTCTGCTTCTCTTCCTGTGTATAAGCAGCCTGTGATAATCAACACAAGTGGCAGATAAAACTAGCCAAGTGCTCAGGGAATGCTTTGAGATATTTCAATCATTACTGAGAAATAAGTGAATGAAAACATATGCTCCTAAAAGCTCTAGTTTTGTAGAAAAACAGAGCTCTGCCTGTCATGTTGTGTTATAAATGCAGAGGTAACTTACCAACTTTGCAGGAATTGGGATTTTGTTTTTATTATGAAGAAAAATGTGCAGCCTCCCACATACCCACACAGCAATTGCATAGGATTGGAAAAATCCTCCAATAGCAGATAGACTTATGATTTTATCCAGACTGTCATTACATATAGCCTGTCTGCCAAGAGACTTTAGGCCCTGATTTTAGAGTGATGGCATAATACATTGAGTGAGTCCAAGGAGATCACTGTGGAAAGGGGACTTTATAAAGGATTGCTGACGCTGTAGGATAATGGATCCTGTGAGTTTGAAACCTGGCAGGCAGATGTGACTCTGTTGGAGAAAGGGTGTAGTGGAGAAAAATGCTTTCTTGCTCTTTTTTCCTCAGGTCAAGTTGTGTAAATTGCTGGAAGAATAGTGGAATAAAGCCTTAGATTGCTATGGGACTTTCTTTATCTTTTCTAAGAATTGTGATCTGTTGTCTTTGCGAGAGTCAAGGATAAAGCCACTGGATTCATGTTTATGCATATTCTTATACTTGGAGCTATTAGAGTTGATTAAAAGAGAGTAGGTTGTTGATGAAATAGGATTCTTCATATTTTTATTTATATACATTCAATCTGGATCAGTGCTGTATAATAGTACTTACTGTGATTTTGGAAATATTCTGTATCTACTCTGTCCAATATAGTAGCTACTGGACCCTTATGACTGGTGATTACTTGAAATGTGGCTAGTGTAAACTGAGGAACTGGATTTTTAACTTTATTTGGTTTTGATTAATTGTAATAGCCATATGTGGCTCCTGGCTACCATATTGACAGCACAACCCTATGTTAAATCTCATAAGTGATGCACATGGCTGTGTAATAAAGAATATCTGAGGGCATTCTCTCATGTACAGCCGTGTTATAATTTTGTGGATTTGTGCTTTTACTTATTTTCTTTTAGAGAAAGTTGGAATGAAAAGGGGAATATAGGGGCACCTGGGTGGCTCAGTCGGTTAAGCATCTGCTTTTGCTTAGGTCATGATCCCAGGGTTCTGGGATCGAGCTTCACGTCGGGCTCCCTGCTCAGCAGGGAGTCTGCTTCTCCCTCTCCCTCTGCCTCTCCCCCACTCCCCTGCTTGTGCTCTTGCTCACTCTCTTTCTCTTTCAAATAAATAAGTAAATAAAATCTTAAAAAAAAAAAAAAGGTGCGGCGGAATATAAAGGCACTGTAAGTATGTGACATGGAGAGTTGCAATTTAAGTTTTAAGTTTTAAAACAAAAAACCCAGAGGTAGCCTGTTTTCACGTATCTAAGAAAAACATTTATGAGAACCTCATTATTCTGCCTTAATAATCTGTGCTCTTTGATTGTAAGAGGAAAGCATATTAGTGGATAATGAAAAATGAAGCCTAATTAATAAATGGTTTTTGTTCATTCATCAAATATTTGATTGCTTTCAAAGTTAAACATGGTATAATTTCTGCTCTTAGGAATCCAGACAGAAACAGAGATCATATTTATACAGCTGGAGTAGGTTGGTGTGGGGAAAAGAGGTTCCCAGAGGGCTGAGAGAGCCCTTTATAGGGGTTTGGGGAGTCAGTACAAGCTTCTGTGAGAACTGACAATTCTTCCTTTTTAGCAGTACAAACTGAAACAATACTCCCAGGATCAGCTAGAAGTATTCTAACATGCTGTCTTCTGCAAAACCTGTATTGAGCTCCTCTGTGCTATGGGATTCTAGGGATATGTAGGACATGGTCTGTTTGTTAGTATCACCAGTGTTAACTGACACATGTTGAGCATCTTATATCGGCTGCATTGTGCAGACTAGTACTTTACATTGGTTATTTTTCTTAATTCTCACAACAACTCCGCTGCAATGTGTTATACTTTATTTTATAGATGGAGAAACCGAAGTTTAGACGGAGCAGTTGACTTGCCCATGGTTTAAAGCTAGCAATGACCAAGGACCAGGGCATGTTTCTATTTGTAGACCCTTACAGGGAAGGATGAGAGGAGACAATATATGAAACACATGAGTTACTAAATAATAAGGTATTTTACAATAGTAATATATGTTAAAATGCTTAGCTGTAAAATACAGACTGTGATTGCAAAAGGAATTAATTAAAGAGGGGCAAGAATGGCATGGCATCGTTTGGAGGCACTAAGGAATTCTCAGGGCTTGGATTGAACTTGAATGATACACAGTTATTCAACAAATGTTTATTGAGTTAGCAGTAGAGACAATATGAACAAAGTGAAAGAGTAAGTCCCAAGTGTGGGGGATACATATAGAGGGCTTTTATTGGGCAGTTGGGGGAGAACAAGGTTATATAGTGAGGACTGGAGAAACAGCTTCTTTCTTTCTTTCTTTCTTTCTTTCTTTCTTTCTTTTCTTTCTTTCTTTTTTTCTTTCTTTTCTTTCTTTTCTTTCTTTTCTTTCTTTCAGATTTTATTTATTTATTTGAGAGAGACAGCCAGTGAGAGAGGGAACACAAGCAGGGGGAGTGGGAGAGGAAGAAGCAGGCTCCCAGCAGAGGAGCCTGATGCGGGGCTGGATCCCAGAACCCCGGGATCACTCCCTGAGCTGAAGGCAGACACTTAACTACTGAGCCACCCAGGCGCCCCTGGAGAGACGGTTTCTTGAAGGAGGAAATTAGACCCATAGTCTCTTCTCATAAGTTCTTTTTAAAAAATCGATATATAATTGACATATAATATCACGTGTTATAGTATTGTATGATATATATAATATGTGAATTATATATCATTATAGGATATATTATAATTCGATATTTGTATATACTGCAAAATGGTCACCACACTAAGTCTAATTAACATCTATCACCTCACAGTTAAGCACTTTTTTTGTGAAGATTTTATTTATTCATTTTTAGAGAGCAGTGTAGAGGCAGAGGGAGAGAGAGAATCTCAAGCAGACTCTGTGCTGAGTGCAGAGCCCGACGTGGTCCTCGATCCCACGACCCCAAGGTCATGACCTGAGCCAAAATGAAGAGTCATACGCTTAACTGACTGAGCCACCCAGGCACCTTCTGTTGAGAACTTTTAAGATTTACTCTCAGCAACTTTCAAATATACAGTACAGTATTATTAGCTGTAGTCACTATGCTGTACATTATATCCCATGAGTTATTTATTTTATAACTGGTGTATTTGTGACATACTTTTAACACGTTCCTCAAAAGTTCTTGAATGAGAATCTTCAAAAGTGAGACAAAAAGTAGGTGTCATTTATGTTTATAGAGAGAGAGTGTAAGAATTGAGGTCTAAGATAAAGGAGGACACTGGGAATGGAGAAAAAGATTGATAGTATTTTCCCAAATATTTCCCTCTAAGTTCATGTTGTTCACGACTGTGGCCAGTAACACCCACCTGCTTGCTGTTACTTCCATCCTGTGATATGGTGCTCATCACTTGATTGATGAGTCATCTCTGGTGACCACAAGGGAGGTCCTCTCCTTTTGCCTGGCTTGGAGCCTGAGTTGTGATGAGGGCACACTAAGGCCAGAGATATGCCCACTGCCTTGGCACCATACAGTGGTTTTAAGCGTTGAGAGACTCTTCTTTTTGAGATCCTGATATCCTCCTTCTGTTTGTTAACATTTTAATTTAATATCCCACTTGAGGGAGTTGATTCCTTTCCCTTGTTGCTGACAGATTCTTTTCTTTCGCCCCCCCCCCCCTCCTTCTGTCCTTTTGTCCATCCGTCCTTCTGTCCTTCTTTGGTAGAAAGTACTTAACTTGGTTTTATTTAGTCCTTCAGCTTGCCTTCTAAGAATGTTTTGTGAAGTGAATCATTCTTTATATGGTTGTTCTGTAGTGATGTTGGTCTCTAATATGAGGAGAAAATGACCAGTTGAATAGTCTGGAGTACTTTTCTATAATCTGAGCGGTGGTTAAGGCATGAGTTGATGTGGCAAGTAATTGGGGCATCAGATTCCCAACAAGACCTTTTAAGGATTAGTTAAATGCAGTTAAGTTGAAGAATTTCAGTTACTTTTGTCTGCAACTCACATACTGTTCTAAGGAAGAACAAGAGTTGGCATTGATCATTTTTTGGAGATGAATTACACCAGGCAATATCCTTTGGGTGTTTGGTTCTGTTGAGAACTAATTTGTTGAACATTTTTCTTATCTACAGGTTTCTTTGATCCTTTAATATGACAATATATGATTTTATGAGTACCAGCAATGGTACTTTAGACAGAGGGTTTTATTGTGATGGTTGTTGGTTTTGGACTGCCTATAAGGGTGTCCAGATTTTTTTTTTTCTTTAGTACTTTGGTTTGGAAAATGCTTCTGGTGTCTATGTTTAGCCCCATACTCTCCATTTAATGTTCTTTCTGGGCCACCTCATTTAGTGCACATTAAATACCTTTGGATTCTTTGTATTTTAGTATTTCTTATATGTTGAAGACCCCCATGCCCATGTGCTTCCTTGCCTTGGTCTTTCTTCTGAGCATTTGGTGGAGCTGAGACTGAATTTTAGCTGTCCAGTAGATACGTCAGTCTGGATGGCTATGTAAAAGGCTGCTGAAGCTTGACACTTATCAGAATTAAAATCTCTTCTCCATTCAATTACATGCATCATCTGCCTCTTGGATTATGAGAACTAGAGGTAGAAGCCCTCAAGTCATCTTCAGTTTATCTTTGAGTCCATCTGGTTGATTACCAAGCCAAAATTTATCAGAAAGGTTAATGGTATCACCAACAAACATGTACCCTGCTGTTTTCTGATCCTGGTAGAGGGTAGGATTGGCTTAGTATGGATGTGGTAATGAGACTCTCAAGGTGCTTAAAAATTTCTTCTCTACTATTGGGGACTTCTGTGGGTTTTCCATTGGTGAGAAGAGCCACCTTTTACTATTAGCTGCCTTTTTGACGTAGTTCTAAAATTCTGTAATAGTCTAAAAATTCTTCTTACTTTGTTCATATCATGTCATTTGTTTAAAAAAATACCAAAAGAGACAGACCTATAGGGAACAGGCAACATACATCACGTCCAGCTGGTTAAAAACAAACAAAACTGTAAATTACCAGTTGCTGAAAATGGCACATATGTCTCTAGGTAGTTAGTCATATTGTTAGTCAATTTGCAAGTTGCAAGATGAAGCAGGGAGGAGAGTAAAGAAAGGGATCTTGTGCATTTCCCTCAGGCCTCATAGATTTGATCAAATTGACATTAATCAGAAGTGGCAGTTTTTCCATTTAAAGGATTTGAGAAGAAATTCCTCTGTTTTCTGAAGTGGAAGAAAGGATTTCTTTGGAGAATGCTGCTGTAACCCTCTGCTCCGTTTACAGTTCTGTCTTCTAGGTTGCGTTTGTCAGTTGCTTTTGAGATTTATGTTCTCTCGTGTTGAATATTGCTTGCTTGCACTTTCCAGGTGTTCTTAAAGGTCACTAGAGACTAGAGCTCTTTACTATACGTTTACATTGGGCAATAAACTGAGCTTCTGATATTTTTGTGGTTGTGGAGTATGGAATGAGTATTTTGCTTGTAGGTTTAATTTTTTGTTGACAACAAAATTGAGGAAATGTGTCAAGCGAACTTGACTTTGAACAGTTGGGATACAGACCTTATTTAATCTGGCAATTGCTCTACTGTCTTTTTTTTTTTTTTTTTTAAGAGTATATGAGATGAAAGCTTAGAAAAAAATACCTATGTGGTATTGATTATGCCTGCCAACACATGGTCAGTACAAGTCTTGTTAACAGATAGATGTACTTGCTTCTGGAAGAAATGGAGTCTCTGCCTCCCCCAGTCCTGCTCAGTGTTATCACAGTTACTGTTTCTAGGTATGATCCTTTCACTTGCTTTTTCATATTTAAAAGAAAAACTTAGTTGGAAAAGTTCTGAAGACATAGCTTTTCTTTTCTTCCCCCCTTCTGGTTGCATTCCTTCTGATGATAATGTTCAGGTCTATAAATCAAAAGTTTCTCTTTTAGTCTAGTCATCAATACAGGGCTCATTAATAATTTATAAATGTCAAGATGAGGATGAGGCCTATGGAAAAACCTGCAGTTTTGCACATAATATTTAATAAAATTTGCATTTTAAATTGTAATGCTGTAGATTTAATGTGTGTATGTTTTAACATAAACTATTGACAGCATTACTAAGCTTTCGTACTCCATTCTTTAAAGGAACATGATACTTAGTTTTTCTCATTTTGGCACTTATCTCTTGGAGCCCTTTGTTGCAAATTAATGGGTTTCTCAGTAATGACCTTCTTTCCAAGATCTTGACAGACACTTGCTTTACAGAGGTGCCGTACTTATATTGGAAATCCCTAATGTGGACTTGATGGCTTTCTCTTTTCATTCCCAGGTGGACCTGGTCCAAGAGGTAAATAATTTTTTTTATTAGAGAATATGATAGAAGCTGAGCAGGACTGGGATATATTATAGGCGATGTGGGCCTATTGTATCATCCTTTAAAGTTTGTTGTAATAAATAAATTAAGCTCCTATATTATAATAGGGACTTATTCTTGAATGTGTATCTGTTCTTATCAAGAGGAGGGTGAAAATGAAAGATTGTTTTGTCTTCCATATGAGTTTACTCTGTGTACTGCTGAGTACACATATTCAAGGTGGTGTTGTTGTTTGCTTTGTTTTGTAGACAGAATTAGAATTTGACCCTGAGGGGCGCCTGGGTGGCACAGCGGTTAAGCATCTGCCTTCGGCTCAGGGTGTGATCCCCGCGTTATGGGATCGAGCCCCACGTCAGGCTCCTCTGCTGTGAGCCTGCTTCTTCCTCTCCCACTCCCCCTGCTTGTGTTCCCTCTCTCGCTGGCTGTCTCTATCTCTGTTGAATAAATAAATAAAATCTTTAAAAAAAAAAAAAAAGAATTTGACCCTGAGCTAATGGTATTTAAGATTTTTTTTGTGAACACCTAATAGAAGGGCACTGGTATATTCTTAAGCTATTTTTATTTTGCAAAGGAATTCTTTAAAAACTGTGATGGTACAATAGGGTTAAACATTGGGGCCTGAAGCCACGTATGGTATATCTGAAGAGCTAGAGAGGTTACTGCTGACACTTGCAGTAGGAACTTCAGGTGACACTCTATAGGTCTGTGCTGTACCATGCCTCCTTTCATAGTTTCCTTCTTTCCACTTATAGTTTCTTCATTTTCAGGTTCTGAAATGGAAAGTGTCCATGTGGCTCTTGCACCCACAGATTTGACTGTTGTGCTTTTCAGCTTCTTGCTGTATGTGTCATATATCACTTGACTGCTCTTGGCATCTTGGGTACCCTTCTTGGTCATGGAGAGTCTTTAGTGCCGAGAAAAAGTTAGCAGTGCTGCTATCATTGCTGATGAATGGTGGCAGCTAGATAATTATATGTAAGAATGCTTATTTAAAAATGTAGACTGTCTTACTGGGCAGTGACCCTTCCGCTCCTTTTATGGTTATTCTTATTCTGAATGTTAATGTAATCAGTCTTTTGGTGCCAACAAGTACAGGGAATATAAAACAGTCAACTGTGGAACCCGTTTGCACTGTTCAGATTACCTGGAATTCATGCTTCCCACTCTTTCACATACATAGAAGATGATATTTGTATAGCATACTGGGTAAAATGGAAATATTTTGGGGGTGCTTATATGGGACTGTGAAAAATTCATTGTGTATTCTCTAGTATAAGATAGGAAATAACAATGAGGGAAGATAATAAACATTGAATTTATCTAAAATATCCAATAAAGTGTCTTCCAAATTTGTAAGGGAAAATTTGAGCATCTTTTATGAACCATACATTTTTATTGTATCGTATTCTAGGCATAAAATAACTACATTCAATTTCTGATAAAGACTTTTTGATGAACATCTTTTCAAATTCTGGAAGGTCACCATTCATGTAAGAATTTGTTCATAGAGGAGGTAGCAAACGACAGAAGAATATTGCATTTTCTCTCATTGTTGGAAACATCTTTCGTGTCCTTAGCCAGAATTTGGTAATTTGATCTTTTAAAATTATGTTTCCAAAGTATGATTTTTTAAATTTGGCACTCTTTCCTTTCCTTCATTGATCAGTGTAATCATAATTTTCTTGCTAATGCACATAGATTTTGAATCTAGGTAAACCTTTTATGTTAAATATTTTAAAATAATACACCTTCCCCTCCCCTTCTTTGACTTACCAATTCTTCTTTAGGATTCAAATTATGACACCAACTAAACATCACTAATGAGCCTATTAAACTTCATTTTTCTGGAATTGAACTTCTGTTTTGAATTCATATACTTAATCACTACATGTTTTCTTTCTCTCTTTTCATGTGGACCTTACGGTGTTCACTTTAGGGCCTCAGAAATGTTACTTAAGGAAGTAATTTTTAAAATCCATAATTCTGGGGCGCCTGGGTGGCGCAGTCGTTAAGTGTCTGCCTTTGGCTCAGGGCGTGATCCTGGTGTTCCGGGGTTGAGCCCCACATCAGGCTCCTCCGCTAGGAGCCTGCTTCTTCCTCTTCCACTCCCCCTGCTTGTGTTCCCTCTCTCGCTGGCTGGCTCTCTCTGTCAAATAAATAAATCTTAAAAAAAAAATAAAATCCATAATTCTTTTTTATTAATTTGCAAGGTGAGAACCTTTCAAATAGCATACTCCACCCCCAGGTCTTCATTTGGACAACAGGTGTATTTCTCTTTGAAACGGGGTGGGGGGGGTGTTCCTTTCTTTCGTCTTTCTAGAGTAGAAACCAGCTGAGACTATAGCAGCCTAGATTTTATTAAATGCAGCATTTGGTAACATCATTAATATGGAATCTGTCTATAGGCAACTGTTACGAATGTATGGGTTTCTCTGTGAATAAACCATCTATTGTTTTCATTTTGGGATTTTCAGAACATGGTCCTGCTACAATCTTGCCACCATCCTGTCACTGCAGCCTCACTGGTCATTCACAAATTTATTTGGCCTCTCAGTGGTGTCTTATTTGCTGCAAACTATTTTCTTGCCACCTTGAGTATTTTATCCCCATATTTCAACCATCCTTTCTCATGATTTTTGGTACTACTTGTATGGTTAGGACTCCTAGATTTACATGCCCAGACCTTTCTGACCTCTCAGCTCTGCTTATTATCTACTAGGCATTTAACACGTTTCAAACAGAATTCCCAGTTTTCCTTCTTGGCCCAGGATCAGAAATGACAGCTCAGTTGCTCAGGCCTAGTTCTGGGCCCCTTCTTTGTCTCATACTACACCAATCTGACAACATATTATGATGGCTTTCCTGGAACAACCTGTCTACGTTCTGACCTCTTCTAGCACCCATACATGAGCACTGCCTGCCTGAATCCATGGTTTCCTACCTCGACAGCAGCCAGAGGGAATCTGTTAAAATGTAACTCAGATAGTTAACTTCTCTATGCAAGACCCTACAATGGCTTTTCTCTTATTTCAGTAAATGCTCCCAGCTTCCTCTTCATCTCTGGCTTCCTTCTTGTCTTCACTGCTTCAGCCACCTTGGCCTTTTGCTACTGTTTGGATATGCCACGCATGCTTCTGTCCCATGCCTTTGTCCTTGCTTTTCTGTCTGCCTGGAATGCTTTTCCAACCCAGCTAACCACACAACTTGCTCACTTACTTTCTTTAGGTCAAATGACCCCTTATCAGTGATTACCTTAAATAAACTAACAGCCTTTCATCCCCTTAGCTCCGCTTTGCTTTTCTCCATAGCACTTACCAGCAGGTAATATACTATGTATTTTCTTGTTTGTTGCCTGCTTTCTCTCTCCTTTCTAACTCTCAGCTCTCTCTGAGGTTAGAGATTTTGTGTATTCTGGTCACACATGTATATTTGCTGAATTAGTGGAAGAAGTAACCAAGAGTCTGCTCTGGACTTTGTGTTTATTTGACAATCAGTGTTACAGCTACAACATCTAAGTATTGTGGTCCAGGCCATGGGACTCCCAGTACTTGCTCCTCACTCACTGGTTGCCTGCATCTGCAATTGAGTAATTCCGGTGGCTCTTCTGCTTTTCTCTGACCTCAGGCTAACAAAGATGGCAGGGTAATAAATGTGGTCAACCTAGAGAGAATCACGCCCAGTTAGAATAGCTCATACATAGAAAATGGCCAGTTGAGTTTTGGCTTAGACTCTGCTTTTAGTCAGGGCTACTTTTCCTTTTCATCTAAGACTCAGATTCTAAGTGTTTTTAGAAGGACTGCTCCAGTGAGTTTTATGATTCTTTTTTTCCCTTGATATAATTTGTACCCATGGATTAGAAGTGCATTATGAGTGCTTTTGGTTTTTCAAATGTGTGTGAAGTGTAATTGTATTAACTATAAAATTCACCCTGTCATTACCTTTCATCAAACGCTGAGTGCTTTTGTGCCATGGTTGCGAATTACTTTGAATCTTGGAGCTCTGCAGACTTAGAGCAACCCTGTCCAAGTTACCTACTTCTGCACATGTTGGGTAGAGATGGTAAACCTGACCACATATTCCTGTGTATTAAAGAATATTGTGGTCCAAAGAATGTTCTCTTTCATTCCTAGCATTACATGAAATAAAACTTCTCCTTCTGTATGTTTAATTAACTATGCTTTTACAGCTTTAAGAGGTGGTTTTACTCAATTGCAGAGGTAAAAGCTCCTCCTTATTTTAGCCAGATGTATCTTTTTTCTTAGCTGTAGTAAAGCTTGAGTTTCCTCTTACTCGTTTGTAACACTGCTGTTTCTGTGTTTGAATAGCTTTATTGAAATATAATTTACCCATTTAAATTATGCATTTAAGGGCTTTTAATATATTCACAGATAGGTGCAACCATCACCGCAGTCAATTCTAGAACATTTTTATCACTCCTAAAAGGAACCCCATAACTATAACAGTGTCATGACCACCCCCCCCATCACTAATCTGCTTTCTGTCTCTGTGGATTTGCCTTTCCTGGGCATTTAATATAAATGGGATCATATGATATGTGCACTTTTGTGACTGGCTTTTTTTTTTTTTTCATGTATCATAATGTTTTCCAGGTTTTATCCATGTTGTAACATGTATCAGTATTTTACTTTTTATTGCTGAATAATATTCTGTTGTGCGGATGTACTGTAGTTTACTTATCCATCTGCTTAGTTTTCTGTTTATGGCCGTGCTTTGGGAAAGTGAGTTTAGGAATTCTATCCCTTTTCATATCAGGGTCTTGGATTCATAGGCATTTGGTTTCCTTTGTACTTGGCATTGTGGACATCAGGTTTTCTCTTTAATTGTATGATAACAGAAACATCCACTCGACCCCATAATCAGACAAGTCACCGATGAGAAATATTACTCCTAACAACCTTCAGGGCTTGCCAGGAAACATCAAGATTTCAGGATATGTTACTTCTGTTTTCCTAATTCAGCTTCAGACACCTGTGTAATTACTATTTCAGGCAATGCTTTGAATTAGTCTAGCTTATTTCAGAGAACAAAGAACATGCCATCTTATAGTTTTTGTAATAGTGTTACCTTTATGGATTGCATATTAGTTAAGCATAATTATGAACAAAGCAACACACATGCTTATTAATCCCTTGAAATCTCTGTGATAGACAAATAATTTTATTTGTTTAAAGCAGTGGTTCTCAACTGTAAGCAACTTTGCTTCCCAGAGGATAGGTGGCAATATTTGGAATTCTTTTTTGTTGTCCTGATTGGAGCAGAGGGTTGTGCTATTAGAATCTGCATGGGAAGAGACCCAGGGATAATGCACAGGACAGCCTCCCCGCAACAAAGAACGATCTGGTGCCAAATGTTTATTGTGCCACAGCTGAGAAGGCCTTCTTTAGAGTGACCATTGAATTTTCTTTAACCCACTGAGCAGAAGTGACACAACTGTAGGCAGTGTGGAAGGCAAAGAATTCTGTATGTATTTGGTAGAACTTCACATTTAACAATATAGGAAAGCAGTTGCTTGTATTGAATGAGTTTGTGTTCTTTTTTGTTTTTTTTTTTAAGATTTGATTTATTTGTCAAAGAGGAGGAGAGAGAGAAAGAGAGAGAGAGAGAGAGCACAAACAGGGGGAGTGGCAGGCAGAGGGAAAAGCAGGCTCCCTGCTGAGCAAGGAGCCCAGTGTGGGACTCGATCTCGGTACCCTGGGATCATGACCTGAGCTGAAGGCAGCCGCTTAACCGACTGACCCACCCAGGTATCCGTGTTTGTGTGTTCTTTAAAGAAAGGGGTGATTGATTGGGTAATTAGTGATTTATTTGTTTACTTGTTTATTTATGGAGACCTTCTTGGGCACCTCATCTTTGGGAATTCCTTATTCCTACTTCAAATAAAAAGATTATATATTGTTATTTAATTTTAATGAGTTGTTAATTGTAATCTAGTGTTTTGCTGGTTTGGGTGCTTTCCCCACCCTTTGCAGGTCCTCTGTTTTTTTATTGTTATGTCTTTTTGGAAGAAATTAATTGTCAAGAGTCCACTAATCTCCATTCTTCCAGTTTTTCCCCCAAGCTTCTGAGGGAGGAAGTGTTACTCTAAGCATTACATCCACTTCTGAATAAGGGCCATTCATTCGGCAGGTCCCTCTGTTTTGATACCGCAGAGGTCCCTCTTTGAATTTGACTAGTGCATCCCATCTCAGTTATTTATGTTCTTTCAATGAGATACATGTTCCGGGAGTGAGTATATGAACTCAGAATTGATTGAGTTTAAATATTCATTAACCCCAAATGTAGATAATTGTTGGAGGGACATGTAGAGCCAGTCATTTTGTTGGGTTTGTCAGGTGGAAGAATTTCACAACCCATTTATTTTTACACAGAAGAACTACTCTTAGTACCACATCAGTTTCAGATAAAACACAGTTTTACTTCTGCATGGGTTCACAGACCTGCTGACCCCGTATTTCAGTGTTACCTTGCAGGTTCGTCAGTGATTTTTCTGCCATATTTTGAGGTATTCTTTGTAGCAGGTTGCTGCTTACGAGAATACCTTATTTCTTACCCAGTGAGGACAAGTGTTAGAGTGACATTTCCCTTTTCAGAGCAAAAGTCATTACATTTTCTCTCCCAGGATGTTGATATGAAAAGGAACAGGAGAAGAAAATTGGTTTCCCTTTGAAAGCAAGTTGCCCAGCTGTAGCATGCCTTTTTGGTGTTCTTTTGCATGCTGGCTGCAGCTGCTTCTCTTGGAGGCAGGACCCAGCAGATGGGGTAGCTTTCTTGGGTCTTCCGCATTTGGACCATCTCATTTTGTTCCTAAAGGAGAATGCTAAATGCAGAAATGGCAAAGGCAGAAGTTCTGGAGGTGCTTTGGTTCCTGATCTAGGCTTTCAGAGATAGCGGATTTGAAAGCAAGCTTGTTCAGATGGAACTAACAACTCTTAATGGAAAATATCTCTAGTCAGACAAGATGAATGTTTCCAAAATGCTATTTTCATCTCGAGAGCCTGCAATGACACCCTGTTTGCTTAGCCTACTGTTTTGGATAACTTGGATTTTAAGGATGGGCATTTAAGGCAGTATGGCCTCGTGATTAAGAGTTACAGGCTCTGGAGTCTGCAGCCTGGGTATATATTCTAGATCTAACACGTAACTGTGTGATTTTGGTCTCCTTGCTCAGCTTCTCTGTGCTTGCTTTCGCATTGGAAAATGTACGTAACAATAGTAGCTACTGAATAGAGTTAGGTTGATCATATGACCTGGTTTATATATGTTTTTTCTTGAACAATTATTAATCTAGAGAAGAATAAATGAATTAACATGTAAAATGCTTAGTGCATGATTAAGTGCTCAGTGAGTGTTAGTTAGCTGCTTTATTATTTTAGGAGCCTCCATTAACTATCCCCCCTCATCCCCCCAAGCTTATTTCCTACTGGTTTTTCCCTGTAGTTCCCCTTAAGGATGGTGATTTAATCTACCGCTCTTCTTACTGTACTTTTTTGCACCTGGGATGTTTTCTGTATCTTTTTGCTCGTCCCTACCCTATTCTGGTTTATGATCCAGCCCAAGCATCACTTGTTGCTCATGAAATATTTTCTTTCCCAAATAAAAGTCTTATCATAGTGCTCTCTTGACTTATCTAGCTCATGCGTGAAAGGGAGGGCAGGAAAAGGTAATTTATTGCTCATCTTTATATACCAGAGTCAGGATCTGAGAGTACAACAGACGGCAACAAAAGTCAAGGGTCAATTTCTCATGGAGCGTCTAGTTTCTAGACAGCTGTTAATCAAATCACACAAATAAATGTGAAATTATAGTTGTGGAAAGTGTTGCAAAGGGATTTAGCCTAGTCATTTTGGACAGGAAAGGACATCTCAAGGAAGTTGCTGTTGAGCTGTGACCTGAAGGAAGAGTAGGAGATGCCTAGGCCAAGAAAGGAGAGGAGCATCACAGACCAGAGGAAGAACTTGAGCGCAGTACTCCCTCCGGGTAGGAGGGAGTGTGGTGTATTCAGGGAGCTGAGGGAAGGAATGCCAGAGTGGTGCGAGATGAGTAAGGTAAAAAGGTAAAGGGCTCTTGGAGCACCTGTCTGGCTCAGTCAGAGGAGCGTGCAACTCTTGGTCTTGGGGAGTTGTGAGTTCAAGCACCACCCTGGGGGTAGAGATAACTTAAGAAAAATTAGAAAGAAGTAAAAGGGCCTTGCAGATCATGTTATGATTTGGGTTTTTAGCTAACAGAAGTGGGAAGTCATTCAATGACCATTTTTAAGGTGTGGATTTACATAATCACATCAGCCTTTTGAAAGGTGCGTGCACCCTGGCTATAAAGTGTAGAAGGAGAATTGTAAGGGTTCGTAGGAGTGTATTTGAGGAGAAGCCAGTTGAAGTGGTCCAGAAAAGCCATCCTAGGAACTTTAACTGAGGTTGTGGTGTTGGAGGTGTCCTGAAGTAGAGGAGGTTGAGAGAAATTTATAAGGTAACAGTGACAGGATTTGTTGATGCCAGGATGAGAGGTAGGCGCTAATGATGCTGCCTGGGTGTCCAGCTTGCATAACAAGCGTGGGCAGGGGCACCAGTCACTGAGAAGAGACCATTTAGAAGAGGGGCTCATTTGGGGCCGGAGTGTGCCTTTAGTTTGGATGTGTTGGGGATACCTTTGAGCCCTGCAGGAGGAGACTTGAGGTGGACAGTTTTCACTGTGCTGACGTTTGGTAGACATGTACGTTTGTGGATCACCTGTGTGTTTGTGTTGCCTGTGGGCTGATGGACATGTATGATGGAAGTCGAGGATGAGAAAGGGACCCCACATAGTGCCCTGTAGAACTCCTGCTCTGG
Organism: Ursus maritimus; assembly: GCF_017311325.1. Lineage (NCBI taxonomy): Eukaryota > Metazoa > Chordata > Mammalia > Carnivora > Ursidae > Ursus > Ursus maritimus. The sequence goes on along the minus strand of NW_024425786.1, from coordinate 6,123,894 downwards.
CTGGCGGGGTACTGGGGGCAGAGGATCAGGTAGATAGGCCCAGGAGAGGACCTTGCCAGGTAAGCCAAAGTCAAGCAGCCTTCCCAGAAGGAGGATGTTTGTTCAGCCCCAGGATGCTGAATGGTCAAATGCTAATGAGGTTGACACTCTCCAGTGGATTTGATACAGAGAGGAAATTGCTTTAGTCGGAGTTGTTTCAGTAAACATGATATGATAGCCATGGTCCTTGTCAGTTAGTGGAGAAAGGACACAGGTTAGCAATGGATGATGGTAGTGGGATCAGCAAGGGCCCTTTTACAGGCAGAATGGGGAACAGTGGGAGCCTTCCTGGAGTTAGGCAGCAGAAATGCCTGAAGCCCTGAAGGTGCGCAGAGGTTAGGCAGACCAAGGGGAAGGGATGCGTTTTCTAAGCTCGTGGGTTCCTGAGATGGAAGGAGGTGCTTTGAGGTGGCTGGAGCATACAGGAGAGGTGGAGATGGAGATGGAGAAGCAGAGGGGGCAGTCAGAAGGTAAAGGTCTATACAGTCTTTGGAAAGGAATGGCGGAAAGTGAATTGTACTTATTTTAAAGGCTAGATTGTGTGGGGGTGTGAATTATATCTCTGTAAAGCTGTTTAAAAAAAGTGGTGCAGTGTCAGACATGCTGGCTGGCTGCATTGCAGGATGAATTGGAAGGAAGGCAAAAACAAGCAAAATTTTAGTCACAGAGATCAGTTAGAAGGCAGTTGTATTAATCTGTGTGAAAGATGATGATGCCTTGTTAGAATCAGCAGGAGCAATGGGTAAAATTATAGAGATATTCAGGATATGACTGGTAGACCCTAAGAGCTGAGCAAAATGCCTGGTGTGTGGTGGGGCATTTAGCAAACACAAATATTTCTTGATCTGGCTGAACGAGGAAGAATTAATTGTACTTCACTAGCTGCATTTGGTGAGTCAAGTGTCCTACAGAATTTGGCTTAAGTTATTAGCATTCAGGGAGTGAGAACTCAGGAAGGAGTGGCAACTTTTCATGGATAAGTGAGTTTTACATGATCCCAGAGAGTTTTTTTTTTTTTTTAAATTTTTGTCATTTGTAGTCCATTTTACACGATTTAGTTCTCGGTTGTACAACAGAATCCTCCCCCCCACGCGCCACAAGAGATACTAAGTTCTTGAGGGTGGGGGATAATGTTTGGCTACGTTTGTATCTTGCATAGCAGATATATTATTGGGTATTATCTACTAGTGAGAGTTTCCATCTGTAAAGCACTTCACAGTCTGTAAGTGCGTACTCATATGGTCTGCTTAATTAACTTAATTCTCATAGCAGCTCTGTGAAGTAGCAGGTGATGGTCCCTGTTTCACAGCAGTGAAACGGATTCAGAGAGGTAGAGTGATTTGCCCAAGGTAGTTCAGTACATAGCAGTGGCAAGAACTTGGGTCTTGGCTTCTCAGTCCAGCTGGGACTGCTTAAATAGTGTCAGGAAATGGTTTTCTTAAAGTGAGGTTTGGGCCCTGAGCATGACAGAAATTTTGGCACTTTATCTGAATCGGTTCTGATAAGTAGTGTTGAGGGGTTTGTAGGCGGTTGGTGGCTTCACTTTGAAGAGGCAAATGATGTTTATGTGGAAGGTGAAGTAACTGAAGTTAAGAAGAGTACTTCTGTGTCACTGGTTCCTGAAGGCCTTTGACTCGGATTAGCTGCGAACACAGCTAGACCAGCTGACCAGATTTTACCAGTTAAGATAAAATGATGAAGTGCAACCTGATAAATGTAGAAACTAGTGAGAGGAATATATGTTTTTTTAATGAGTCCTAGGGGTACTGCTTTTAGAAATGTATAAGTTGTAGGTCTGTTTTGAATATCCACTCTACTCCAGCATGAGTAATAAAGGTTTTTGTGGGTTTAAAAAATTTTATCAGAAAAACCATGCACATTCACTTCCTTGCTGATCTCATTCAATCTCATGGCTTTAAAAACTAAATTAAAAAGTAAATTTTTATCTCCAGCCTGGACCTCTGCCTACTGAAAAACTTTATGTGGTTTTTATAGGCTTTTCAAACTTAGCATGTTCGTACCTGAGCTCTTAATCTTTCTTCCAAAACTTATATAATGCCCACTTCATCATCGGCTGCTCTTGCCAGAACCCTTGGAGTTGTTCCTGACTTCTTTCCCTCACACCTCACCTCCCAGTTTGTCAGCACATCCAGTTTGACACTTGCCTTAAAAATACATAGAAAATAAGACTCCTCCCCTTCTCTGCTCCTGCCATGCTGGTCCGTCCCAGCTACCTTTGCCTCTTACCTGGCTTGTTGCAGTAAGCCTCCCTCCTCTTCATGCTGCAACCCCTGCATCCCTTTAGGTTTTTTTCCCAATGACCAGAGTGATCTTAAACACAAGTGAGATCATGTCTTTCTCTGTTACTCAGATCCCTGCAGTGGCTGAAGTGTCATTGGAGTCACTTCATGTCACTTCGTGGCACTTGAGTAAAGGCTCCAGTGTCCTTACACTGGCGTACAAGGCAGGATCCAACCCCCCTTCACCTCTCTGAACTCATCTCCCACCACTCTCCCTCTTCCTCATGCCACTGCAGCCCCATCGGCCTCCTGTGTCTTGAGTGTGCTCAGCTCACTTCTGCCTCTGGACATTTGCACCTCCTCTCCCTCTGCCGGAATGATCTCCCTTCATGTGCCCTCATAGCTTTTTCTCTAACACGCTAGCTCGGGGCAAAGCCTGAGGCATTCCTTCACCGTCATTTAAAATTGCAATTCTCCCACACTCTGTGTCCCCCCATTGGATTCCCCATTTAAGATCTTTCCATGTACTGTATATATATCATTCTTTTGATTATGGTCTTTCTCCACTCCCTGGAACATCAATTCCACAAGAGCAGGGAAGTTCGTGTGTAGTTCTCTGCTGCTTTCCTTACACCTAGAGCAGTAACTAGTATACAGTAGGCATTTGGTAGACATTTGTTCAGTGAATAGATGGACTGTTGTGAGTCTGAACATGTTCTAGATTAGATTTTCTTTTTCTTTCTTTCTTTCTTTCTTTCTTTCTTTCTTTCTTTCTTTCTTTCTTTCTCCTTCTTTATCTTCTTCTTCTTTTTTTTTTTTTTTTTGTTATTAAAGTATCTTATAGGGGTGCCTGGGTAGCTCAGTCATTTAAGCGTCCAACTCTTGATTTCGGCTTAGGTCCGAACTGATCCTTGGTGTCGTGGGATTGAGCCCTACATGGGGCTCTGAGCTCAATTCGGAGTCTGCTTGGGATTCTCTCCCCCTGCGCCACCCCCCCCCCCGGCTCACACTCATGCGCACGCGTGCTCGCTCTTGCTGTTTCTCAAATAAATAAAAAAATAAAATCTTAAAAAAATTTTTTTAAAGTATCTTTTACTGGTTTTGTTTAACTAGATGGAGCAGTGGATCGACAGAAATACCTTCAATATTTTTGTCTTTGTTACTGGACAAAAATTTCTTTTGGGGAAGGGAAGGGCAAAGTGAGTGTGTTTCCTAAATCTGGGCAACTTATCAGCCCGGATGCATGCAGGAAAAGTTAGCACTTATGAAGAGCTGGTGACCTTGGGGGCACAGATAATGACCTGACTAGTAGGTTGTAATCAGATCAGATGGGGTTTACTTTGGCAGAATCATTGGCTGTATGGCTTCATGCACGTGATTTCTTCTCCGTTTCCCTTCTGTAGTCTATATAAGGTGGGGATGGTGACTTCTGTCTGGTTCATTTCACTGAGCTGTTGAGAGAAAGAATTGAATGAGATCATGGCAGAAACCTGCTTTGTAAACCCCTTATTGTTAACAAAAATGCTGTTGTTGTATTGGTAGATCATTTCTAGCAAATTGAAGTGACAACTACACATCTCATTGACATCTGGTTTCTCTCTGGGTCCCTTTCCTCAAATGTCACATTATTATTGTGTGTTGGTCATTGTATAATGAGGCTCAAAAATATTCTGATTAGTATGGTAAATGCAGAGGAAAAAAACCCATACATCCCTGTTGCACTGTATTTTAGAGCCAAATGTAAATGGTAATTGGTTGACTTTTTCTTTGGAGTATCACTGTTCTTAGTTACCTGAAAGTTGGGTACACACACGGGATTTTATTTTGTGGATGCCCTCTCTGTTGTTTCTTGAATTTTCTTTCTTGCTTACTCTTGGCAGAAATAACTCAAATTTCTTTGTAAATAGAAACTAGTATGTGATTTTGTAAGGAGTAGTGTTGAATATACAATTTAGACTTAATATTTCTTTCCTTTTTGAGTACTGAAATAATATTTTTACATAATTTTCTGGTTATCTCGTTAACCCTGGAGAGAATGATCTTTTCCTTAAATTCATCAGTTGTCTGTCCTTGAGCTATATCTAAGAGGTTTTCAGCCTAAGCTCCTTGTTCTTTTTAGATTCCCAGTAGACCTTGGTATGTTTTCAGTGTCAAAGAGGAATGTTTTAACAACGGTGTTAGCTGATAGTTTTCTTTCTTGCATGATTGGCTTGTTCATGCTTTAAACTTAAGCCCAGTGGAGAAAGTAATATGTCTCTTTGTGTATTTTCATTTGCTAACACTAGTGGCCTACAGGGACTTGGGAGTATATTACTGTCTGTTTAGCAGATGATTCATCTAGGCAGAACTTTTGCAGGCACTAGGATAATTTTTCATTTTCTTGAAATATGTTTAGAAAATTGAAATCCTATCTAGAAGCATATTTCTTTGTAGAAGGAAGTAATCAACGTCTGTGCTACATGCTTACTCCCTTCTGACTTTGCTTTAAATTGTCAGCATTATTGCTCGTTCATAGGTCTGTCTCCCATAGGCGGTTGTGAATATTTTATATTTTCTTGAATGCCTAAGGATATTTGAGGTGCTCATGGAGAGGTCTTTTCTGGTGTCAGATTTGACCTAACAGTTTTGGAGAGAGTATATGATAATTTTTATGGTTTTGGCATGACCAAATAGAATTTTCTCTGTGTTTAAGGCATGTAATTGCAAGTTGATTTGTTTATTGTTGTCTAAGTAAAGAGGACCAATCTTTTGTTTGTTTGCATATGTTGTTTTCTGTCTGGCCCTAGTAACATAAGAAACAGATGGTTCTCATATTGATCAGTTCCTTGCTTTTTTCTTTTCTTTTCTTTTCTTTTTTTTTTGGCATTAGAACATTGAGGGTAAGGACTCTTTGAATTTTTCCCTATTGTATCTTCAGTTCCAAACACCTGGCACATAGATAGTGTTTAGTATAGATCGTTGAACAAATGAGAGAAGATGTTGAGGAAGATGATACAGGAGGGCAAAAGATAAATTACTGGTAATTATGACTGTCCCCAAACTGACTTGTAAACGGAACAGTCCCTATCTGTCTATCATTGTCCTACACCCGCCCTGTAAAATTTTTATAATAATTGTGTTGTAAAATTTTTATAATAATTGTGTTGGGTTGGAATTGGAGAATCTCTCTTCTCATTGTAAAACCTTGAAAACTTGAGTCTTTCCTTGTTGGGCTTAGTTCTACAGAGGAGTTTACTAGGGAAGTTATTAATAGTGGAAATTTGAAAGAATTTAAAAGCCACCTAATATTCCCTAAAGATGGAAGGTTGTTTTTGAAAGCTGTTTTGTTTTGTTAAGGCAGAGATAATTCAGAGAATACCATTTTTCCTGTAAAATAACTAGAGTAGTAGACTTAGAAGATGGGAAAAATAGTAATTGAGGGCAAAAGAATCTTGCTTTGAGGGTCTTTGCTTTTATTTGAGTCAGTGCCTGTGTTTATTCTTAAGAGGAGCTCTGGAGATTTGGAGATGTGGCTAGAAAGAGTCTTCAGAAGATAGTTCCCTGTGAGAGACATCTTGAGACATTTTTCCAGGCTATCCAAATTATTTTTCCCCCACGTGGAAGTAGTTTTAGTATATAGGTTCTTGCCCTTGTAAATTAATATTTTGGGTTATGAAACTCCTTTTGTATAATTACAGCCATTATATGTTATGTATTAGGGTACACTTTGCTTTTTCCTTCAAAAGAAGAAAAACAATTGATGTGTACAGAAAGTATGGTTTACTATTATGCATTGAGATGTTTTCATTATTGGTGTGGTGGTAAATCCCAAACCATACACTAGCTGAGGCCAAAAAGCTTTATCTACTTAAACTTTGTCTCACTTGTCCTAACTTTTTTCCTATGGTTTGGCAGATTTTTGGGGCTAAAACATGAGTAAGAGATTCATTTAACAAAACATTATTTTAGGAAGGAAATATGAGAAAATGTTAAAGTAACATCAGTTTCTCTTTCTGTCTTTTCTTGCCTAGCGTTTTAGAAACGTTGGGGTAGTTGGAGTGGTTGGATTTTCCCTGGAATTGAGTGAGAAATTCAGAAGACTGAAGCCCAGGCTTACTGTCTACCTTTCACGGAGGCCTAGCCGTGAGAGGACAGAAGAAGGCACGTGGCGAATCATGACAGCTGACAAAGACAAAGACAAAGACAAAGAGAAGGACCGGGACCGAGATCGGGACCGAGAAAGAGATAAACGAGACAAAGCAAGAGAGGGTGAGAATTCAAGACCACGCAGGAGTTGCACCTTGGAAGGAGGAGCCAAAAATTATGCTGAGAGTGACCACAGCGAAGATGAGGATAATGATAACAATAGTGCCACCACGGAGGAGTCCACGAAGAAGAACAAAAAGAAACCACCGAAAAAAAAATCTCGTTATGAAAGGACAGACACTGGCGAGATAACCTCTTACATCACTGAGGATGATGTTGTCTACAGACCAGGAGGTAAGGAGCACAGTGTTTGTGGTGGAGAAGTGACATCAGCATTTACAGGCCTCTTTACACATTAGGGAAGGCAGGGGATCCAAAAAAGGAGATAGTAGTTTTGGGTAGGAAACACATTAATCCACTTTGGGGCAGTTGGATTTACTGGCTTCTTGCTCGTGTCTACCTCAGCTTGGTCTTCTGTCCTAGTTTGTGTGTTTGTCATTTCTTTCCTCGTGTCCTTGTGCTCTACCTCTTGCTCTTTATCTTCAACACCCCTGCAGAATAGAATACATGGTAGGGTAAGTAAACCTTAGTTGAGATTCTTAGAAGCAGGATGTTTCACATTAGCTGCAGGAGTGAGCAGAAGCTGAAGAAGTATTTTTAAAAGCCTTTAGACCAAAGTTTATTTCTCTGGTAACCTCCTTTTCCAAGGAATTGAGCTTCAGAATCTCTAACCAATGATAATAGATGAAGACAACTAACTTGCTTTGTTTACCAGAAAATGTACTATAGTTGACTCAGTGTATTGAGGTTTATAGCATTGTTCGGAGAGAGACAGACCAGCCTTCAGATGAGATGCAGGGAAACCAGTGATTGAGAACCTTCCGGGCACCCGCAAAACTTTCTCCCCCACCTTTTGGAAAAGATTTATTTATTTGAGAGAGAGGGAGAGAGAGTAAATGTGTGTATGAGTGGGAGAAGGGGTAGAGAGAAGAAGGGAGCGATTCCCAAGCAGACTCCCCGCTGAGCTGGAATTGGGGCTGTGTCCCATGACCCATGAAATCATGACCCCAGCTGAAATCACAAGTCAGAGGCTCAACAGAGTCACCCAGGCGCCCCATAGAACTTTTCTTTTCTCATGTCAGGTATTGTGTGTGTGAAGGTATTTTTCTTACAGAAGTCAATAAAACTAGCTAAAGTGGTTTTGTTTGAATTACTTGTAATGCTGAGAAGTGACATGAATTTCATGAGGTGTAATTAAGAGATTAAAAGCCTCCTGGTTTGCTGTTCTTCCAGGAAAGAGAAGTTAAAGAAATTATATTATGTCATTAACCTGGTACAGTTGTTTTACTGAGGAGTACTCTAACTTTTCTGAACTTTGTGTAAAGTACCAGATTTTTTTCCCCCTGTATAGGAATTTGTTCTGAATTTCAAAAGATAAACAGTATTAGAACTTATATAAACTTGTAGTCACAGCTTTAATTTATTGATGATTGAGGAGATACTTATGTGACATAAAAGTATAGCGTTAGGTTTTAGGTGAGCGAGAGCTCTGCGGTAGAGATCTAGTAATGTGTGGGTTACGATATTGTCAGTGTCTATGATTTAAAAGACTTAGATATTGGACAGTAAGAATATCTGAGCCACTGAAGAATATCTCATTATAGAGTTACTATGCATTACATACATCAATCTATTCCATTTTAAATCGCGAGAAAGGAACAGAACGTGTTAACTTCTTTAGATACAGATTAGAGTATCATAACTTAAAAATAAGGAAAGATCTTGTTATCCTTTTCTCATGATATGTAACAATTCAGTGTGATAATGTGATCGTCTGGATCATTGTCAAAAGGCCTACTGCCTTGTGCAGTACCGAATACCCACCTTTCTCAAGGGAATGTTACTCCTGTGTCAGTGCTGATACTTCCCTCAAATATTTGTAGTCAGACATGAGTGGGAAGTGCCTTACATACTGTCCCTGTCATAAGAGATTCATAGTTAATGACCCTGAGATGTCCTGCAGTTCAGGAAGCCTTTGTAATGTTAAAAAAAAAAAAAACAAAACCACCAAATCTGCTGTTCTTCCCCATTTATGGGATGGTGGCATCCTGTTTCTGCTGATTATGTCTCTAAGGGAAACCACTTTTGAGGAAACGGGTTTGGGTGCCCATTGATCTTGCACCTTTTAGTGGATAGTAGAAGCCCTTCCTGCTTGATGTATGGAAGAGTATGTGAAGGGATGTCACTCGGGGCTTGTTTACAAACAGTGAGTTCTTGAAGTGTTTTGGAGTTGAACTGAGTAATTTATGAAGGCAGGCATTGTTTTGTAAATCTTGAGGACCTTTGTGAAATATGAAAAAGATATGTTCTGTCCTGAAGCTAAATATAAAGAATCTATGAAAACCAAAAGTGATGTGAAATTTTCTGTGACACTCAGAGCATAACCACTTTGTGTGAGGTGCCCCTTGTACTCAGGTGGGTGACAGTGTTGTGGCCTGGGGTTTGCACATTGCCAGGTCCAGTGGATGTGTGTCTCTTTGGTTAGGAGACTGACCTTGACCTCTCAGTGTTCTTCAGATTATTTGGTCTGAGAAGAATGAGATTTTATTGAGAAAGTGATATTATTTAGAGTTTGTTACTAGCTAAAATTTAATCTCATGCATAGTCACAACCAGCTCTTTTTTGCCCCTGCTCCTCATCTCTGTGGAGTTATTTCTATTTTGTCCACAGGAGCTCAGCTTGACTTGAAGTTGCTTATTGCTCCTGTTGCCTCCTGCTTCAGGCCATTTGCACTTGCAACTTGCTCTTGCCTCAGGCTAGCGAACCTCTTCTCCATACACACACAGACAGACTTACTTAATTCCTGTCCTTCTTTCAGTGCTCCCCTTTCAGAGTTACTGCCTTTCCTCTCCCAAGTTACACAGATTTCCTTAATAAACACTGTCATAGCATTATGAATCTTTTCTAGAACTTACAACTAATAATTTTCTTTTTATTTCTGTTATTTTAGGATTAATATCTGTCTCTCTCTTCCATAAAGGCTTAAAATCTGCTTTTCCTTATCATTGAATTCCTGGCACCTATGACAGTAATGTACACATAGTGTGTATTTTTAAATATTTGTTGAATAAATTTCTGAAAACTTTTCAAACATTTATTGACTGATGAACGATGTCCAAGTTAGAATAATAGAATGGATGGATGAATAATGGCATAGGTTAGAATATGGAAGTCTGTCTTGAATCATTTATTTGCCAATAAAGACTTACCATAAAAACCAAAACAAAAACCTTGTAGGGCTCTATTATATATTGCCCCCATGTCTAATCTAACTTCTTTGTTGTCTATCAACCATTACTCTGCTTTTGAGATGACTGTCACGGTAACAAATTGATTTATTACAAAGCTGTGTGCAGCCAGATTTCCCCTTATGGGCTTCTTTAGCATAGGATATTGATTTCTAAAGTTTGCTGTGGGTGGCATATTAATTTCTTTCCACTATTTTCTCCCCCTCCCCCCAGCTTTACTGAGATATAATTGACATCTAATGTTGTTCAAGATGTACAATGTAGTGATTTTAAATATGTGTATATTGCAAAATGATTACCACAATAAGGCTAGTTAACACATCCATCACCACACATAGGTACTATTGTGTGTGTGTGGGGGGGGGTGAAAACTTAATCTACTTTCTTAACTTTCAAACATACAAGGCAGTATTTATTTTTTTTTCTGTACAGTTTATTTTTTTATTTTTTTTTTACAATGCAGTATTTTTAACTTCAGTCACCGTGCTGTATATAATATCCCCAGGACTTTTTCATCTTTTAACTGGAAGGTTGTACCCTTTGACCACCTCCACCCGTTCCCTCCATCCCCCCCACCCCCCTCCCTGTGGCAGCCACTAATCTGGTCTCTGTTTCAGTGAGTTTGGTGTTTTTAGATTCCACATGTAAGTGACGCCATGCACTATTTTGTCTTTTTCTGTCTGTTTGCCTTAGCGTGATGACCTCAGGGTTCATCCAGTTCTCAGGATCCCCCCTCCCCCACCCCTTTTTTTATTGGCCAGGTAACATGTATCTATATATGACGTTTTCTGGATCCATTCATCCATTTGCAGTCACTTAGGTTGTGAATAATGCTACAGTGAACATAAGGGTGTGGATGTCTCTTCTAGATAGTCATTTCATTTCCTTCAGCTAAATACCCAGTAGTGGAATTGCTCGATTGTATGGTGGTTCTGTTTTTAGTTTTTTGAGGAACTGCCATTTTCTTTTTTCCCCCTTTTTTTCTTTTTTAAAACTTTTTTATTATGTTATGTTAGTCACCATATAGTACATCCTTAGTTTTTGATGTAGTGTTCCATGATTCATTGTTTGCGTGTAACACCCAGTGCTCCATGCAATACGTGCCCTCCTTAATACCCATCACCGGCCTATCCCAATCCCCCACCCCCTCTCCCCTCTGAAGCCCTCAGTTTGTTTCCCAGAGTCCATTGTCTCTCGTGGTTCATTTCCCCTTATGATTACCCCGCCTTCATCCTTCCCTTCCTTCTCCTACCGATCTCCCTGCTATTTCTTATGTTACATAAATGAGCGAAACCATATGATAATTGTCTTTCTCTGCTTGACTTATTTCACTTAGCACCAAACCATTTTCTGTAGTGAGTAGCTGTACCCATTTACATTCTCACCAATAGTGTATTCACTATTTTCAGTTAGATACCATGATTTTTTTTTTATTCCTGATCATGTAATACAGTCAAAAAATCAAATTCAAATTATTGAGAGATACTTTTTCATTTTGGCTTATCAGTTTGCTTGCTATTTTGATAAGGAAACATGTTCTTTAAAAAAAATGCCTGTTAAGTTGGTTCTGCGTTTCTTGTATTTTGTCATATCCACTGCTACTTCTGTTTGACTCTCCCATTTACCCTCGATATATTCCTAGAATAACAGAGATCTTCAACATATACATGGGGTGGGGGAGAAATAAAGATTCGGGATTTTCAAGTTATGTCTGTTTTCCTTCTACCTTTATGAAGAAGTTTGTTATTTTCATGAAGATAAATGTTATATATAGAAGACAAAGAACTTTAAGTTTGTGGTTTATGAAATCTTAGGTGAAATAAAACATTTCCTCTTTTTATTTGCAAAATTTCCCCCTTTATTAGGAACTGGGGACTTGAACTAGAAATTAGAACTGAGTATACATTGAACATTGAGGTGTTAATTTCCTTTGATGCAAATGGAATTTAAGCTGGAAAAAATCCAAACTAAACAAAATAAAACCTGGGAATCTGGTTTGAATGAGAATGGAATGTACATATTTTTGAACGACTACTGCAGTTAAAAGTAGACTATTAATTGAGCATAATGTTGAGTAGACACAAGAAAGTCTAACACTGTATGATTCCAGGAAGAGCACCTTCCAGGGCCTGGTCATGTTCCTTTTCATGGTGACACTGCCAGTTACATGGGTTTATTTGCATTGTGGGAGTTTATCATGCTTTGCGCTTTTTATGTATGTGCTATACCTCAATGAAAAATTTACTTAAAAAGTCAAAACATGAAACTATTTTCCTAGTGGATAATTTCCCTTTGAGTCGAGTTCCTAGTTAAAGAGGGAAGAAAGTCCCCAGTGTTTTAACAAATGGCATGTCTTAACATTTAGCTACTGATTGTTCTCTGAGGGGTTGCACTCTGACCTGGTAAGAGCCTGACTTTGGTTTCAAAGGCTTGATTCTCCGAATAATTGAAAACTTATCTATGGCAACTGCTAAGACAAACACTAGAAATAAACACTAAAATAAAATAAAATAAAGCAAAATAAAATTCTGCCATTTGGTGTTCCAGTACATAAATTTTTGGAGAAAATAAAACTGCATTTGATCTGTATCTTTTTATCTGTGTCTCTTGTACTTGTTGAAGAATTTTAGGTAGATGTGACACGCAAATGAAGGTGTCTTGTGGCATTCTTATTTTGGGTTGAGGCACAAATTTTTCTGATGATTGCAAGAATATTTTTTGTGTAATAAAAAATATAAACTCTGGATAAAGGAACCTTTAGGCTCAGCTTGAATGAAAGTGGTTTGGCATGTGTTACAGGTTTGTTTGCAGTCAATAAACCCAATATTAACCTGCTTAATGCCTTCCCGTGGATCCCTTGTTGGCAGTAGGCTCAATCCCAAGATCTTCATTGGCATGCCGGACTCTGCTGTGATTGCAGTCTGCATAATCCTCTTTAGACCTTTTATTTGGGAGGAGGAAGCACAGTGAGGCAGTGTATGCCTTTGCTAGGGCTGCCTTAACAGAATACCACAGACTGAGTGGCTTACGCAACAGAAACATATCGTCTCATAGTTTTGGAGGCTAGAACTTGAAGATCAAGGAGTCAACAGGGTCATGCTCCTTCTGAAGGCAAGAGGAAAGATCTGTTTTTTCAGGCCTCTCTGAGCTTCTGGTAGTTCTTTGACTTGTGCTAGCATACCTGCAGTCTTCATATGGCATTCTCCATTTGTGCCTGTCCCTGTGTCTGCCCAAATTTCTCCTTTGCATAAGGATACCAGTCATGGTGGATTAGGGCCCTCACCCATGCTACATATGGTTTTAGGGTCCACCTCATTTTAATTCATTACATTTGCATTGATTCTTTTTCCTCTTGTAAGGTCACGTTCTCAGGTATTGGGGGTTAGGACGTCACATCTGAATTTTGGGGGATACAATTCACCCCGTAACAGGTAGGAAGAGCTTTGCTGCTAGGTAGTCTCAGGTTTGAGTAAGCACATCAGCTTTCTTAGTTATGTGTCCTTAGAACAGTTGTGAAAATTTCTTGTTTTTAATCACATTCTAGTGTGGTTTTAGTGGTAGATTACATTAATTTTTTTTCCTGTTTCTTTTTTCTTTTTTTTTTTTTTAAGATTTTATTTGTCAGAGAGAGAGAGAGCCCCAGCGAGCGCATAAGCAGGGGGAGCAGCAGGCAGAGGGAGAAGCAGGCTCCCCTCTGAGCAAGGAACCTGATGTGGGACTCAATCCCAGGCCCCTGGGATCATGACCTGAGCCCAAGGCGGATGCTTAACCGACTGAGCTACCCAGGCGTCCCATCTTTTTCCCGTTTCTATTGAAATTTTATTTCATCTTTTTCTGAGTCTCAGGAAGTGATTGCGTTTTAGCACATATTAGGATGTTAGCAAATTCTGCCTATGTAAAAGAATTTTTTAGCACATTAAGAGCTATTGCTTCATCTCTATGAGGGTAAAAGGAACAAGGGAAACTGTTCTAAAGTTACTGTAACAAAAAAAAAGGAGAGTGAAGGAAAATTTGAGATTAATTAATTGTATTTTTTTTTATTTCATAAGGAAAGGGTCATTAAGTATAATGAAACATGTGCTCTAGATATTTGGTGCTCCAAGTGTTGGCCACAGATTGGTATCCCATGAGAGTTGGTTAGAAATGCAAAATCTCAGGTTCCACAGCAGATCTGCTGAATCAGAGTTTTTGTTTTCATAAGATTCCCAGGTGATTTAAGTACACATTGAAGTTTGAGAATCATTGATCTAGACCAGTGCTTCCTAGTCTTTTTCAAGTTAATGTACAAATAGAAAATGAGCGCATTGCCCTAAGGGCTGAGAGGCCAGCATCCCAGCACACCTGTCACTTATTTATGGCAGACTAGAGTTTAGTCTGCTCCAGAAACAAAAAAAGAAGAAAGAAAAAGGTGGTGGGGAAGGAAGATACACTTTGATGGCTTGAGATTTTTATGTGAAATAAAGCACATATGGTTCGGGAGGAACAGAGCAGTCGACTAGTCAGTTGGGAATGATTTGGATCCTGTACAGTGCTTGATTGCAGAGGGAACTGCGAACTTGGGTGGAAGCAGACACATAAGGGAGTGAGGAAGCTGTAACCATGGATGATAACTAACGACCGTGTTTAAAGCGTCTGCTGTTTCCAGTACTGGGCTTAATTTACATGCGTTGTTGCTAGTCCTTTAAAAAGTCTTTGTTTCCCTGTTATACAGATAAGGAGAGGAAGACACAGAGGTCAGTGCCACACGTGGGCCTGTGACAGAATTGTTAAAGCCAAGAATGGATGGACATTTGCATAAAATACTGAAGATAAAGCCCAAAACACACCTTTGGAAAGAAAGAGATAGACCCATTTCTTGGAAAATGCAAATGATAGAATTACTTTGCTGGTTTTTGTTTTTGTTTTTGTTTTTTTTTCCCTGCTCCTAAAATTTAGCTAACATCTTGCCCGCTTTTGGAAATTTTCTTTCAGACAGACAGACAGACACACACACACACACACACACACACACACACACACACAGTGATGTTTAAAAGGTAAATGTGGGGCGCCTGGGTGGCACAGCGGTTAAGCATCTGCCTTCGGCTCAGGGCGTGATCCCGGCGTTATGGGATCTTATGGGATCAAGCCCCACATCAGGCTCTTCTGCTGTGAGCCTGCTTCTTCCTCTCCCACTCCCCCTGCTTGTGTTCCTTCTCTCGCTGGCTGTCTCTATCTCTGTCGAATGAATAAATAAAATCTTGTAAATAAAAATAAAAAAATAAAAAGGTAAATGCATAACAATTATGGGAAGTAAGCTGAGCCAGGAGAGATAAACTGTCCAGAATATTTAGGCTCATGCTGATTACTGGATTTGAACCCTTAACTTAGCAACTGAAAGAGAAATACATAGTTTTCGTGATTTAATAAAAGTGAGCATATTGTCTTTCTTAACCTTTTTTTGAATGCAAAACTGGAGAACATTGGCCACATCACACACACACAAATAATTTGTTGGTAGGGTAACTCACAGATTGGGTGGAAACCTCCCTGGAATGAGGGCAGTTCTTATTTTTGGTCAGGGGAAACTACTGACCATTCTTTCTGGTGCCACCACTGGAATAGGTGCCGTTAAGCATTTTGCTGACTGTTCTTGCTGTCCCTCAGTTTGAGGCACATTCCTGGAAGAGTAAATTCAGTTGGTCAGGCTTGAATTGCATGTCTGTGTCTTGGATAAAAAAAGACAGAAACCTCGATTTATTGCTCCCCCTAAAACTGTACATTCTAGGGCTTAAGGTAATTCCCCACAATGAAATTAAGGAGCCTTTCTGTAGGGGAAATAGATGAGAGCCAGCCAGAAAAATGACACATGTTCAGTGTGCCACTTCATCAGGAGACTCTCACTGTCGCACTAGATTGAGTGAGAATTTGTAACAATGTATGGATATTTATAGTTGGTTTTGCTGTATATGTGATAGGTAAATAGAGGACTGATGTCGATGGCTGGCTCATAAGCAACTATTTCTAGGCAAGAGGAGTGTGAATAGAGGGGCGTAGATTATAACATATAATTAATTACATAGTATAATATAGGGTTATATTTTAGCAGGAAAGGAAAAAGTAGGTGAGAATTTAAACCTTTAATTTTACTGTTGCACTGGTATGAGCCCTTTCATCTCTATGTAAAATGAAGTGAGATAATGAGTACCTGTACCCTAGGGCTCTATCTCTAGAGAGGTGCAGCCCACCCTACCGGCTCTGGCTCTGGTCCTGACCCCAGCGGTTGCCTTCCCTGCTGTGCTCAACTTCACAAAAGCCCCAGTTAATCTGTATTGTTTTGGTGCCTTCAAGCCAGAATCTGTTGCTTTTTTTTTTTTTTTTTGTTTTTAAGAGAGGGAGAGGGTGGGAGGCAGAGGAAGAGGGAGACTCTTAAGCAAGCTCAACGCCCAGTGCGGAGCCCAGTGCGGGATTCGATCCCACAACCCTGAGATTATGACCTGAGCTGAAAACAAGAGTCGACGCTTAACTGACTGAGCCACTCAGGTGCCCCTTTATGTATTTTAAATATTTCCTACAGCAGCCTTCAGCCACTCTGGGGTGCCTGCCTGTAATGTCTTCTTTCTTGAGGTATAATTATTGATTGGAGGAAATGTAGTAATATGATTTCTGAGCTCTGTAGGTTTTGAGGAATCTGCCCCTTTCCCTGTATTTTATATAAGCCCTTTTATTTTTAGGAGCATTTTCTGCAGAACTGCAACATGATACGTAGTATTATAGTAGAAGTTATCTACATAAGTTACACTGAATTAGGATGTATTGTAAAACTGTGTACTCCAAAAGAAACAAGAATGTTTCACATATGGCCATTTAAAAATCACCCTTGGTAATGGCAAGAACATTTTAAATGCTAATTCTTTGAAACCATTTTTGTGAGCAACGAATCATCAAATTCAGAATGTAGCTTTCTGGCTATCTACTCATCTGTTTTCTGGATCCCACATTCTAGGCACTTCATCATTTGTTTCTAAATACTTATAGGCATAGGCAGGGGTAGTGACTACACTTGAGGGTTCACCCTGTGTTTCTTCGGCAGACTCTCTTGAACACCATTGTCTCAGCTATGTCTCCTTTAGGAGTTGGGTAGTAAACACATGTACAGAGCAGTTTGATCTAGGAACTTTCTTGGGAAGGGTCTTTTAAGGCTGATATTTAAGTGTAGAAAAGATTACACACACATACACACACACATATATGCATACAAAAAATTGACCTCAGTATTCAGTTTGTTGAAGTTTAAAAAAGTTTTTACCTTAACCCTTTTGTAAATTAAACAAATTTTAATCACTTTTAAGGCTTTCTTGAATTATAATTGCTCTTATTGATAAAGTAGTTAATATCTTCAGCGTTTAGACTTGCTTATTAAATAATTTAATATTTGATTTCTATTGCTAAGGGATCTATTAACATAAACCTTCTCAAGTACTTAACTCTTCTTATAAGTGAAGTGATTAGACCTGTAAATGAAGTGAACCTAAAAAGGTGTCTTAGATATTTCAGTGCTGGGCATAAACTCACTTAGGTTTCAATCCCAACTGCATGTTTGAATCCATTTCACACAGAGAGAGAGTCCCGTGGAGTCCAGGTAGTTCAGCCACTGAGGATGGGTGGAGGTGCCAGGGAGCAAACTCTGTGCTTTTGTTTCTTTATCAGCCAAATGGGCATCAGGGTACCCAACTCAAGTGCTGTGATGGGGATTAAGTGAGTGAACACAAACACACAGGGCTTCTTTAGAAAGGGCCAGGCCTATAACAAAGTGCTGGGTGAGTGTTACTTTTCACAATTGGAAATACAGGTCTGTTGTTATAAGCTAAATGCTTTTAACTATAAAAAGAATAAAAATATCACATATATCCTGATTTTCTTTATTAACCCAGAAAATGTTAATATAGTTATTGATTCTCTTAAATCTTTCTTAATTTTAAATCTTTGCAGGGATAAAGGGTGCATATCAATTTAAGGAGGTAATTCCCACCCTAGTTAATCTGGGTTACTTAATTTTTAATCACAGTTTTTTTAATCTTTCAATCTTTTCAGATATGTACACCTACTAAAGGAGGATATTTATAGTCACTAAGTTTCCGTCTTCAGAACTCCAAAAAAGAGATGGCTTCTCACCTTGTGATATCTATTCTTTGGCTAGCCACAAAAGTCTGCAACTCTCTTACGCTTGACTGCCTGCTTCCCTCCCCCACCTTTTTTAAACATTGATTTCAAGTTTGCCTCTAAAGACTGTTGAACATGATGGGGATCCTAAGATGCATGTAATTCCTCTCCAAAGATGAAAATCTTTGACTCTGTTAGGATTTTGTATTCTTTCATTTTCTTAGCCCTGTGTAATCCTTTAGATATTTAAAATGTTTGGTGGAATGCTCACTAATTCTCACTGTGTTGCCTGTCGAGTGACCTATTATGAAGTTATTCAGTGACACGGGAGGAGGCTCATACAAAATTTTTCTTAGGAAGCTGCTTTGCCAGCTCAAATAGTATAAAAAAAAATCTCAATAAAGTGTGGAAAACCCATGGAATCCCTGGCTAAAGTTATTTTGAGAGCAGACATTGCTCTCAAATACCTCTGCCAGTGTTAATATGGCTCCGTTGAATATACTCTCTGACTGTTCAGGACCTCATTCTGGTGGGTCATTCATGGTGCATTCCTGGTTATGTGTATTTGTGTGTCTGAATCCGAATAGGACTTATCTCTAGCTATGGTTTGAGTTTGCTATAGTTGATAGAGAGCTTTTGTTTTGGTGGTATTGGTTACCAAGTTTAGTTATTACTTCTTGAGACCCTTTCCGGAGTATATCATGTTGAACATAGAAAGCTGTCTTTTTTTTTTTTTTTTTTTTTGTCACGGTAGAGTCTGCATCTATCTAGCTAATTTAAAACATTATATGAAGTTAAAAAAAAAAGGTGGCATGCAGGGTTTATCAAGAGCCCCTTATACTTAACGTGTTGATAAAAAGACTTAGAAGCCCACTGTTTTTTTTTTTTTTAATTTTTAAATTGATGGTATGTAGGGGCGCCTGGGTGGCTCAGTCTGTTAAGCTGTTGTCTTCGGCGTCTGCCTTCAGCTCAGGTCATGATCCCGGGGTCCTGGGATCAAGCCCCGCATGGGGCTCCTTGCTCAGCAGGGAGCCTGCTTCTACTTCTCCCTCTGCCGGCTGCTCTCCCTGTTTGTGCTCTCTCTCTCTGCCAAATGAAATAAATAAAATCTTTAAAAAAAATAAATTGATGTTATGTAGCTTGACTTGTTAATGGCCTCAGATAGCAGAGAGCAAGCTTTCCTGTTGTACTTTCATTTCACGGTCATCCTCTCTGTCAAGTTCTGAACATGGTTTTCACACAAGATGGTACAAGAACAATGATAAAGGAAGAATGAACAGTAAAGAAGACCAAACCAGATGAGAAAAATAGATTATCTAAATTAGATGGCAAACAGATTTCATCTCCTTTTCCAGGTGATTGAGGCTGAATGTAGTACATTTGGAAGGAGTGCTCTGATCAGCTGACAGTGTTTCTCTTGGGTGCAGTTACAGGAGGGAGCATTTGCCATCTCTAGATTCACAGATGATCTGAGTTTTTAGCCCAGATGAAGTCATGGCAAGGAACTTGGAGTCATGATATTAGAGGCACTCTACTGTCCTTGTAAAGATGTTGGCTAAAAGGTTTTGTATGTTTCAGGCTAGTATACTTGATACTAACCTCTAGAAAAATTCTTGAGCATTTTATAAACATAATGTTCCTGAGCAAATGTGACATTTTCAAATGAAAGCCTTACATTGTAGTCTTCTGTGGCATAAAATTTATATTATCCTTTGAGCTGCTTTACTTATTTAGTGAGCAATTCTAGAGCAGTGTACAGTAAACTTTTTCTGTAAAGGGCCAGATAGTAAATATTTTCAGCTTTGCTATAGGCTAGTGAGTCTCTGTTGTAGCAATTCAGTTTTGCCCCTGTGTCATGAGAGCAGCAATAGACAAGATATAAATGAATGGGCATGGCTTGTGTTCCCATAAAACTTTATCTTTGGGCACTGAAGTTTGAATTTCATATTCACATGTCAAGAAATATCTCCCCCCTGCCATTAAAATATGTAAAAACCATTCCTTGCTTGTGGATCTTACAAAAACAGGCAGTGGGTCAGATTTGACCTGCAGGCCGTGGTGCCAGTCTGTGCTCTGTGAGTTGCCTGCCTCAACCTCCAATTCTGTCTGTTCTAATAATCGTTAAAATTCTTTCACTACTGGGGCGCGTAGTGGCTCAGTCCTTTAAGCTGGTTAAGCGGCTGCCTTTAGCTCAGGTCATGATCCTGGGGTCCTGGGATTGAGCCCTACATTGGGCTCGCTGCTCAGCAGGAAGCCTGCTTCTTCCTCTCCTCCCTGCTCGTGCTCGCTCTCTCTCTCTCTCTCTCTCTCTCTCTCGCAAATAAATAAAATCCTAAAAAAGAAGTATCATTCAGGAACATCATTGTGTATTGCTTTAATTATTTAGCTAGCTCCCTCTGCCTGCTGCTTCCCCTGCTTGTGTTCTCTCTGTGTGTGTCAAATAAAACAAAAAAAATTAAAAAAAAATTCTTTCACTACTATTTTGTGCTACCTTTAAAAATGTAATTTGCTTTATTTATCCAGTTAAATTAAAAATAATTTTTACTTGTTTGTATTGTTGAAACTTGTTGTCCTTAAGTTGTAATTTTTCCTGCTTCCCATCAAACTCTATGAGGCATAGAAAGATAGATGCCTTATGAGTAAAGTCGTGGGGATCTCCATCCCACCCTCCCCCATTAATTCAGTATAAATTCTTCAAGAAGTTTGCTAGTGGTTGGGACCCCTGACTGGCTCAGTTGATAGAGCATGCAGCTCTTGATCTTAAGGTCAAAAGATAGAGCCCCACATTGGGTATAGAAGATTACTTAAAAAAAAAAAAAAAAAAAAACTTACAAAAAAGAGAAAAGTTTGCCAGTGCAGAAGATATCCCTGTGAAGTAGTTGCCATCCCAAATGATGTCACTTTGAAGCACTGTGTGTTTGTATCTGTTTTCTTTTTGAGTGTATGTACATCTCCTCTACATAGAAACTGAATGAGGAAAGAAAGTAAATTAATTAATATGTCACCATTATAAATGGCTCAAATCATTAATATTTTCAGAGATGTTATCCCCTCACAGTTGTGTTATATGTTTTGGGAGTCTTACTTGTTGGTTGGTTATAAAAGCAAGCCAGCAGCCTCCCAGAGATCTTCTCTGTCCAGCAAGGAAACTGGTGGAACTAGATTAACACTACAGCGTGGGGGAGAGGCAACAGAGGGGGTGGGGGTTCTTTTGTTTGAATCTCCAAGCTGGATGCTAAAATCAGCCTGATGGACTGTGACGAATAGGGTCCCGACAGTGGAACAAGATTTATATTTACCTAGAGTCTAATTGGACTGAGATTTCCTGCAGTTATGTTAAAATCCTCGGCCCTTATGCTTGGTGAGCAAGCGTTTGAACTCCTAAGCTCTGGAGGTTTAGCTTTTGCTGGCTCAATTAATTGTTAAATGTTCCCTTTATTATAATTATACATCGATGCCTTGCTTTGTAGTAGCTGAGGAAATTGCTGAAAGAGTTGTTTAATCTGTTATACTCTATCAGTTTTGTAAAAAGCTCTTTTTAAAAGGAAACAATTTTGATTTGAAGTGGCATGGTGGTATTTGAGTTGGAGAGCGCCATTGAAATTGAAATGCAGGAATTTGGCTCCGTTCTTGACAGGGATTGGCTTGTAGTTGACGTTGACCCATGTGTTTGTCATCTTTCCAGATGCTGCCTTCTATTTATTCTGACAGCTTCACCAGCTGAGAAAACCAGACTTTCCAAGATTAAAAACATTGTCTGTGAATTTAAAGATAGAACAGGGTTTTATGTTTGTTGAATTACTTTAAAATGTATATAAGAATGATTTCCTTTTGTAAAACATTTAAATACTATAGAATAGATACTTGTGTACATGAATTTTGCTTTGAAGATATCTGAACACTTCAAACACTACCAAAAGTAAAAATATGCTTTCCTATTCCTTCATATGTTTGTGTTAGTATAAATTTTGTAGTAGATTTTTAAGTACCATGAAATAGATGGGAGCAGTTAAGTAAGTTACCTGGTTCTTTTAAGTTAATGGTTAAAATGCCTGGAAATGGATAGGTTTCTAAAGTCACTTTACCAAGTCTATTACATTCATATATAATGACCCTTTATCATTATGTATGCATTAAATATCCAGTACCTTTAAATCTTTTTCATTATTTCACCATTAAATATGTGTTCAAACTAAATAGGCAGCATACTATATGTTACACATGAAATTCTACTATTGTTCATTCATTTGACCCCTAAATTTATTTTCTCACTTATATTTCTAAATTTCCTTATTCACTTGCCTTTACAAGGAACACCTCTTCAGTGATGTCCAGTGTGATAATTAGTAAAATGTGTAAACTGAACTGTAAAAGGCAAAGACAGGGTTGTTTTATATTCCCTCTGAAGGCTGTAGGCATTGTTCTGGCTTTCTTTGTGTGCTGGGCAGAATTTGATGCTTGACAGATGGTGCGTTAGTGGCTCACTTTAAACTGATCGATAGAGATATAGTAAAAATGTTGGGGGGGTTCATTATGGCTTTAAGTTCCTTTTAAAAAGAGGAAATGGCGTGATTTTGTAGTATAGATTTTTAATATCATTTCAGTATGTTACTTTTCATTATTCTCAGCTTTTACATTTAATTTGTGCTTCATTAGTAAAGCTGTGTGTGACTGTAGGCTCTAAGGCAGGCTGTATTATTATTAGGTGGTAGTTTACATGCTTGTCCTGTCATCCTCTTGTGCTGGTATTGTGAAACGTAGGTACCATATGTACAATTACCAAACTGAGGGAATGTTAATAATACTTTGTATAATTATACTTTTTTTTCTCTTTAGTAAAGGGAAGGGAAATGTCAAAAAAATGCCTCACCTGTTATGCTGTGTTTTTATATTGTTGGGAACAATAAAAAGCTAAAAAGTAGTGTTTTAATTACCACAATTCCATGGTGCAAAAATACACTGAAGTTTTGAGGTTTGTAATTAACTCTAGCAGCACTCAGTACTCAGGGGGAGGTTAGGCTTCTTCCTTACAGGGGATTTTACATGTCACATTTCAGGCTAGACAGTGGACACCTAATTCCCAATTTGCTCTCTGTATTGGCTAGAAGATATTTTGAGGGAGAAAAACCCTGGGCTGTCTTTCAGGCTCATAAACTAGAATGCTTTTGAAGTTTGTAACTATACAGAAAGTAGGTATTTGGCATCATGGAGTTGCTGTGCTTTTGGCATTCCTGTCATGATTGGTGGAGGCTACTTGTTTGTAGAAAGCAGCGGTTTTGTCATATGTTTTACTTCTCTTACGTCCTCTTCCTTCCTACCCCCCCCCAGCCCCGGCTGCTAGGATACTCAGTGCTATGGCCTCTGGTACAGCCACACTTGGCTCTCCAATTCCCTTTTCAGTGTTGTTTCTGTACTGATGAGAGGTGGTCCCATTTTAATGTTCTCACCTCTGAATTCACCTGCTGCCTTTTGACTTTGCCTTGTGAATGTATTTATAAAATTTGGCTCTAGGCCTTTCTTTTTATCTTTCCCCCATATTTCCCTTCCTGCATTTGTTGTTTCTCTTTTTGATGAGCAAATAATACATTTTCAGGGAAGAAAATTGAAATGTTTAGAGAAGCAAAAGTTAAAAATCTCAAAACCATGAGTCTACTGTTAATATTTTGTTGTATTATCACTTTCCTTAGTGAACAGGTGTGGGGTTATACTATTCACTGTTTTGTAATAATGCTTTTAAAATTGACATGCCCTGAGTATGCCATGACAGTAATTATAAATCTGAATCATTATTACTGTTTTCTATACCAGTAATACTGGCATTCTCAACCTGGAAGGGTCCACAGTCAACCCAGGGGACTGTGAATATAATTCAGGAGACTGTGAACTTGGGTGGGAAAAAATTGTATCTTTATTTTCACTAATTCATTACATTTCAAATGACATTTAGCATTCAGTTATGCTTCAGTTAGGAAGATAGGCAATAAACCATAGTAACATTGGCAGTACCAGTATGAGCCACAGATATTCCCATGTCACATAATACAGAGAAAAACATCTGAAACTAATGTTTATGCTCATCAGGACCTTGAAATTATGGAGGTTATTAAGGGAATAACCTTTAGTAAATTTTATTTAAGGAGTCAATAAAGAAGTACATATATTACAAATATTTTTCTCATATTGTGATAAGTATTTTAATACATGTTTTTTTGTGAATTTATTTATTTTTTTAAAAAGATTTTATTTATTTATTTGACAGAGAGAGAGATAGCCAGCGAGAGAGGGAACACAAGCAGGGGGAGCGGGAGAGGAAGAAGCAGGCTCCCAGTGGAGGAGCCTGATGCGGGGCTCGATCCCAGAACACCAGGATCACTCCCTGAGCCGAAGGCAGATGCTTAACAACTGAGCCACCCAGGCACCCCCTTTTTTGTGAATTTAAAACAAAAGTGTTTTTGAAGAGTTGTGTATAGGTTGCTAAAGGCACCTGCTGGCGGAAAATCTTTAGGTGCACCTGCATTAACGGATAGATACCATCGTGTGACTGGTTGTACGCTGTTGGATTTTAGGTTCTTTCCAGATATTTTGCTTTATGAGCAGCAGTGGCGAGCATTTATTCATTTCTGCTCACTCTCCTTAGGACTAGAATTGCTGAGTTAAAGGGTATGTCTGGACGTCCAAAGATTTTTAATGTACTCCCATTGTAATTCTTTCCAGTTACCCCTGATGTACCACCATGGGATTTTGGCCTTTGCAAGTGACTGAATTTGTGGTTTTGAAACTGGAGAAGTGTTCTCTAGGTAGAGCAGGAGAGACTCTATGTCACCTTTGGATAGTAGTAAATCGTCACTTTGAAGAATGGATCAGACACATTTGTGTGCTCTGTTTCTTATCCACAGTTAATGACTTGGAAGGAAGATAAAGCTGTGACATCAGAGGGAATGCACTCTTTCTAGTATGAAGTAAAATATGGATTCTATTCCAAGAATTTAGTGTAGTATGAATTCTGGTCAGCTTTAACTTTTATGAATGATAAAACATTCCAGAAGATTTGGTTGTCAGTGGTCCCTGTATTTTTGTTGGAGGAGCAGCCAACATATTCTCTCTCAAGTCCTAAAATCAAACACATGTGGAAGTGGAGAAGAAAGGTAAAGCCTCTCAGTGGGGCCAGCAGACACCATCAAACTGCCCTCTGCACAACGTGCCAGTCAGTTTGCAGGAGAAGTTACCGTCCCTTATTCCTACATTCAGGGTAGAGTCAGCGTGAGAAGCTTGGCTTAGCTGTGAAGTCTCTTCAGGAAGACAGTTGTGGACTTTGTTTTGCCTTATTTTATCTGCCTCTAGGGATTGATTTTTAATCCTACTGGAACAGTATGCTATCTATTCAAACTGTTTTAGTCATTCTGAATCAAGAGCACTGTGTTGTATGGTTTTACACACTTGCTAGGGTTATCTGTTCTTTCCTAGCTTTTCCTATTTAAAAAAAATTAGAATGTTTTCCCCAAATCATTGTTCTAGATGTCACTCTGTTCATGAATGTAGTATAAATATTTTGCCCCATTTTAAAATAATTTAAAGATATTTGTGTATAATGGCCTGAAATGCTGAATTGTGAATAGAAAATTCTTGGTCTGGTTCTTCAGCGACAGTCAAAGGTTTTTTGTTAATTTTATCGCTTGTGGCCTCCATTTGCATTGTCATTTTTGATCGATTTCATGCTCCACCTCCAGCCAATACATTTGCCTTTAGGCTCACTGGAAGGACAGGGAGAGCAGGGCCTCCTCTTTTCAGTAATCAGTTTCCAGAAGTTGAAATACTGTAGTTCTGTTTATATCTCTGACCAGAGTTTAGTCGTGTTATAAAATCAGCTATAAGGGAAGCTGAGAAATGTGGTCTTTATTCTAAGGGGCCTTAGTCCCTGGTAGACATCAGATATTCTGTTATTAAGGAAGAAGGAGAGAATGAATGTTACACCCAGCCAGCAGTCTCTGCACAGAGACCGAAACGTAAGTGCAATTAAATTATTGCAGATATATAGTTACTTAAGTGTTTTCATGCCTGGCTCCGATATTAGAATGGCGAACTTGTCAAGGGAAGGACAATATTTTTATGCTTCTCAGTATCTCTGGTATGTAGCTGGTGCCCAGTAAGCCTGTGTGTGAATGTTTTACGAGTTTATGATTCTGTTTCTTGTAGAATATATTTATTTTCATTTTTTAACTTTAATGTAATCTCGACAGGATTTGTCTGTTACTACTTCAGTTAAAATGGAGAAGTCTGATTTTTTCCCCCAAAGTTCTGATTCATTTCATCTGAGCAGATGTTCGAAACATGATTTTTACAAGGTACAAATTACAAAAAGTGAAAGTCTCATTAAGTGTTATATTGGCCCAGAGCAGCTGCAATCATTTTTTGAAGTGTGTCAAGTACAGTTCCGGGTAGAAAGCATCTAGAGCTTCTTATGGTCCAAACAGTAAACTAAATGTCTCATTTCATTTTGGGAATCAATAGGTATTTAGATACTTTAAATACTGCTACCTTGCATAGGTCTTTGCTAATTTTGATTATAAAAGTGACAGGTGGATGGCAGATTACCAGACAAGATCTCACCTACTCCCTCCTGCTCCCAATAGAATACTTTTTTAGCTTGAGAATGATGTATAGGTTCTAAAGCAGAATTACCACATGTAGAATCCTAAGGAGATATATCATTGGAAATCATTGTATAGGTGGAATTTTTTCCCTGAAATCCTGTTGAATACTTATAAAATGACATCTTATAATTCGCAGTGGGCTGAAGATCTGTAATGAAAATTTGAGGTCTCAATATTCAGTCATGTGAAATTGACCAAGTTTTAAATTATTCTTAAAATATCTTTAGTTTTTGACTTTAATTTTAAAATAAGCACCTGACCAAAGAACAGTAACAGCAACAACAAAAACCCGGATTAAAACAATAATGATTTAAGGGTGACGGGGAAGAAGTACGGATAGAATAAGAAAGTCGGAATAGGTTTCATTTGCCCTTAGAAGTTCTGTAAAGCAGAGAATTAAATTTAAGGCCTGGAATAGTCTTTAAATAAGCTAGTAGGATTTAATGGGGTATGTTAGGTGTCAGCAGTAGTATTAGTGGCATATTGATCAGCTGATAATGTAAGAATACAATCTTCTGTATCTGTAACTTCGTGCAAGGCATTTTGTGGAGGGGAGGTAGGGCAAGATACAAAAGTAGACAGGAATCTAGTCCTTGATCCTTCATTTTATAGGGAGAAATTACACTTATTCAAGTAATGTTATATGTTAGTAACAGGCAGCGGGTGTGCAGACACCAACTGAATAGGACAGACTATAAGTTGGTGATACTGGGGAAGAGATGAAGGACCATGAAGAGCTTGATTTGGGTCCTGGAGTCGGGGCAGAATTATAGTAGGACCAGGTAGAGGCAGAGCATCTCTATTAGGGGCAACACGTGGGGAATTTCATGGGACGGGGCATGATGTGGTTATAGAAGATTCAGGACCCAATTGAGTAGATGTAAATATCACGCTGAAAAAAGGAATGAAAAGGGTAGCTTGTGGTTTTCCTTTACTTCTCTTTTGTGCGGATTGCAATTTGTCATTCTACGACTCTGGTGGTTATAGTTTTGGGGCAGCAAATTCTGGATTCTTGCCTTATAATTATTTGGGTCTTGATCTGATAAGTTTCTTTTAAGGTGATTTTTTTGCATGCCTTTTTCTCCCATAAGCATTTCTTACACAGCTGTGTGGATGCTTAGGTGAAAGACTAATCACTCAAGAAGAGAAATCACTCATGGGATTGTTGTGTTGTCTGGTAAATAAAACTCAGAGGTAAATTTCTGTTAAATAGAATATCAGTCTCAGAAGCAATTCAGTACAGTATTTTTTAATATGTGTCATGTATCTTGTTTGTATATCTAAAGTTTAGCTATGTGTGTATATCTAAAATAAGTTTAGCCTACCTTTAATAAATCTCAATTAATGTTGGCATTGTGATTTATTTGAAATATATAAGAAAATTGTACAACAGATAAAAAGATTATCTCTACCCTCTCCCTCTGCCCCTCCCCCTGCTCTCTCTCTCTCTCAAATAAATAAATTTAAAAAAATTAAGTCACTAATTCACAATTTCAGCAAATTCATGTTATTAATTGAATTAATATATGTTATTAATTGAATTATATGGGTTTATGAAGGGCATAACTTCTTATAAAAAAAGAAAAAGAAATCCATTCAAGCCAGTTTAAGAAAAGAGGGTCATTAGGGGCGCCTGGGTGGCTCAGTCGTTAAGTGTCTGCTTTCGGCTCAGGGCGTGATCCCGGTGTTCTGGGATCCAGCCCCACATCAGGCTCCTCCGCTGGAAGCCTGCTACTTCCTCTCCCACTCCCCCTGCTTGTGTTCTCTCTCTCACTGGCTGTCTCTATCTCTGTCAAATGAATAAATAAAATCTTAAAAAAAAAAAGGGGGGGTCATAAAAAAAAAAAAAGAAAATTGTACAACAGTAAGTAAAAAAAATATGCAAAGCAGGAAATTTTAATCTTCAATTTTGCCAGCTTAAAAAAAAACCCCATAATAATTGAGCATCTGTCTGTTTAGACCAACAACTGAAGTTTTATTTTCCCAGCCTTTAGTTATATTTAAGTCCTAACTCTTTCTGAAGAGTTGGTAATAAATATTTGAATGGGTAGAAATATTATATGAATATATACATTAGTCTTACAAGAAAGGCTTACAAGATGTGGATGCCTATATAGTACAAAAAATAATTGGTGTGGGAAATTCCGTAGCTTGGTGCTTGAACTGTGGAACAGTTGCTTTTACAAAATTGAGAACTGCAGGCTACAATTAACTGTCATTAATTTCCGTGAATAGAAATATTTTCCATTTACTGTACAATCAGGAGCCAGGCTTGAATGAGTTTAAATAGATGAAATCTAAATTATCCTGACAGTCCATTAAACACTAGCAGAAAACCCGTAAAGAAAATGGATTCACTATGATACCAGTTTATAATAAAATCATTTGCCAAATAAGAATTATAGCCCAGGCATCGAGAATTCTCCTGTGTATTTCCAGTGAGCACTGCAAATTGGTTGAACCATTTATTGTAAAGCCCAGGCTCTCAGCACATTGTTTTCCAAGTAGGAGCAAGCAGTGTTGCTTGAAATCTGCTCTGCAGGATGTAACACCAGAAGATCAGACTAGCGATTTGTTTGTTGTCAGCCATATGGGGAGAGCGGAATCTTCACTCCAACCTGTCGCTGGTTATTTTTTCCTATGATTACTGGGCAGAATGTTCCTAGACGTGTTTGAACACTATTTGAGTTGGTTTCCTAAATGCACATACTCAGCTATGTTCCAGTTGTAATCATTGCAAGTGAGGACCTGTTGTTGTTTTCATTAGCAAGCAGCATCCTCTGCTTAATAGGGATTTTATCGCAGAATTCATTTTTTAGATAGGACCCACTGATTTGGGGGTAGGGTTGTTACCCACCTTCTCAAGCACTAGAAAGGTAGGTACAGTGGGGCAGCAAGAGTGAGAGTGGGCTGGAAATTCCCCTCCCCCATGTCTCTAATGCCTTAACTAATATGCTTTGCTTCCATAGGGCAGATGGCCACCACTGATTTGTAGAATAGATCCTCCCCTGCCAGCTAGATTCTGTGTGTTCTCTTATGGCACAAAATCTCCACACAAACAGTCGTTAGACTCTATAAGAGAGATGTGGATCTTTGGATGTTAAGCTGGCTTGGGTCTTTTTCACAATTGGGATTCAGTGTGGATCACAAGGAAGGCTTTTTAAGGAACATTTGCAGAAGGAAATGGTGGTGAGAGTGCTTCAGATGCTCTTTGCTTGAGTAAGAGTGTCAACCCAGGCCAATACTTAGCGTATCCGTGTAACTGGTAAGATTGCTGGTGCTGGCAGCACAGTTTTCAGGTCTATAGCATGTGATTGATTTGAGAAGTGGGCGGGGTCTGGCCACAGCATTTAATCCAAAACACCAGCATCACTTCATGTTAGAAAGATGACTGTTTTGGATGGTCTTTAAACTTTTGATGTACTAGAAGATTTTTTGACTTCTAGAGGAGAAAAGGGAAAGGTGGGAAATTGAAACAGTCTCTTTCAGTTTGTTATGACCCGTTCCTCCTAGCCTCCCAGCTGTTTTTCCTGATCATTTAATTTCCTTTTAGCAATGAGGATAAAGATAGATGAATGTTTGCTGGAAGTATACAGCGTTCTGTCTTTAGATAAAAGCCTGTGCTTGCTCGGTAGTGCTAGTTGGGAATCTGTAGACTTTGGAATATGTGGGATTTAATTCTCATGAAGTTTAAAAAGGAAGGGACCAAGGGTGTGTTACCTGAGATCTTTTTCCCACTGACCTTAGAATCTTTAAGATGTTGCAAGTCAGCTTGTTTTGGTGACAGTTTTCAGGCTCAGAACACAGGATAAAGGTAAGCACTGAGAGGATTTCACTTACTGAGGTGTTGTTTTCCAATTTTTGTTTCCTTTTCCCTTTTTAGTTCTCCATTGTTCCTAGATGATGTGTGTATCACTTCCCCACAAAAGAATCTAGTAGAAAACTAGAAGTAGACCATCTTGCAATTGAGTTATTTCTTAAAGAAGTGTTTATTAGAAAACAACATTCTTGATGTTCACATTGATAGTATACAATAGCATTCTTAATAGGATCTCATGTTTTTACATTTTTGTTCAGGTCAATTGCTCCTTGTATAGTTTTTGAGTGTTTGCTGTGGAATGTAGTGTATTGTTATAGAGGTGAGGAATGATGATGGATTTGACTGTTGCACACTTGGGGAGGCTGCTGGAGAGGTGAGAGGCTCTTCTGTCATAGGCCACGCAGTGCCAATTGGGATTTCAGTGTTGTTTCTCACATGTGCATATAGCTACATACCTTTTTACATGTTGGACATTTGGAAACACCCATATTAACTAGTGAGATACTTGTGGACTTTTGATTCTGTAACATTAGACCAATCGGCTGTTACCTCACTGAATGGTTCAGAGTGCGCATGGTGGAGGAATCCTGTGTAAGAGAAATGGAACACGGAAGGATGGAGCAGTCCTGAGAGTCAACCTCTTTGTCCACCACTGAGGACATGCTTTTTCTCTTCCTCTCTACTACTTTTTTTTTTTTTTAACAAGTAGAAGGTTTTCTATTGAAAATTATATTACAGTGGCACTGCCATGCCTTGGAAAGGGATGAGAAGGTATTTCAAAGATTAAGGGGGCAGAAACGCATTAACAGGATGGAAATTCTTTAAAGGACAGAGCTCAGCACAGACTGAGCATTGCCTGCACATTGTGACCACAGCTTTAATGCTGGGCTCACGGCGCTGCTTGCTCAATTAGTCGGTGAAGTAGGTGTCCACTGTGCTCTGGAAGGAGGCTGTCAGGAAGGATGCTGACAGGTTCTTTGTGTTTCAGGATGACAAACTGCCTGATGCTTCAGGCTGTGGTTTTTACCCTTGAGAGGACCATGCTCTTGCTCTATTTACATAAACCTGCTGATTTGCTGAGGATTGAAAAGCAGAGAGGGTTTTCTTTGCCTCAAGAATCTGCCTTCATGTTTTGGCTGACTTCCTTCCCCGGCTTAGCAAATGCTCTGTTGTTTGCAGATGGCACGGTAGATTCTTGGACACAAAGCTATGTTGAGGTTGTGAGAAACAGCCAGAAACGCCCCTGTTCAATATCATTGCTTGGATCATGGATACAGGATTTGAGGTCACTTAATCATGTGATCCATTCCTGGCAGAGGCAGGTCTCTACCTAGACCCATGGTTTTATTTCCAGACACTCCTAATAAAGAAAAAAAGGAGTTATCATGTATTGTTTGGAATAATTGATATCAATAATAATACCCTCACTCATTTCTCTGGCGTATTTCAGGCTTGCTGATTTTAAGATTTAAAAAAATATATATTTGCCCTGCAGCAGCCTTTGCTCAGTCTGGTAAATATGCATTTTCATATCGGTAATTTTGAAAATGTGCATTATGCACTTAATGGATTACTTCAGCTTTGCTCAGATTTTTCAGAACTGCTAGCTTTGTAATAATAATAATAATAATAATAATAATAATAATAATAAAGGCTTTCTTGCTTTTCTTTGCTTTCTGAGAAAAAAGATGTCTGTAGTACTTGTGTTGGCCATGGGAGATTTTCAGATTGAGGATCATTGATCCAGCTGACTAAAACCAATTTTATAACCAGCTTCAGACAATCTATGCACTTGTAAATTGCATGAAAATTCTTGGCAAATCATTCTGGCTTTAAAAGATTACTGGGCATATATTCCAACTGAGATTTTAACATTGCTCTTGACCTATGTTCTCATCTTGCCCTTGCCAAATTAAGCCACTTTATTTTTGCGCTCACTACAAACATCTATATAAAGTTATTTTCTTAAATAGCTGCTTAATTAATGAGACAAGAGGGAAATATTTTTTATGAGTATTTGGCCTTATTTAACCTTGTTTTGAAAATCATTAAGAGTAACAACAATAAGTAGATTTTTTTTCCTGTGAGACTTGAATTCCAAATTGTTTCTTAGGATGTACACTTGGATCATCCTAATTTTTATGGGAGGGTAATAAAGAAAAATCTGACTCTACAATAATTTTTTATGCTTTTATTTTTAAAATGAATTTAAAGAGTCGGATCAAAATAGCGTATTTTTTCCCATTTCTATGGCAAGTTAAACATGGTGAAAAATTTTAATTTATATTACTCCTGATCTTAGTGATTCTGTGTTTAATGACTACTTACCTAAAATAGACTTTTAAATTGTCGTTTAGTTATGAAGTGAGCTTATCTCTTTCATGTCTAAGTTTCCAAATACTGATAGAGATCACTTGATACAGCAACCTGTCTTACAGATTATTAGTCATGTGCATTGGAATCTCACATATGAATTAGGGTCAATTTTTAAACAAAAAGAGGTGACTTTTTAATCTATTAACAAGGCATTAATAAGTAAATGTGGTAATTCCATCTGTCAGGTTAAAGGTTCTTTTTCACACCCTTCTTCCTCATGGCAGCATTCCTCGGGCCAACAGGTGGGAGTCTGCCTCCAAGACTGCCAGGAAACATTTAGGCACAAGAATACCAGGGGTCATCCTCCACATCCAGTATAGTCCTTCCCTCTCTTCTCTGAGAGTGTTACATCCAGGTATATTTATAGATGGTGATTTTCCTGAATGTAACTTTGCAGCAAGAAATGAAAGAATATAGATTCTCCTTTTCTGGAAAGCTTTTTTTGTATACAAGTTAATAGCTACTTTAAGCTTCAGAGTTAGAAGGTTTATAGTTATAATGATTCCGTGGATTATGAAAAGTATACATAAAGCTTTTTTAAGAAAGGAGATGTTGCCATTTCTTTACAGAAAGAGCCATGAGAATTTACTGGCCCTGGAGCTAACTCATTATAAAGTAGGTGCCGGTGGAATGAAGACGTTAAGTGGGTTTGGCATGGACAAGGTAGTGGAATTTTGGATACCGTAGCCTAGTGGAGGTTGAGATGTGGTGCGGGACTGGTGCGGGACCAGACCATTGTATGCAGCACATTTTGGCCCCATGAACTTTAAGGAAGTGGAAGTCATTAGTTGGGAAGTGACCCATTTGTGTTACAGTCAGTGATTATATAGCTTGGTATGACAGTGTTAGGAGATTTAGAAGAGAAGGCTCTCTGTAGGAGGTGATAGGAAGAAGATGGCCTATAGACTGTGATTTGTGTTTAGGTTGAGTGAGACAGGTAAATACTTGGTATCTAGAGATTTGGAATACTGGTTGGTATTCGGTACATCAGGGATTGGGACACAGAAATAAAGAACCTTGGGTTGTTCCAAAATTGTGCAAGTTGAAACTGCAGTTTTTTATCTAGGGAATGTTTTTAGTTGAATACCAAATTAGGGATAGGAAGACAAATATCTACCGAAATAGGAAGAGTTCTCTTGTTCTTTAAGATGATTGGCATGTTAAATGGATGTTGCCTGAATGTTAAGCAGAGTTATTCAGCATCCTGGACCCTGGAACAAAATAGAAGGTTCAGTCAACAGTTTATTCCTGAGCTACTGTTGTACATGGGTTCAGGGATTGAATCTTTGTTGTTGAGTCTCCATCTTAGTAGAGAAATAAATTGGGACATTCTAGATGCCTAGATGATTGGCATTCAGATTTCTTCTTTCTCTGGAATGACTTTGGGCTACAAAAATCTGATGTCTTCCCTAAAGTTTCTTGGAAGGAAGTGTCCTTGGTGAGGGCTTTCTTCATGATCTACCTCTTAGTGGGTCAGCTAGTGCTTGTGGTGGTACTGGACTGTCCATGGGATGGATAGTTCCAAATTTCTGCTCCTTTTATTTTTCTTGGCTCTGTATGTGTTACATAAGGCAGTAGAGGAATCTGCTTGTATTCTTAAGTATCTGAGTTATTCTGAGATACACTCATTATGAAGGGTCATGAAGAGGGATAAAAGAAATGGCATTTTGAATGTGGTTATTATGGTTATTATCCCTAGAAAATTTGATTGACTGCAGATGCCTCTAGTTCTCAGTAAATAATACGTAGAGGATCCTATCTTAAGCTTTATGATGATCTTGGGTTGCCCTGTGGAGAGTGTTAAAGTCCCTTTATAGCCACTGCTTCCCTTAAAATTGTTGCTTCTTTAAAAAAAAAAAAAAAGTATCTTAACCTGCCATTTTAAAGAGCAGGCCTTTAGACTCCAGCTGTTGAGAGCATCAGAAATAGTTACCCAACCATTGCCATGTCAAATATAATTTAAGAAAGCACTCTTATTCCCTTGAGGAAAGTGTGGTTTGGTTTACCTCATCCCATCTCTGATTGGGTGCCTTGGTTTTCTTTACAATTAGAAAATAAAGTGTGTTTAGGTTGAAATCGAATAGTAAGTTATCCACAACTCGTTGGATTTCTTTCTGTTTCTTGGTTTAGGTGAAAAGGTCATTGTAATAGTATGTTCAAGCCAGTCGTCTTTACATCTTTCATTTATTTCCTCACAAATTATTTACTGAAAATAAAGAAGCACTTGGCAAAGCCATTTCTCTTTGTGAAGACATGGTAGCATCTCTCTGAATAAGACACTCAAAATTTTGTCTTGTGTAGCTGTGATCAAGTAATTCCCTTGATTGAAGTTTCTTCGTCAAAATATTGTTAATCCTGTGGGATTTCTTTCTCCCCCTTCTTCAGGCACCCTGGAAACAATAATTGAGGCTTTATCAGGTTCTTTAAATTATCAGAAAAGTGGTCCGTAAGAACCCCAAGGGCTGTTTTCCTCTAGCTTAAAATTATTTGTAATTTACAATTCATCTTTGAAAAATTTTTTTCTATAAAAGATATGTGCTTTGTCATGTGTTTATTTATGCAGTGGCTTTATGGGCCCTGTCTTTGTTCCCTTAATGGTAAATACCATTGTTTTAAAATTTCTTTTTCTTTTAAAGACTGTGTGTATATCGAGAGTCGGAGGCCAAACACGCCGTATTTCATCTGTAGCATTCAAGACTTCAAACTGGTAAGCATTTTTTAATGTGCTGTTGATTCTCTTCTCTGCCTTCTCTTTTCCCAGTGCCATTGGCTGTCTCTCTCGATTGCTTCTTCCTGGTTGTGGACTTGATAACCAGGTCACCTCGAGTGCTCACTGCCTGGCAGCTGTAGCACGTGTGTAAGGCAGCTACCAGTTCTATCCTTTTGGTTTTGTAACCCTTGCAAAGCTTGTACTGTGAACAATGTTCCCAAAGTTTTCATTTCTCTAGTAGCTGTTTTGACAATAATTTCAGAGATTTTCTTGAGTTTCTGAAGTAGTTTGTTTCTTCTCAGCCATTGTGAAGAGCCTGAAGTAAAGTAAATTTGGGAATTGGTGGTGAGTTGGAAAAAAAGAATATAAATGCACCAGAGACTAGTTTTTGGTGGCGACTGTCATTTCCTTAGAGATTTTAGTGAGTATGGAGTCATATCTTGGGGTCACCCTGTGATGCAGGTTGGGGGAAGGAACTCTGGCTTGGGGATGGCATGGCTGCAGTACTTTCTCATTACAAACCTTCCCCAAGTTTAGAGGTGTTGATAGTGCCCACTAGGCAGTCTCTGGGTTTTAGACCGGTGGTTCCCACGCTTGGGGCTTTGGGTCCCTGGATATCTGTAGAGATTTTACAAGGGTCTACAAATAAACATTCTCAGTCTAAAATATACCTCATATGTGTTTGTACAACTACTTTTCAAATATGTTAATATGCTGGTGTGATTTAAAAAATTCACTTAATATTTAATGACAATACACAGTTAAGAATCCGTTTATTAAGTATTTTCCTCAAACAACTGATATGTGAAAGAAATACTATCAGAGTACTGCCATTTGGGGGATCTTTTGAAACATTAACATTAAAAAGGGATCCTTGTACTTGAAGGTTGTGAACCACTGTCTCCCTTCTTAGGTATAGAGAAATCCCAATTCTTTATCTCTGTAGAGACATGTATCAGTATCTGTGAAAGCTGTTATTTTCAAAACCCTTTGTAACTTGACAATATTTGTATTCTCACATTCCGTATGTGATGCTTCAGTCTAGAGAAAGGTAATGTAGTATGGAGAGATCTTTAACTCTGCGTCTCCTTTGTTTCTTTTTATCATTTTTAATGACCCCAAATACCCAATTAATATATTCTGACTTAGCTAGTTAAAAAAAATTGCATGCCATGTATTTTTTCTTATTAAAGTTTTGTTGCATAAGTAACCTATGCTTACTGTTTTAAAAGAAAGTCAAATGTGCCATTTACTTCTAAGATTTATTTATTCTTGGTAGGCTGCTTTTAAGTTCCCTGCTTGTTTTACGAGGAGGTCTTGTAGTTTAATTTTGTAAATCAAACACTTTCTATTCAGATTTTATGTCAATATGAAGTTTTGCCATTCTTAGAGGTCTTTGCTGTTTATTATATATTTCCTTCCAAAGATTTTTTTTTTTTTTTTTTTGCAGACACTGCATAGATATCTGAAAATCTGGGCAGTGGTCTTGTTTCCTGATGAATTTTCTTTTGCTTGTGGCCACTGCTACTGCTCTGTTCCTGCCCATCCTCTTTGTGTGTGATTTTTTTTTTTTTTTTAACCAAACATAAGACCAGTGCACCATGGAAAAGATATAGTTGTGAAATAAAATTGCAAAGGTTTTTTTTTTTTTTTTAACCTATTACATTCAGACCCCTTTTTGTACAATTTTAGCACATTAGCAGGTGCCTTCATGTTGGAACAGCATCTTTTACAAAATGCTGATTACAATGTGATAGTTGCTGTTTAGGGCAGAGGTTCCTGCTGAGTTACAGTAATTGCTCAGGGTATTAACAGCAATAAAAGCTGAAGGTTCTGTTGTCAGTATTAGTCTGGTACAACACATTAAAGCTGTCTGCAAAAGCAGTGTGGGAAGTGGGCACGGTATGTACGTTGCACACTGCTATGTCTCATGGTTTTGTTTGAGTTCTTTATTCAGCACATGCTCGTAGGTGTTGTGTAAGAATAACTGAGATGGTGAAATATTTACTCCTAGAAGGAATGTAGTTATTGTCTGGATATCCACTTTCTTCTTTCCTTGGTTTGCAGTTCTACTTATGAAAACATAATTTAACAGATGAAAATAATCATAGCTTTTTTTTCCCTTCAGCCTACCCAGGCTATAAGGGGAAAAGATGAACAGAAGGAAATATGCTTTGTTTCTCTGCAAGATTTTAAAAAGAAGAAATTGGAGTTGGTTTTGCCCACAGCAAATACCATTCATGGCAAGTGGAGCAGTGAAAACAAAAACCCAGTAGCTTTGAAATATTGTTGATTAATTCTTATTTTATCTTTTTAAGCTTTTTTGGTTTGGGGTTGTAACTGAGAGGTGTGTTCCTTTGTTTACACCATGAATTAGAATGACCCCTTACAATGGTGAGTTTTTGAACATATGGTATATTTGGGACTGTAAAAAGAACTGGGCAAATGCCCTTATGGTACATATTAAGTAACATTACAGTGTTAGACACAATGTAAGTTAAGGAATTGAGAAGCGGGCGTAAGCAAACATCTATGACCAGTCCCCCAAACTAGCATAATGCCAGTTTGTTGAACTGAGGACCCTTGGTAACATTTCAGGAACTAGTACTGTGAGAGAGAAGGTCTTCGGATTTTATATGGAGACCTGGGTTGTCTTCTAGGCTCTGCTACTATGTCTCATAGAGTCAGAGTCCATGATAAGGAACATAGTTGTCTCTGTGTGCAGGATTATATTAAACTTGGCAAACCGTTAAACAGTGTCCCCTTTCACTCTCAAAGGTATCCTTGTTTTGGATGGCAGTTTATATGGTCATCTTGCCTGTGGGGATGGGATCCATGGCTTCTGCTTTGTTAACATTTAACCATCAAAATTCATAAGGCCACTACCACCATACATTGGTAGATCTGTTTAGAGTCCGCACTTTCATAGGGATCAGTGGAAGCTATGATGGCGCAAAGTAATTGAGTTCCTAGCAGAACTGAAGCTACTTTTGAAAGTAACATTTTCATGGAAAGCAAATTATGTGTTCTGTTAGGAAGCTTTCATCCTCTTAGGGAGTGCTAATTTGATAGGGCTTATTTACAGACTAGGAGACCAAACTGGATTTGTTTGACTACAATGGCAGAAGTGTCTATGGAACAAGTAGTCAAAGCAGGAGCTCAAAAGATGGGAGAGGTAAAGTGAAATGATGAATTAGAAGTAGTAATATGTAAAGTAGTAATAAGTAATGATGCTTAGAAGTAGTAATAGGGAGGGATCATCAATTAAATAAGGTAGCTTTGCACCTTAGGCTTCTGAACTAAATAATAAGGCAGCTGGCAAAATCTTTAGCTCTTTGAAAGAGTAGTAATACGGAATGGCAATCTATGATCTTTGTGGCCTTGCTTGAAAAGATAATTGAGAGGCTGAAGCAGTTAGCTGAGAGGGCAAAGCTGGAAGGATGAATCAAGAGTCGCCTCAATGCAGAGAGGGTTGGCAGGCATAAATGGGTCACAGGCAAGCTGACGTGATAGGGCAGGAAGCCAGGAAGAGCAGAGGATCGGAGCATCTGTGCAGAGAGCAGTAGATGGCCATCGGGAACGAGAGCATGCCTTCTCCCTGAGTTGTCATGAGGCCGGCTGTGCTAATGCTGCTTCTTTCGGGATTCTTGGATTATCCTTGTTTCTGCTCAGTAAAGGCCTCTTTTCTTGGGCCAACTTGAGTGGATCTCCATTGATGAACTGAAAGAGCGTGGTATAACATCTTCAACCCTTTCTTCTGCGGCACTCCCTTAGCTTTCCTAGGTCAGTGAGTGACTTAGTTTGCTTTCAGAGTT
The DNA here is from genome assembly GCF_017311325.1 of Ursus maritimus. Classification (NCBI taxonomy): domain Eukaryota; kingdom Metazoa; phylum Chordata; class Mammalia; order Carnivora; family Ursidae; genus Ursus; species Ursus maritimus. The sequence continues at coordinate 6,084,608 of NW_024425786.1, read as the reverse complement.
CTGTTCCTGAGTGAGTCCATCTCACCGGGGAGCATTATATTCCCGAGTGCAGTGAGGAATGTTTTCGGTGGTAATCAGTGCCTTCGATAGGCATTTAACGAAAGCCTACTCTGTGTGCTTTGTTGGGCGTAGCACCTTGAAAGAAACTGAAGTCTGCGCGATAAAGTTCCTTCCCTCAGTGACCTTAGTTTCTAATTGGACAGACATCTGAGGCATTACTGGATGTCAGTCCTCTTTGGAGAACACTCTGAATAGGATTAATGTGAAGGAAGCCATTCACCTTTTGTCCCAAAAGAAAGCTCTCTTTCTTGCTTTTACTATAAAAATCAATAAAAGTCCATTTTTATAGAAATCTAGGCCTTCAGCATGATAGAGTGAATTAGCTCTCTAGAAATAATCATTAATTCTGAAAACGCTTCACAAGATTGTTTAGTGATTTTCATGCAGTAGAACGCGAGGAGTACCTTGTCTGGCTCTGGTAGTATTACTTCATATCTAATTCTTCACTCACAGATAAGTAATTGAAGCCATTCCTTTTAATTTCTACATGGGCATTCTGTGTGGATTCCTAATGAGTTCCTATCATTCATACAATAGGAGAAAAATGGGATTTTGGTTTCCTAGAGTTATATAGTTATTGATTCTTTGACTGTTGTATGAAATGAATTTCCAGGTAGGATGTGTAATTATTACAGTATTATTTTGAGCAAATACCATTGATTCATCTTGGCTCCTATTTGGTTTATTAAAAGTGGAAAAGTTGTTGTTAAAATTAAACCTGATCTTAGAGATTCCATGAAGTTGGGGATATATCATTAGGGATGTTATGGTATTTTTAGTCGACTGTTTAGGGCTCAATGAGTTGTTATGACTCTATATGGATGAGTGTGTTTTTGTATAATTTCTGTCCCTGACAGCATACATTGTAAGTGTTGGTTGTGAATGTGGGGTAGCTGAGACCGCATACCACTAGTTACCTTGGCGAAGGCACATCTCCAGTATTGCTGTGGACGTGGGGGCCACGTTATTCAAGATTTAACGCCATCTCCCTCTTGGGTTCATTGCCAAATGTGAGCAGCCGGGGGGGGGGGGGCCTTCAGAATTTCTGGTTCCTAGTCTGCATCTGTAACCCTACCCCAAAAGTTGATTGCAACAGTACAACAGAGAGGGGCCGCAGAGAAATTAGCTTCGGCGCAGCTTCCACACACCGTTGATGTTGTCCTCTCTCCACCAAATCAAGTTTCTGAGAAGTAGATTAAAAGCAAGAAGCTGCTCTTCTGTCTTTAAAATGAAAACTTAACTGAGGATAAATAATTTTACTTTTCATTTTTTGTTAGAGACCTTTACATAGATAATGCTGGGTGATATGGGATTCTTTTTAATATGCACTCTGTGGACACTTCTGTGTGTACACACAATGAGTTAATTATCATTTATGTATCACATGCCAGCACTGTTTAATCCCACCTTGGCTGCTGTGAACATTCAGTACAGAATGTGTGGTGTATAGACATTCAGGAAGTGGGCATTCATTTTAATGTTAGGTAAATCTTGTATTAAAAACTTTTCTGGGGGTGGGATAGGAGGTCTGCATTAGTGTGAGTATGGCTAATTCAGAATTTGAGGCGTTACTCGGGGACTGAGAGGAGGGATGGTAGAGCGCATGTGTTGGGAGCTTGACTTTGGCATCAGCCGGTCTGTTCTTCGGTTGCTGTCTTTTATGACCTTAGGCAAGATGCTTAACCCTCCTAATCTTGTTTTATTTCCTTATGAAGTTGGAGTATAAATAAAACACCTACCTTGCAGATAGGCGGTTTTTAGATGAAAAGATCAAGAGTGGATGCATAGTGCCTCGGCCATGGAATGACATGGTAGTGATGGTGACGTTTCATTGGTGCTCTGGGTCTAAGCTTTTGTAGGGGCAGATGCCATGCCTGTGTTAGTCATTGATGTGTACTGTGTGCTTAGCTCATTGCTGGCCCATATAAGATTCACAATAAATGTTTATTGAATATCGAATGAAATAACATTTCACTGGGAAAATTCACTGCATAAAGTTTTAGAAAAACTTTAGTAGTAATTTATATGATGCATGAACTACAGTTTAACTTTCTGTTTATTAAATAATTTTTTCGTAACCTTAGTTTACAATGTGTAGTATTTTGGTTAGCCTGCAGTGTGTAGTATTTTATATGTTTAAACAATAATCTATTCTTTAAATACGTTAAAACTCAGTTTCTTATTTTCTTCAGGAAGTTTACATGACTGTAGCCAAAGTCATAACATTTTTTAGGCATTATAATCTATTTTGAATTTTTGATATTACTGACTTTTTTCAAAGACAAATGAGGGCTTAGTCTATACGTAAACATTCCCGAGAAGGCCAGCAGATAGGGAAAATGCCTTATGGTGTGATGGTTCATTTTTGTGTAAAAAGTGGCTGTTTTTCTCTTCTTGATAGTCCCTCAAGTTAGGCCTGTAGAACTGAACGTTTCTTTCCTCACTTCCTTTTTCTCCTTTTAGTTCATTTCCTAGGAAAAGGTCAGTACCACCCACTCACAGCTTTGTGCCTCGGAGTGTAGTGTTGTTGGTTAATGAAGTGAGACCCATGAAGTTCATTATCAACTGTTTTTAGTTTGTAGAGTGAGGAATTAAGTATTACTTAGAGACATAATGGAATGTACAGCTGAAATGATTCTTCCGAAGGAGTTGTTCCTTTCCACTGGTTTAGCTGTTCTCACCTGTTATAGGAGTGAGTGCATCAGTATGACACCACTCTTCTTATACGGTGATTTCTAAGTCAAGAAAAGGTGCACATTTTTGATTTGGTGCTTCTGGAGGCCACACCTTTTTTCCCTCCCTTTGTTTAAAGGCCATGGTTGCTTTGTTGCTATCTATAAGCATTATAATAAACTATAATGGGGTATTGGACTTACTCTATGCTGTTTGTTTGCAGTAAGCCACCAATAATAAATATATGCGCTGAGACTAAATGTCCTTTTCACATGTAAATTTGAAGCTTATAATTTTATTTAATCCTTTAAGAAGCAAGAGGAGGATGAAATCCTTAGCCCCAAGTTTAATGGACAAAGTGTTGTTAGATATTCCTCCTGTCAGTTATGGGGCAGTCATATTGAAAGTTATTTTGAATCAGCATCGCCTTTTTGCATGATATGAATGTCAGCTTATAAATGGAGGAGATGGTATTCACGTAAGTGAAAATCACATGAGGCTTTGGGAATAAATAATCTCATAGCATCTTATTGCCCCGTTTACCCAGCTTCTCAGCAGGCTGTTTTCACTCATGACTGACAGTCATTATAGGCCACGTGGGATAAAGTTTTAATAGTTCACAAATAGTGTGAAGTTGGATAATTAATTTTCTCCTGGTTTATTTGGATTTTAGGGCTAAGAAATCACTGAAAGAGTTTTGTTTAATTATACTGTTCTATAAAATATGTATCTAAAAATGTTATTTAATAAACTTGTTTTATGTGAAATGTTTTCAATGTGGGAAACTCTAGGCATTCTCATCTTTCCTAAAAAAGGAACCTAAGGAGACAATTTGGTATTTGCAGAGAGCTGCTATGCAAGAATATTGGTAAAGTCTTATTATTCAAACTTGATTCCTCAGAACTGGACATTTGTAATTTGTATGTATATGCGGGTGTTTGTGTTTAAGAATGGACTCAAAATAGTCTAAGTAAAACCCATTAGAAGAATTGAAAGAAAATCAGGGAAACAGATACTGTCCATGTTTTCTGATTCATAAATAAGAACAGTGATAATGCTTTAAAATGTGTTTTTTTAATACTTAAAATGTTTTAATAATTATTTGAACCTTTGCGTATTTAAAATCATGCCAAGGTGCTTTGAAATGCCTTACTAGGTAGGTGTCTTCTTGGTTTAAAACTCTTGATTTGAATGAATAAGGAGGATTTGTGTGATCTGATTAATGAATTCCTAGTGCAAAAACTTAACCAGCAAATCATTTTTATTGGATGATTATGATAAAAAATATTGAGTACATTGTACATTCTAGTACACAGTTGAATCTTTGGTTTGGAATCTGCGGCGCTGGTATGGGGAGGAGGGGGTGTGCGGTGGTGAAGGTTATGCTGAGAACAGTACTTGGTGTCATCATATGTTGTCCCTGAGGCAGTGGGAGTCAGAGACTGACTGCTCAGCAGGTGTCCCGTGTGGTGCCCAGCGTACACTCTAGCGGGCGATCTGTACCGAAAAGAAAGGAAACCATCACGATGAAGACATTTCCAGTATTGGCTTATTTTCTTGGGATTCATGTTTTTGTTTGTTTGTTTTAAAAGAGACATAGAAAAATAAGTAATTAATGGAGGATATGAAAATCTTCGGTCATAGGAGGTTGTTAGTGATTCAAAAGGAACTAAATGTAATAAGGCTCCCTGAAAATGGTTTAATATTAAAAAGTTTGCTTATCTGTCATTTTTAAACACCTTTAAGAACAGAGATTCTTATATAAGTATCTGGATTTTATGGAGTTTTTAGTTCATTTAAAACCACACAAAGTTGGATCAGTTAGTTTTTTGGAAGTGTTATGTACTCTCTAGAGTATTTGAAAGGGAACACACTCAAACTGTTGTTTGAAGTATCTTTTTTGATACCTACAAGGACGGCGCTGGCTTTCAGAAGTTGCTCTATAATCTGCTGCTGCTTTTAAATGTTTTCAAAGTTTAAAAGAAAAATAAAATAGGTGTGTGATAACATACCAGAACTGGTTTTGCCCCTAAAGAAATAATGCCTTTCTTGAGCTTTATGTTTTGTACTTGTTCAGGTGGGCATTATGAGAAAATTAAAGCTCATTTGAATGGTGTCTTTTTCTCCTCTGGTATTAAGCCTTTGTTCTTTTACCTTGCCTTTAGCTTTATAAAATTAAACTAGAACTTGGAGAAAATGATAGGGTCTTTCTTTGACCCCCTGATGTCTTGAATATTTCCTTAAGTATCTGTCTTATGCCCCTCACATTTCCCATTGGAAACTCTTCTGAAAGCTCAGTTTGTCCACTTGAGGTTCATTTTACAGTTGTTTATCTGACACCATTGCTTTTTTGTTCTCATTCTAAGCAAAGCATGCCATTGTCACTGTGCTTCGGCACTGTGTCGCAACTTAACTTGGTTATTTTGGGGGCACACACCATACTGCTTTACAACAGGACCCAGATTCCATTGTGGAGCCAGAAATGTCATAGGTTTGTTCTTGCTGAAATAAGGAAACCGCTCTGATTGACACAGAAAGGCTAATAACTTCAGCAGTAGAACAAATTCTCTGAGAGGCCATCTGCTAACGGATGGTGCAGATTCCTGCTCGTGTGCTGTGTGCCCCTAGTAACCAGGGCCGGAGGGGACGTTGGGCATGCTAACTGAAAGCTCTTTTCTTTTTTAGGTCCACAACTCCCAGGCCTGCTGCAGATCTCCAACTCCTGCTTTGTGTGACCCCCCAGCATGCTCTCTGCCGGTGGCATCACAGCCACCACAACATCTTTCTGAAGCCGGGAGAGGGCCTGTAGGGGTAAGGAGAATCCCGTTTTTAAAAGCTATCAATATTTTATATCCCATAGGGTATAAAATAGGAATATTACCTCCCTCCCCAGAGCCCCTTTAAAAATGTGCTGTATTGTATGTGTTTTTAAAGGAGTAACAAGTACATGCACAGAGGAAGCAAAATACGGGACTTGCCTTACCCCTCTAGGACAGTTCCAGAAGTCAGCGGGGTTTGGTGGTGTAGGGTATTTGGGTGCCAGCAGAGAGCATGCTGGGCCGCTGCAAGGAGCAGGAGCTGGCAATCAGCAGCGAGTATGGATGTTGGCAACTGAAATGGGGAAAAAAGGGGGTAAGTTTGAGTCCAAGTGTGGAATGTGCACTTCCCCAGCATCACTGGGACTCACAGCCCAGGAATCTTAACTATTTTGGATGCTGTCCTCTCAGGTGACATTTTATAGAATATTGCTCAGGAGTAGATAGGCTTTTCTGCAATGCCAGGTACAGAATTAAACACTTCGAAAGTCTTGAGTTCGGGTGTAGATCTGGTGCTCTCAGCTGTGCCCTGGTGTAATGTCTCTGGTACCTGGTGGTAATGATATGTGTGAGGTGCAGCAAGATGCAGTGTCTGTGGTGCTTTATCCCTAGAACACAGGGTCTGGTGTTAGTGATCCGTGTGGATTATTTGTGTGTGATGTATCTCACCTTTTATGAAAGTTGTATATACACCTGTCTTCCTCCCCCCCCCTTTATAAGGATTTAATGATAACATTTTCTGAAAGACAGGTGTTTATTGTTCTGATTGACTGCTGTTAATTGTGAAAGAAGTTGAAGACCTGTCTTTCTTCTTTGTATGTAATCTGGCCTAGGGGTTCAAATGCATACTCAATTAGAAAATGACACCAGAGAACAGCCACCACATATGCATGCACGTAATGCAGGGTACTGGCAATATATAATGAATTGTTCAGTTGCAGTGTAGAAAAATAGTATCTTGAAACTAGGAGAAGAGAGTGCTCCAGATGGGCTCTAGCACTTGGAAAAGTTTTGTGAAGATTGGCAGGTTTTGAGGAGCTGGCTTTGTTTTTGATACATCAGTAACATGTGGACAGGCAGACTGGAGGAGGCTTCCAGGTGTACATGTCAGCCTGTCCCTGGAAGCCACGTAGGCAGTGGGCCTGGTGAAGCTGGGCATTGAGAGAAGATGACCGCAGGATGTCCATGAAGAGCACAGGTTAGTGGGTTGTGGGAGCAGAGGTGGGATATAACGTGGGGCCAAATCATAGAACACTGTAAAGGTGAGACAAGAGAAGGTTTTATGTGATAGGCAGAAGAGAAGCCTTCGTAGACTTTTTTATTCCAGGCAAGCTGATTTACAAATGCCTGCTTAAGAAGATTATTTGGGTAGCAGTGTGGAGTCAGGGCAGACTGTAGAAGCCCCAGGTAGGTGGTGAGGGCTGTCACCCATGAGTAAAGTGAAGGTCAGTGGAGGACCAGGACAATGGAGATACAGGATATTAATAATCATAAACAAAACTAGGAATACACATCACAACGACAATTTCATGTTCAAATAGTTGCTGGTGTAATTTATCAAGAATTAGACCAGAGTAAAGATTCACATTGTGGAATCCTTGGAATTCTGGATATAATAATCATTCACAATGGAAGATAAAACCCAATGTAATGGATAAAAGTCTAGTTTTAATCCCTGGAGAGATACACTGACATCATAAGGGACAAATTAGCAGAGTCCCAGCTTGGCTATGTACTTCAAAAACTTCAGCCTTACCAGTTGTCATCTTGTTTCCATATGTGTCTAAGAAATGATTTTATCTTTCAGGCTGATATTTTATTCTCCATTTAGTGTGTATGTCATTGTTAGACTGTTTCATTTACCACAATACTCACTAATCAGGATTTGTCGAATGGATTTAAAAATTTGCCCATAATAACATTAATTTTTAGTAAACTTTTTGTATTAACATTAGTGATGACCGGTATGTATGTATGTATGAATGTATGTATGTATTTTTAGCAGTAAAAGTATTGTGTTCAGTGGGGATTTAAATAAGTTCATGATTGGTGGCGTAATCCATATGTAGGTTTGAGAAGATTCTGTAATAAGATAATAAATCTTCTTTGAGTCAAGATGATGCTGCATAAAGCAAACTTTATTGATTGTTCTTTAATAACGCTTCATGCTGCCAGAGTCATTTGAGCTGGATCTGAATCAGATCCAGTTGGCAAAGCTACCCCCCATGTGTGGAGCTCTCATAAATTCTGCAGGCGCACAGATCTAATACAGTGCAATGAGAGAGCTGCTGGGAGAAAAAAATTGATTACAGGGTTGCAGACAATGTCATTAACAGTTCTTGCCACGATACACCAGATGTCTTCCCTAATAGACTATTTTTGTTAATTTAGTTTTTATAGGGTAGTGCTAACTGCATCATAATTTAACTTTCTTTGTATATTCAGGTATATATGATCTGTGTGTCTACACTAATGATGACATGAACCCATAGATTTAATCTTATAAATTTTAAACTTATCTGTTCATATTTAAAGTATTTGTGCTGGAAAGGCAGCCTTTTTACTTATTACAGAGAATCTATTAGCTTGGTTTTTTTTTGTTGTTGTTGTTTTTGTTGTTGTTTAAACAAAAAGTGCTGTGTTCACTGGCAATTCAGGGGTAGTGAGGGAGGTGAGAAGGCAAAGAAAACATTGCCCAGATTCTCCCTAGACTGGGCAGAGATGATCCCCTCCGTGGCCCTGCGGTGCATCCCCCTCCCCATCAGCTCCTCCCAGTAGTGTATGGTTTCAATGGCAAGGACAGAGACTCTATCCAAAGCAGAAGGGTACAGCTGTTTAAAGGAGGCTTAAAATGCACACTTACTTTCATTGTCATGGATGCGGCTGTACAGGCTGGAATTCTTGTTGGGGGCACCTAACTCCTTCCTCACTCCGAGATCAAGGGTTAGACTAATTCGTTTAGTATTTTATTTTGTAGTCCTATCTTTTTGCATGTTTAAGACCTCTATTGAGTGACTAACACAGATAAATAAGACAGGACTGTAATAGTGGGTCACACTATTTTATTTCCATCATTTTTTTGGAACTACTAGTTTTGTTTTTGGTGTGTTATTCTTTAGAGAACATGTTTTTCTCATGATGTGTTCCTTTGTGACAGGGGACACGTTAATTGACTTTTTTTTTTTTAAAGATTTTACTTATTTATCTGACAGAGAGACACAGCCAGCGAGAGAGGGAACACAGGCAGGGGGAGTGGGAGAGGAAGACGCAGGCTCCCAGGGGAGGAGCTTGATGTGGGGCTCGATCCCAGGACTCTGGGATCACGCCCTGAGCCAAAGGCAGACGCCTAATGACTGAGCCACCCAGGCGTCCCACGTTAATTGACCTTCTTAACACTTAGTTTTCTCACTTATAAAATGGGCAGTAAAATGGGCACAGCACTACTATGTACCTCAAGGGTTGTTGCAAAGCATAATGAAATAATTCATTGAATTGCTTAGCATGGTATTAAGCATATAATAAGCATTCATTAAGCATTATCTGTTGTCACATAGTTTTTCATTTTATAAATTCAGGTTTTATTTTATTTTATTTTTTTTAAAGATTTTGTTTATTCGACAGAGATAGAGACAGCCAGCGAGAGAGGGAACACAAGCAGGGGCAGTGGGAGAGGAAGAAGCAGGCTCATAGTGGAGGAGCCTGATGTGAGGCTCGATCCCATAACGCCGGGATCACGCCCTGAGCCGAAGGCAGACGCTCAACCGCTGTGCCACCCAGGCGCCCCTAAATTCAGGTTTTAAATAATTTATTAAGTGTTCTAGATATTCTTAATCTGAGGTCCATAGGCCCCGAGGGCTCTGAGTTTAACAAGGACTATGAACTTTCTAAAATTGGTTGCAGTCTCATATGTATGTGAATTTTTCTGGAGAGAGTATTTGTTTCAACCGTGGATGCTAATCAGTAGATTCCTAAAATGTTGAAAAAAAAATTTAAACTAAGATGAGGAACTGTGGCTCTATAAAGTCTCTGCAGTGCGTCATTTAAAACCTCAGATCAGCTAGCTGTTAAGGAAGTAAACTAACTTTGAGCATTTACTTTGTGCACAGGCACTATGCTACTTTTTTCACATAATTTAATTTGTGATATTTATTTCATTTTGCAGATGAGAAAATTTGAGGTTTTCAATTGTATAAAATCTTGCCTTGAGTGACTATCAGGACTGAGGTTTAACTTGAGAACTCACTCTGGCCTTGTGTAGTCTCCGCTGCTCTCATGGCTGACTTCTGTACTTCCTGGATGGTCCCGGCAGCAATGCCCACCTTTGCCTCCACTTTATTTGAAGAGCTCCAGAGCTGGCATGCTGTTCACTTGCTTGGTAGAGCAGATGGCTTCTGCCACTGGGAGTGTCCCAGGCTGGCCCTCACCCTGAATGAATGGACAGTGGTGGTAACAGTATGGTGTGAGAACCCTTCTTAGTATCAGTTCATTTTGTTTTCCCTTTAGCTCTTGTGGTGGTCATATTTTTAGTATCCTTTTGTTTAAAAAATGCGTAATTAGGGGCGCCTGGGTGGCACAGCGGTTAAGCGTCTGCCTTCGGCTCAGGGCGCGATTCCGGCGTTCTGGGATCGAGCCCCACATCAGGCTCCTCCGCTGTGAGCCTGCTTCTTCCTCTCCCGCTCTTCCTGCTTGTGTTCCCTCTCTCGCTGGCTGTCTCTATCTCTGTCAAATAAATAAATAAAATCTTTTTAAAAAAAAATGCGTAATTAACAAACAGCTGCTCTTTGAGTTCCCTTTTTATTTATCTTCATGACATCTACATACATTTGAAAAATAATTCCTGTGTCTGTTGTGTTTGTTAATCTGTGTGTATTTGTTTCAGGTAAAACTTCATGCATGTAAGAAATTGGACTTTGCATTTCCCTTGGAGTAAATCCACTCCACCAGCCTATGCAAGCCTGCTCCACTAACACAGAGCAGGAAGCTAGGGCCCAGTGGCTTTCCCCAGATCCCTGCCCCATGAGGGGCTGCTTAGGCCAGAATCTCGGTCTCCTGTGTCTCTGGTCAGTGAGTGCTCTTTCCACTGCTCCTTGCTACCTTCCTTGACCCATAAAGGATGTCTTGTAGCCAGCCCATGCCATACATCATTTACTTCTTTAAAAGCTAAGAATGCTTTGCTTAATACCTAGTTTAAACTTTTGTGACTATAACTCATACCAATGTTAAAATAGTATTTCTTGCCTGTGTAAGGCATTTATCGTTTTCAAGAATCATTTCTAACACTGGTATTTTTCATACTTGGGGCTTCAGTACTGTTTAATAATTAAAAGTGAACATTTATTATGAAATGCTGTTTTAAATGCTGATTATGTTTCTTACCTAGTTGTTCCATATAAAGAACTCTAATCTGGTTGCTTGCGTAGATATGCAGGAGTTTCTGAGGATATCCTGCTTTTTCAGTATTTCCTTTGGCTTCTCCAGTTGACATTAAGAATACCAAAAATAACCGTAGTCTTTTATATTTGATTGTAGTAAAAGGTGTTAAAACAACTGAAGTTCTAGAAAAATTGCTGATACAAATGCTGGGATTAATCCAGCTACCCTAAATGAAAATTGATTAATAGCTGTTGAATTTTAATGTAACAAGTTTGAAAAAAATCTTAAAACACCCAACCGATCAGTATTAGTAATAGCATTATGCCCTGCTTCCAGAGAAAGTCCTTCACTTGGATCAGTAGTTTTCATATCCTGTTCTCTCATAAAGGTTAATTTCAGCTAATTTGTTTTTAAGGGCTGTATTTCCGTCATGTTCTTCTGCTCCTTTTTTTTTCTTTTTAAACAAAAGGGACATTGAGCCACATTTAGAGAACATTGATTTGACTAACCTTACGGTTTTATAAAACTGCTTACTATTTAAGCAGTCTTTTTGTAACCATAGGTCTATATGAGGAGTAAGGATTACTTGTAGGTTTCACTCAGCTGCTTTTCTTTCAGCGATACTACTGCATCACCCTTTATTACTTACAGACACTGTTGGTATTTTAACCTTGCTTTCCTGGGCCTTTTTATATTATTTGAAAAATATCTAAGCAAATATGTGGAGTCCTCAGGCTTTGTAAGTTCTCCAGAATTAATTTGACTAATATAAATTGCCAAAGAAATTTTGGCACATGGAAGTAGAACTTGTAGTTTTGTTTAGCTTAACATTTTTTTTAGTGTTACCCCTCATTTTAGGATATCATGTAGTACTTTTGGTAACAGCAGCTCTGATAAATATCAAGGCCTTCAAAAGAGTACCAGATTTTTCTTAGGATCTGGAGTGAAGTTTAAGTAGTAACCTAAGGTTAATCAGTCCTTCTCAGGGTCTATAGAAATTATTATACTAAATTATGACTCATGCCTAGAAGTGAGCATTTTCTGTTTTTGTCTTTGATTTCATGTTGTGTAATTAGATAGAATATCAGGCATTTGTTTCTTCTTTTTTAAAAATAGGCTTTAGTCTTTTTTTTCTTTTTCTCTTTCTTTCTCTCTTTCTTTCTTTCTTTCTTTCTTTCTTTCTTTCTTTCTTTCTCTCTCTCTCTCTCTTTCTTTCTTTCTTTCTTTTTTCTTTTATTTAAGATTTTATTTGAGAGGAAGAGAGAGAGCAAGAGAGCATAAGCAGTGGAGAGGGAGAGACAGGGAGCCTGATGTGGGACTCCATCCCAGGACCCTGGGATCATGAGCTGAGCCAAAGGCAGACGCGTAACCCACTGAGCCGCCCGGGAGCCTGGTAGGCTTTAGTCTGAAGAGCAGTTTTAGGTTCACCACAAAATTGGGCAGAAAGCGCAGAGATTTCCCACATACCTCTTCCATCTCCATGTCTTTTCATGACTTGAAGCTTATTTCTTTTTCATGCCAAATAATATTTCATTGTTTGGATGTACTACAGTTTATCCATTAATCTACTGAAAGACATCTTCATTCTTCAAAGTTTTAGCAATTATGAATAAAGCTGCTCTAACATCCATGTGCACGTTTTGTGTGGATGTAAGTTTTCAACTCCTTTGGGTAAGTACCAAGGAGCATGACTGCTAGATTGTATGGTAAGAGTATGTTTTAGTTTTTAAAGAAACAACCAAACTTTTCCAGAGGGGCAGTATCATGTTGCATTCCCACCAGTGATTGAGAGTTCCTGTTGCTCCACATTCTTTCCAACATTTGGTGTTGTCAGTTTTCTGGATTGTGGCCGTTCTGATAGGTCTATAGTAGTATCTAATTGCTGTTTTAATTTGTATTTCTCTAGGACATGTGATATAGAGTTTTGGGGTTTTCTTTTAAATTTATTTTTTACATGCATATTTGCTATTTGTATATCTTCTTTGGTGAGGTGCTGTTAAGGTCTCTGGTTCAGTTTTTAATCAGGTTATTTTCTTACTGTTGAGTGTTAAAGGTTCTTTGCATATTTTGGACAGCAATCCTTGGTCAGATGTGCCTTTTGTAGGTCTTTTCACCCAGCCTGAGGCTTATCTTTTTCTTTTCTTGGCAGTATCTTTTGCGGAACAGCTTTTAATTTTAATGAAGTCTAGTTCATCAGTTCTTTCTGTCTTGGATTATGTGCTTTGTGTTGAATTTAGAAAGTCTTGCCAAACTCAGGGTGATCTAGTTTTCTTCTTACATTATCTTCTAGAAGTTTTATAGTTTTGCATTTTACATTTTAGGTCTGTGATCCATTTCAAGTTGATTTTTGTGAAGGATGTAAAGACTGTGTCTAAATTTCTTCTCCTCCTTCTCCTCCTCCTCCTCCTCCTCCTCCTCCTTTCTTCTTCTTCTTCTTCTTCTTCTTCTTCTTCTTCTTTCTTCTTTCTTCTTCTTTCTTCTTTCTTCTTTCTTCTTCTTCTCCTCCTCCTCCTCCTCCCCCTCCTCCTCCTCCTCCTCCTCCTCCTTCTCCTTCTTCTTCTTCTTCTTCCTTCTTCTTCTTCTTTCTTCTTTCTTCTTCTTCTTTCTTCTTCTTCTTCTTCTTCTTTCTTCTTCTTCTTTCTTCGTCTTCGTCTTCTTCATCTTCATCTTCGTCTTCTTCGTCTTCTTCTTCATGCGGTTGTCCAGTTGTTCAGCACCAGTAGTTGAAAAACTATCTTTACTCCACTGTATTGCCTTTGCTCCTTTATCAGTGGTCAGTGGGCTGTATTTATGTGGGTCTGTTTCTGGGCTCTCTATTCCGTTGTTGTGAATCTGAGAGTAAAATGTAGATCTCTTGACTCGTTACTTCTTAATAGGTGTGTATTTTGTAAGAACAAGGACATTTATTTATATAGCCACCGCATAGTTACCAAAAGCAGGAAATTTAACAGTATTACCATACTAATCTGATCTATAGACATCCATGTTTTGCCGTGTTTCCCAATAGTGCCTTCCATGGCAGTTTGTTTTTTGGGCCAAGTATCCAGACCAGCATCACACTGATACCTAGTTAACCGTGTTCCTTAACTCTGAATCCTTTAATCTGGAACAGTGTCTTAGCCTTTTTTTTGTCTTTTCATGAGATTAACATGTTTTTAAAGAGTACAATCCAGTTTTTTTGTTGTTGTTGTTTGCTGTTTCCTGCTTATTAGATTTAGGTCATGCGTTGTAGGCCAGACTATGATATTAGTGATATTGTGTCCTGAGGTCTTTTTACATTAGAGATATGATATCAGTTTGTCACATTATTAGTGATGTTAACTTTGATTATTTGGATATGTTACTAACTTTTCCTTCCTAATTAATAAGTAATGTGTAGGGAGAAACTTTGAGGCCATGTAAATATCCTGTTTTTCATCAAATTTTCACCTACTAATAGCACTCCATGATTATTTTTGCCGAGTCACTGTGGTGATTGTGGAATGTCACTGTTGTTTTGTTTGTTTGTTTGTTTGAACTCAAGCTAAATTGCTCTGCCTTTGAAAAGTAGATCAGAATTCAGCTACCATTAATTCAAGTGTGGGATTTTTGAGTAAAGTGAAAGGAAGAAACAGAGAGGGGTTGGGGGGATGGAAGAGCCTCTTTGAGCCTTCAGGGTGTTTTTCATTTTTAGCAACAAGGACTGTATAAATTTTCAGGGTTTTTTTGTTTGTTTGTTTGTTTGTTTGTTTGTTTGTTTTTGTAGAAAGAGGGAAAACCTGTGATGGTGTTTGTTCCCTCTTTACGCTCCAGTGGCAAGAAAAGCTGCTTAGAAGTAATAGATCATGGATGTGGTTTAAATAAAATACACATTTTTACTGTTGAAATTGTGGTCCTGGTTTGATTCATGTTGGCAGCATTTACTCGTGATCAAGTTACTTAATCTCTCTGCCCCTCAGTTTCCTCACTTGTAAACCAGAATATTATTTCAGTAGTTCTGGAGTGAGGCCCGGGAATCCATAGTTTTCCAAGCACTCCCCAGGAGATTCCGATGCGCAGCCAGCTTTAGCAAATGGAAGTCGGCCTTCCACCTCGGTGACGGCTGCACATGCAGAGTTGATCCTGTCCTTTGCAGGGTATAGAGCAGTTCCAGGACGTCTTATGTTTCTCAAACCTGAGCATCTTAGGCATTTTAAAAATTGTTCTTGTGGTTCTCCCTTATCACTTAAGGTCTTACCTTCTCCAGCACATAAATTAGGTATAATCTGTACGTTTATATCCCTCTTACAGCTTTAAGAGACAATTTATAAATTAATTCAAACCAAACTAAAAAAAAAAAAAAAGAAATTCTAACTACCAACATTAATTTAATAGAATGGGTGATTGTGTTTTGCTGAAATGAAAGAGCCACTTGTTACTGATTGCTTATGGCCCAGATTATTGGGGGCTGGGGGATGGTGTTGAGTTACTGTTGTAACTGTTGAGTTACACTAGCAGGTTCCTCAAGATGACTCAGCTCTTCTTTTGCTTTCATTTTTGTGATAATAGAGAAACCTCTGTAAGTGTTCAATGTGGCTTGCCATGATGTGACTTTGTCCTTATGTTGTATTAATGTGTGGCACATTTGGTTTATCTTATTTACTTCTCTGTGACACCTGTAGTAGTACTACTTAGTTATTTGATTGTATGTAAACTTATTCGGAATTAAATCATGTACCTCTAAACTCTGTTAATTGAAATTATAAAATAGACAACCCAGGAAATGAATACATCGAAAAAATTTAAGATATACATTGAAATGAAAAGAAAAATGAGCCCTCTCCTTCTCCCACTTCCCCATCTCTTGCTCCTCTCTGAGAGAGACAGCCGGCCAGTGTCCCTGACATTGTGCCCTGGTTATTTCATATATATATACAGTTGACCCTTGAAGAGTGTGGGGTTTAGGGGTGCTGACGCCCCCATCTGCAGTAGAAAATTCCTGCATAACTTCTGGCTCCCCCAGAACTTCTAACAGCCTAACTAATAACATGAATAGTTGCTTACCATATATTTTGTATGTTATTATGTATTATAAACTGTGTTCTTACAGTAAAGTAAGCTAGAAAAAAGAAGATATTATTAAGAAAATCATAAGGAAGAGAGAATACATTTGTATTACTGTACTGTAACAGATCTGCGTATAAGCAGGCCCATGCACTTTAAACCTTTGTTGTTCAAGGGTCGGCTTCAGTCTGTCCTGGTGAGAGTAAATGAAGAGGCTGTGATCCTTTAACTACTTGTCTATAGTGCTTGGAACAGTTCCTGACTCTGAGAAGTTGCTCCTTAATTATTGAATTAGTAGTTGTCTTCATTTAGAAGACAGGAAAAAATATATATTATTAAAAAATAAGGTGAAGAAGGATTTTTTTTTAAAGGAATACATTAAATGTGACAAATGAGACCATCAGTGCAAAGTATAGCATTTAATACAGTCAAGGGGGAGATTGGCCAGTATCAGCCAGAAAATACACATGTACATTGTATTAGGTTTTTTCAGAGGGAAGTGACTGGTGTTTTTCCACCCTGTTTTCTACCTCCCACTGAAATGGGAGAGGTGTGGGACCCAGAGAGTATTCCTGGTGATGGTTTCAGTGATTAGACACCAGTGTATGGCTCAGAAAAAAAATTTATTTTAAACATTTGTTTCCGTACCTGTTGAAATTCTTATCATGGGCTTGTGCAACTCATACAGCATATACCTTGTACACACGCACATATCCATTTTTCAGCTAACGTAATATGAAGCTGGTTTACTATGTTTTTGTCTTTATTTATTTATTTGCTGTTTTGGTCTCTAATGCTGCTTTTTTTGCCCTTTGAATCTTTCATAGAGGGGAGCTCGCTATACTCTTAAAACAGAAAAGGGGGGATGTATTGTTGATTATGAGGCTGCTGCCCTTGGGTGCAGCCTCTTGACAAGTGACGGTTCTCCTTGATGCCTGAATCGAATGGAGAATGCTGTTGTACTGCCCCAGGGCCTTGTAACAATTTATAGTTTGGATGGAAAAGCAGAAGGAACTAAAAAGGCAGCTGTACAATGCCTTTGGTGTCCTGCAATAGGTGTGTGTGGTGCCCTTGAACCAGAAACCTTTGGGATTAATTAGTAAGGTGCCTCGATCCAAAGGATTGTGGAGGGGTGCTTTGGAATTGCATCCAAAAGCAAATTAGCGTCAGAAGTGGCTGATCCCAACTCCCTACTCCTGCACACTTGGTGGAGGGTGGAGGTAATTGTCCACGATAACAGAAAGGAAATTGAATGACATTAGTGAAGTTTTAGGGTAGTGTAACTGGAGTGCAGAACATTCTGTCGGGGGTTAGGGAGGTTTGATTTATACTTGAATCAGAGACCATTGGCTTGATTTCAGGCTAAAAATCTTTTAAAAAATGTATTTCTAGTATGTAAAGATTCAGGAATACTCTTAAATTAATATTACCGCTTAATCTACTCTTTGGTTAAAAACAAAAAAAAAAATTTTTTTTTTAAGTTTGAGGACTTTCTGACCTTCTGTGTTGGAATGGGGAATTGGTGGTTGATACCTATACAGCTTTCCTTTGTTAGTGGTGCCTACTTCGATATGTTAAAAATGTCCACAGGTGTCCAGAGATTGGCACACTCGCCATAGTGATTGAATGTCAGTCTGCTCTTAAGATATTGAGCAGATTTGTTAACAAACAAGATGAGAATGCAGAAAGATGTCTGATGCATTGTTAAACTTATTTAAAAGAAAGGCAGCTGGCAAATGATAATTGACAGATATGTTTAATCTGTAGAACTTGAAATGCTGCTATGGTTGTTGTTGGTTAAGTAGGGAAGACCCATCCATGAGACCAGGGCTTCTCTAGAAATGGATGAAGAACGACAAAGAATCCAAGGTGACAGTTGAAGGATTGCATGGCAGGAAAGGCACTGTGATTAAATCCCCTGATGTTGTCACTGAGCTGTAAGGCCGAAGATAACACGCTCTCCTCTGCTGAAAACAAGAATCGATGCTCACTCCTTGATGGGCTAAATTATTAAAAAGAGCCCTTCTTACAGTGTTTCATTATCAGGGATTTGCCTCAGCTGGTGATTTGTCGGCAGCATAGGGAGATTTGCTAGGCATTTTGTATTAAAATTATTCACTCGGCTGGTGGAGCCCTTTGGATAATTCCTTCCATTTAATAACGCTCTTGAATAGATGTGGGATTTACTTTTGCCTAAGTGGCTTTGTATCTTTTGGAGTTATTAAACAGAGTGTTGGGCATATACACATACTTTCTTTTTAAGTCTTGTTTCCTTGTTTGTTTTCTCTTTTGTAGCTGTGGGTGGTTAACAAATTATTTTAGTGATACCCTTAGCAAACATCAGTTACATGTGGCATATTACATCAACCGGACACGTTGGTTAATACATGCTGCATTTTATATTCTTCCCTTAGGAATATAAGAATATAATGTAATAATATAATATAATTATAAATATAATATAATGTAATATAAGAAGTTGACTTCATTTTTATTAATTGTGTGTGTGTGTGTGTAACTCTTAATGGTTTTGTTAGGTAGCTGATGTGACTTTGGCCAACCAATTGAAAAACAAAGTAACCTCATCTCGAGAGCTTTAGGGAGAGAAAAAAGAAACTAGTGTTGTGCTTCCAGTGTGATACAAAGGCCAGGGAATGAAGAGGAGGAGGAGACTTTGCGGTCAGTCGTTTGCCGTTATCCACCAGCCTCGGAGGAGTTAGGCATTGCCATGTGGAAGCATAATTTGACTTGTCCATTGGACTGGCACAGTTGGAACTTCTGGGTGAAGTTTGAAGCCTTCTGCCCTACTACAGTCTGTCTGAGGAGAGGTGAAACTCGGCTTCAGTGTTTCAGAATTGGTGGTGTGACATATTTATAGTCTATGGTAGAGACAGTACTGCTTATAAAAGATTTTATTATTTCATTATTTATTGGGGGGAGGGTCAGAGGGAGAAGGAGAGAGAGAATCTTAAGCAGACTTCACGTCCAGCGCAGAGCCTCACATGGGGCTCGATCCCATGACCCCGAGATCATGACCTGAGCCAAAATCAAGAGTCAGACACAGCCAACTGAGTCATCCAGGCACCCAGCTAAAAGATTTTTTTTTTTGGTTCAGCCTCAGGAAGAGCATGCTCAGCTGGACAAAGCCGTAAGAGACGTTGGTCCCTGTAGTGAAACCATGAGGTGAGCCTAAGAATAGCTTAAAATCACATTTCTGCTTCCCGGGAAAACTGATCAGATCTAAAAATCCTTTTATCTAGTGTGGAGGTAAGAGGGTTGAGAGGGAAGAGAGAGTAAAGAAGGAAGGAAGGAAAGAGAGGGAGGTCTTTGTGAACTCCTGTGACCGGCTTCAGTAACGGTATTGGACGTGGCTTATGTGCGTGGATTCCAGCCACGGTGGGTGCACAGCTGGTGTGGAAAGGCTCTGGTGCGGGAGAGCTCACCTTGGAGAAGTGAACCCCAGGCCGGGTTCCAGTGTGAGAGAATCTCTGGGGAGGGAGATGCTGTTCCTGAACGTTGCAGCCCACCCCGTAGCCAGCTTCATTGCTTCTTTATATGCTGGGGGCTAGGAATGCCCTGTGAGCCCCACCTGTGTTCCTAAATGTGGTTAATGATCTCTTCTGTGCCACCTTTCCACCTGGCCTGATCTGTTGTTGTGCTGCTTTTTGCAGCGTCTTGTGTGCTATTTGTTTCCTGTTCCCCTGACCAGATTCGCAGCTCCCCCTTCCTTTCCAAGTCATTTTGGTTGAATGAGTAAGTAAAGGACATGGGTGGTGGTCTGTCTAGGAGCGAGAGAGGTGGCATTCCAGCAGGCTGATCGGTTGTACGTTTCGTAATCCCAGTGAAGGAGTCTGTAGAATGCACATTTGTGTAATGTCACAGTAATCTGGAGACACGATCTCAGTTTTCAGCTTGTTTTATGGTGCTGCTTTGAATGCAGTTGGGATTCTTCTGAGAATATTGCTTTACCTGACAGAAAGAGATTTAGTGCCCTTTTATATTTTGGGGTGAAGAACAGACGACTGAGACCTAGACAGCCTCTGGTCTTACTTCCTCCTTGGATGGAATGAAGCCTTCCTGTGATTGCTGGAGGAAATACAGTTACCTAACAGTGACTGCTGAGTATCAGGCAGTTTGTTGAGCAGAGAAATGGGTTATTTTAGAAGAGGATTAATCAGTTTAAAAAAAATCCAATGAGATGTTTATTTACAAAATTATAGTGAAACTCTCCTGCTTTACAAACTTGATTACTGTTCAGATCAAATTAGGTTGCCTGTAAGTGCACTTCAGTCTCTCACTCTGCCCTGAATCTGACTCGGACACACTGCTACTCCTCCCCTTTCTCCGCACCTGCGGGCCAGGGACCCTGCAGGCTCAGTTCCTTTATAGCTGCATCCATTAGTCATGGGATCTGAAGACATGAGTTCTTATTCCTACCCAGTTTTCTAGTCCTGTGTATTTTTTCTTCCTGTTGGTTTATTGCTCGAGTTACCATTTTAGAGATCTAGTTTAGCAAGAAGCAACATGAATTTCTTTGAAAATTCAAATGCCTGTTTAAGAATTAGCATTGGTGCAAATAAAATGGTTAAACGCTTGCTATTTTAATTCCCAAAGGAAGCAGTGAGAGGTGAGACCCAGTGAAAGTTCCCTTTGAACTGGAGCATGCCCTGGGCATCTGTCATGTTTAATAATGCTTTTGACCTTTAGGAGTATTGAACTTGGAATTTCTCTCAGGTCATTTGGGGGGCACTGTCACACACTCTGTGTCAGCATTGTTCCTAAGATACGTCACGCCAGATCATAGATCTTTGAGGTTAATTCATTAGAGAAATTTGTTTTATCACTCAAATTGAATTTTCCCTGTAAGGGAGATAAAATATCAGTGTGGTACGCTAGATTTCTGAGTCATGGGCTGCTGTGTCTTTGGCATACTGGTTGGAGATGTTCTGTCTTTGGGTCGGGGTTTTTTTTTAGGCGAATCTTACATCTCATGAACTAAACTGCATATATACACACAAGGGTGTTTAGGAAACTTGGGCTCATTCTTGCCAATTTCCAGAGAAGCGCCGTCTTATTTTGTGCTGCTGCTCAGGTAGGTGATTAGTAACATTATTACTTATTGACAGAGGTTTTTTGCAGCCAGGGGTGGTAATAAGCTTTTTCTGTAAAAGGCCAGATAGGAAATGTTTTCAGCTTTGTCTTCTCTGTGGCACCTCCTTTACTCGGTCATAGACAGTTTGTGACAGCATGGCTGTTTTCCAGTAAAACTTGACGTACAGAATTGTAGGGTGGGATATGTGTTGCCTGTGGGCCTATAGTCTGCTCACTGATATGAACTGTGGAGGATTATTCACTCCAAAGTCACCCCAAAGCTCTCTCTTTCCTTCTTCACTTGGCCTCATGCCTCTGAGAGGATTGTGTGGTGGGCAGAGTTAGTGGGGAATTGCATTTTTCCTCTCCTGTATGGTTTTGAGCTGGTAAGTGTTTTATGTGTTTATATCTACAGCTGTGTCTATCTCTCTCTGTAACAACCAATCCACCCCCCCCCAGTAGTTTTTGTATAGCGCACTAATAGGTAGGTATTCCTTTTGAGAACTTATTCTCACTAATGACCCTAGAGGATTTTCACAGTATGCTTGGATTTACATATAGGAGGAATTAAATGTTTGTGGTTTTTTTTAGCTGATTTTTTTCTTTGTCAGTTAGCTTATGCCTATAAAGAATACTTGAAAGGTTAAATGTACATAATAAAAAACATTAAAGTTTGTGTTCTAAGTTTCCATGTGGGTCTTTTTTTTCTTCTTTTTAATGTTGCAACAGAATATTCAGGACAGCAGAATAGCCTTTCTAAAGAGATTGTTTTTAATGAAAAGTATGACTTTTCTGTTTAATTTAGTATTTAACAGGTAAGTATTGATATGGGCAAATACTTTATTGTTTGTTGCTGATGAAATAAAACATTTGATACCCACATAAGCAAAGAAAAATTTCCCAAACAAAAATGAGTCCATAGTCACAGATGACATGGCTGATCCTACTCATCAGCTTTTTCATCATAGACTTTTGCTCATAGTGGCATCGTGGGACTGAGTGGGGATGGCTGCATGCCAGCCTTCCTTCACCATTGAAAGAACAGCACAGAACTCATCCGATTGACAGTGATTCTTAGAAGCCTTTATATTAAAGGACATTATTATTATTACCAAGCTAATATTATCCAAACAATTTTTAAGAAGCATTATTACTGACAGATCCTATTTGTATCCAGGTAGAATATTAATGTTTCAGATTTTACTTGAGAGTAGGATTTGAGGGTTTATGTTACAACTTAAACTACTGTGATATGTATGTATCATTTGTATTTGCTCTTAGTTTAGTTGGTGCATTTCTGGCTAAATTATTATGAAATTGTCTGGGGTTTCTGCCCCTTTGTGTCCTTTCCACAAATGCTTTGTTAACTACTGTGAAATGTAGCACGTTCTTACTGCAGTCATTAAATCCGATTCTGTCTTCACTAGTTGGCCAAACAGAAGAGTTAGTGGGGAATTGCTTTTTTCTTTCCTGTATTATTTTGAGCTGGTATATCTTTATGTCTATTGGCATACACACATTATGTAATTCGTTGTGGGTACATACCCATGATCATTTATATTTTATTTTACTATGATTATGATTAAGTAATTTCACTTCACTGAGAGGTAGATTGCTCTTGTGGAAGAAGTAGCCAGCTGGCTTCTGTTTTCAATTCTTACTATCAGAACTTCCCAGCTCTGTTACTTCAGGTGAGCTACTTAATCTTTTAGGGTATTAGTTTCCATCTATCTGTCATATCAAGGTAATACTTGTCCTGCTTACTTACAGGATTATTCTCGTGAGAATAAAGAGAGGTAATATAGTGCTTTGAAAATTTTACAGTGTAGGAGTATCAGTTGTTACTAGGATTGGCTGTATATAATAAAAACCTAAATCATAGTGGTAAAAAGTCTATATTCTCATGGAAAGCAAGGTGTCTTCAAGGGTATGCCATCCAAGGTTGGTAGAGGGACGTGATTTGCAAGCATCTTGTTTCCAGACGTTGGCTGCCTTGTCCTTACTGTGTGGTTTCCATTCGCAGGGTTTCCTTGTGGCCACAGATGGCCCTCGCAGCCACAGCTGTCAGACCGATGCTCTAGGCCAGTGTTATTCAGATCATGGCCCAGGGCATGAACTATTTATTACTAGTCTACCATGAGATAAGTATAGAAACTGAAAGTAACCATTTAGAGATTTTTATAGCTGTTTGACTTTGCTGCAGCATCTTATTTGTGTTTTGTAAAAGTACTACTCTGGAGTGGACTGGGGGCGAATGGTTCTCTACCACAGCCAGACAGCTGAAGGAGGAGGGCATATAGGCAAAAGCCAAGATCGCCCATTTCAGAGTGTCTCTAGTAGCCCTGTCTAGCAACTTCAGTTTACACAGATTTTCCAAGGAGGCTGCAATTGTTTTGGCTGTGTTCCAGTAATGGAGGGGTTCTGTTACTAAGGAAAACGGGAGAATGGCAGTAGAGTAGGCGGCCAGCAATCTCTGCCCCAGTTGGACAGGTCTGAAACCTCAGAGCCATTCAGCACAGAATCAGATTCACAAAGGCTGCCCAGGTCTTTAGTAGTAATGACCCCAGGCGCGGCAGCTATTTCTGGGGGCTAGGAGAAACCAGTTCATATCTCAGGTGGAAAAACATACTGAGAATGTCAAGAGCAGAGTAAAATATAAGAGATTATATAGTTACCTTTCATAGAAAGGAACATTTTTAACAGATTTTACATTTATTTGTATTTTTATAACTTGAAAATAAATTTGAATTTAGTTACAGTTCCTCATCTTAAACCAAGATGGATTATCTTCATGCAAATATGATTAAGTGTGATTCTCCTAGGATAAGGTATGGAAGTAGGGGGTGCCTGGCTGACTCAGTAGAGCCACTCTTGATCTGAGGATTGTGAGTTCAAGCCTCATGTTGAGTGTAGAGCTTACTTTAAAAAAGGTATGGAAGTAGAGCTCTTTGAAAAGATGACTTTTGAAAGTTTCCTTTTTGTTGGTTTGGAATTGGCATGATCCTCTTTGGTAGGTTGTGTGTAAACAAATGTAGGGTACAAGTTGTAGGGAGGTTTTTAAGAGACAAGTTTAACAAGGATGAAGTGGCTTATGATTTAGTTGAATTTTATTTGTGTTTTCAAATCTTAATTTCATTGTTTCATCAGTATCAGGAAGTATGGTCAAATGTCTTCACCATGAATCTAATAATTCACATTGTGGCATTGCTGTTATTCCCCCCAGTACAAGAGTCTTTGTTTCCTTCGGGTGTGTTAAGCCCGTGTATATTAAACCTTTTTATTATGTAGCATTTGGTACTAGGCATCTTTAGAGGAAGGGATTACTATGGCTGCATCATAATGATAGCTGCATCTTTAAGAGAAAATCCAAGTTCTTACCTTCATCACGTGCAAATATTTGTGGGAGGCACGGGGCATAACTAGATGGCTTTAGGTAGCTCAAAAGCAATGTATTTGCTGTAGTGTCTGCACATTAGAGAGGAGGCACAAAATGATTGAACCTGTCCATTGGTAAGGTAAGGAGGAGGCATCCTAATGAACTGGGGGGTTTGGAGTTTGCTTTTACAGATAAGGGGCAGTGGAAGGGAGAGAAGGGTGAGTTCTAGATGGAGAAACTTTTACCACCAGCTGCTTGTTGGTTCAGAGTGGTGTTTGTTCTCTATATAGTTCTCATCATATGGATGATTTTTAGTCATAGTGATGGGATTTGGAACGTGGGAAGATTGTGGGCAGTGTCCATTAATTAGCTTATGTAGGTAGTTTTGCAGTGAAAATCGATGATTGTGCTTGGCTTTTCATCTAAAGGCATTAATTGGCTTTTATTTTTTCTCTTAGCAGTGAAGATAATGCTGATGGTCATTTGCCATTCACAGGCACTGAGAAAAACCTGCCTTGGTCACAAATGGTCAGTGACTGCTGGTCGGGCCAGGACTCATCTTGCTTTTAGACCATCTATTTCTTGACCATTCCATTTGAAGAAACTATGTACCTTTCCTTCTTGTTTTATGCCAGAAAAGCCTCTTCACGCCACCCAGTTATTCATAGAGAAAAACTTGCCTTGTCTGCCAGCCCAGGTGGCTTGATCTTTACTTTCTTGCTGCCCTGTGGAAGTTGGTACAAGATGTAGTGCATCTGATTGACAACGCCACGGGACTCTTGCAGCCTTTTCTTCAGAGTCTCAGTTGGAAGAGGTCTGCTGGCTTTCCCCTTTATAGTGAGCAAACATTTGGGAAGCTCGTGCTCAGTTCTTAACATCTGAAATCGTTGAATAACTTTCAGTTGCTCCAGATACTGACAGAACGATACAGTTGAGTCAGGATAGTTTGGAGACTAATTGGTTGGCAACTCTTTCTACTCAGCAGTACTTCAACTCTTTCTAGAGAAAGAAACTGCTAGAGGATTCTGGGTGAGCCCGGGCATGTGGTCAACGGCAGAGAAGCAGCAGCTGTGACTCAGCATCGCTGAGGAGGCTGCAGGAGTGGGAAGTCAAGTAAAAGTGGAGGGAGTGCAATTTGAGGACTAGAGGTTCCAGACTCACAGATTAACGGTGTGTTTACCCTGCTTCCTGGAAGCATTGCTTTCATAGTTCTTTTCTAAGTGTGAACTAATTAAGATTAGAAAATTTCAGGTTTTACTTTGCAAAGCTTAAAGGCATGGTTTGTGTCCTTTTCTCCAACAGCACCAGAATCAAAATACCAAATAGACTACCTCGCTTGGCTTTGAGTCAGTATGACCTGTAGGCTGCAAAGTGGGTCACATTTCCCCCTCAGTTTTCAGGGCTCCTCTGGCTTTCTGCTTAATTCTGTACAGTTTCAAGACATTTATTTCATGAGTTAATTTACCTCCCTAAATGGGTTTTAAATTTCTTGAGGGAACAAGCTGTGTTTTGACCATTTCTGGTATTCTCTATGGTCCCTGGTACTGTTTCATGTGGATTGTATGCGATTTGTTTCTGGATTTAGTGGATGTGCTGTGTATCTCCGAGTGTCTGGCTCCTCATTCTTCAGGTCTCAATGTCACCTCCTCTGGAAGGTTTTTCTGACTATCCTATCCATGGCCGCATCCTGTTTTGTCCTTAGTAATTTTTTGAAGATAATTGCTCAATCTTAATGTCTTTATTGTTTTTATGATGTTGATCATCATCTGAAATCCCTTGGTGGTTTATTTGCTTACTTGTTTTCCTTTCCCCAAGGGTAGAACTTGGGCAAGGGTGACCCAAAATGGTGGTTTTTCACCTGGGCCTCGAAGGGTTGGAAGGATTTGACTGGAAAGCTCTGGTTGCCAGAGCTTTAGCTGAAGTCTTTTTAGTCAAAGGATAAAGGCAGAATATTTTTGTTGAATATTGGAGTCTAGTTTGGTTTGGTGATGGCAGTGGTTGATGTTAGAGCTGGAAAGATCTGTCTAGTTCTGGAAGCCATGCTGAGAAACTGGATTTCATTTGTTAGGTGGTGGGGAACCATGGATGGTTTTTTAGCAGTTGAGTGTATGATCAGAACTGTGCTTTAAGAAAATTAGATTAGGGATAGAAGGAACTCACTGGAAAGCTGCTAAAATAGTTCAGATGAACCAAAGTGAGGGCTTGATACTGGATACTATTAGTGAGAGTTGGAGAGGAAGGGAGGGGCCTTGCTTAAGTTTAAAGCAGCATTTAAGTGGGGTGCAGTGAAAACGTGTCCTTGCTGCCAATCAGTATTTATTGCAGGTAGGGAACACTTACAATTCAGTGGAATAATTTGAGGTTGGTATTAGATGCGCTGAGGACTCGTAGTGGTTTTTTGTAAGGGTAGGTAGAAGTGATTCTGTTTTTGCAGATTTTGAATGGAGACTCAGAGAAGTTTGGTGATTTTCCTAACAACATATAATATATTGACAGCCAGATTTTGGGGTTTTTTTTGTTTTGTTTTGTTTTTTTAAAGATTTTATTTATTTATTTGACAGAGATAGAGACAGCCAGTTAGAGAGGGAACACAGGCAGGAGGAGTGGGAGAGGAAGAAGCAGGCTCATAGCAGAGGAGCCTGATGTGGGGCTCGATCCCAGAACGCTGGGATCGCGCCCTGAGCTGAAGGCAGACGCTTAACCGCTGTGCCACCCAGGCGCCCCGACAGCCAGATTTTGAATGTAGGTCTCTGTAATTTTAAATCCTGTGCTTTTTTCCTATAAAATAGCCTGTAGAGGACAGATGAGAAAGACGATGGAGTCAGGATGTCCAGGATTCGCTGATCATTGACTGGCGGTTAGGTGTGTGAGAGAAGATGAGGAATCCTGTAATAAAGGGTTTTGAGACCCAGAGCCTGGGACAGGGTTTGTTCCACCAGAAGCTGTGGCAGTTGTTATGAGAAAATGATTTAGTGCTAGTTCTGTCATAAGTCTTGTTTTACTTGTTTATATTTTAAAATTGTTCTTAAATTTTAGTTTCCCGGCCTTTTCCTTACTCTAAGGAAGCCAGTCTGCTCAAATAGGCTACAAAGGGATTGTCTCTTCTATGCAAATTAGCTGTTCATTCCTTTTATAGAATCCTGTGACAATTCCAGCTGCTTTCTCATATCTTGTCTTTATTTTCTTACATACATTTTTAAATTTAGTTCTTTTGGTTTGGTTGCTGTTTGTCTTTTAACTAGCAACCACATAATTATGAAATGTGTAAATTCGTGAACATCGGTAAAATACATCTTTTCTCTGCTGCATGTAGTGCATCTGTAGCATGTGGTCTCCAGCTGAAATCTGTCTGAGGCCTGAAGTTCACTTACCTTTATCCGAAGAGACTTGTCCTTTAGCTGCACTCTCCTTCTCCTGAGTTTCCTTCTCTGGTTACCAGAGCTTTGCCTGATGAAATTCTTACGCAGAATGCCAGGGAGGTGTGTTATCAATGTTTTCTTTAAAAAAAAAAAAAAAAAAAAAAAAGTCCCTACTGCAAAGCACAGATGTATACAACCATACGAAGCATATGTGTAGCTTAATGAATTATTTTAATGTGGAAATCCCTCTCAGGTCAAGAAATAGGACTTTGCCAGCCATCTCTCGAGTTCGTCTGTAATGATAGTCCCCCCCCTTCCCTACAGTATTAACCAGGGCTCTGACTTTCAAAGTAGTTATTTATGTTCTTTTATAGTTTTATCTCCCAGGTGTGGCTCTCTGGGCACTAAGGTTTAGTTTCGCCTATGATACATCTCTTAAATCTGTTAAAATCTATAGATTTCCCCCCTCATCATTCCTTTATTTTCTTAACACTTTATTTATTGATGAATCCAAGCCATTTGACCTGGAGATTCTCCCACAGTCTCGATGTTGGTGATTGCACAGTGCAGTTAAAGAGGTGTGTCTGTCCTCTGTATTTCCTGCACATCAGTAGCTGGATCTAGTGGTTTAGTCAGACTTGCGTCTGATCCATTTGTGCGGGTTTGCGGATGGTGTAATACACCTTCACCAATGATACGTTACATCTGGTTTTTGTTTATTTTTTATATTATACCTGTATCTGGTAGTTCCTTGGGAGCTGCAAAATTATGAGATTCTAATTCTATCCATTTTGTTTTCATTTATTAGCTAGAATAATTTTATATGGCAGTGCTTTCCATCATCTATTTGGTTACCCAAATTGTGTAATTACCCAAGTTGTGTAATTTATATCGGAAAGGCAGGATACAGACTTGATGTTTTTCTTTATTTACCCGTTTTTCAAATAATGCATTAGGTATCCTTAAACCTTTTTTGGTGGGTTTCAAATAATTGCAGTTCTTAATCCTTATTGAAGCCCAGATTGCTCCATGGTTGGCTAGTGGGAGCCTCTTCCAGTTGGCTGCTGAATGCTTTTGATATGACCCTGGTGGTCTCGTAGTGTCCTTGGTATCTGTATGTCTAGATGTTCCATCCTCATCTTATGCATTGTAATGTTTCCCAAAGCAGACCTGGAATCAGCATTTCTTCTAGAATCCTTAGTTTCTTTTAATGAGAAATGATATTTCAAGAGTATACTCTGAGCCATTTGGGTCTCTTTGTTACCAGGTTGGTCATTAATTCTCAATCTTTTGATTCATATATTATGTGAAAATTTCTAAAATTTCAGTGGACAGAGCTGGGAAATATCCATTATGCCTTATAAATCATACTGATATTTTTTTTTTAGAGATTTATTTGTTCATTAGAGAGGGAGAGCGAGAGAGGGAGAGGGTGGGGAGGGTCAGAGGAAGAGTATCAAGCAGACTGTCCACTAATCATGGAGCCCGATATGGGTATCTGTCCCATGACCCACGAGATCACAACCCCAGCTGAAACCGTGAGTCAGACGCCCAACCCACTGAGCCACCCAGGTATCCCAAGATCGATCTATCTATATATTTATATATATATGTTTATATTTATATGTATTTATATCTTTATAAATATATTTTCATATATTATATATATATCTTTATGTTCTAGCTTATATTTTATATAAGCTAGAATAATTTTACATATTTTTCCCTCATGTTTTTTTCTTCCTTAAAGATTTTATTTATATATTTGACAGAGAGAGAGACAGCCAGCGAGAGAGGGAACACAAGCAGGGGAAGTGGGAGAGGAAGAACCAGGCTCCCAGTGGAGCAAGGAGCCTGATGTGGGGTCGATCCCAGGACGGATTACGCCTTGAGTCGAAGGCAGACGCTTAATGACTGAGCCACCCAGGCGCCCCTCCCCCATGTTTTAAATAATGGTACTTGGTCTGCATTTTCCAAGTATGTATATATGTATGTATGTATGTATCTTTATATATATCTTTATATATATGTATATATATACACATATATATATATATACATACATACACACACACACACACACACATAAAGATCCATCCATTTATGAGAGAGAGAGAGGGGGGGAGGGAGAGGGAGAGAGAAACCCAAGCCGACTGCCTGCTGAGCGCAGAACCCAATGCATGCAGTTCAATCCCAGGACCCTGAGATCATGACCTGAGCCAAAACCAATAGTCAGAGGCGTAACCAACTGTACCACCCAGGTGCACCTCATACTGATACTTTTCATTCAAATTCAGAATTACTGGGTTTTTATTTAACCTCATCTTTATTCCATCTGTACCTGCTTTCTTTCATACAGAGATGCCTGGTTTTCAGGGACACAGGAGTGACAGAATTAGAATATCCTACAATTATTTTCTTTATCTCACCCTATCCATACAGTAGTCTCAGAGTAACGATATTAATACTGCTACCACCAAATATGGTTACTGAAAAGAGTTTAAAAAATTTTTTTGTTTGCACTCTGCCTATTATGAGATTCGAATTCTGTCATTTCATATTCATTTCTAAGCTAGAGTAATTTTACATATTCTTCCCCCATGTTTTAAATGATAGTACTTTGTCTACATATTCCAAGTCTCTATATGTTTAATCTTTACATCAGTCCTTATATGAATGTCTGTCTAGTCATTTTAGTTGTCTGAGTTTGTTTTCTAGTAGATTCCTTAGAAAGAAACTTGTAGGAATGCTATTCTCTGATTTCTTCAGTGTTTTGAACAGGTTGGTTGTGCTCTCATACTTGCAGGTCAGATTTGCTGGCTGCTCATGTTTTCTTTCTTTCTTTCTTTTTTTTTTTTAACTGATGTGTAGTTGACATACAACATTATGTTAGTTTCAGGCAGCAACATAATGATTCAGTATTTGTATGTAATAGGAAATGATCACCACAGTAAGTCTAGTTAAGATCCATCACCATACATAGTTACAGAATTTTTTTTTCTTGTGATAAGAACTTTAGGGCGCCTGGGTGGCTGAGTGGGTTAAGCGTCTGCCTTTAGCTCAGGTCATGATCCCAGGTCTGGGATCGAGCCCTGCATCGGGCTCCTGCAGGGCTCCTTGCTCAGCGGGAGCCTGCTTCTCCCTCTCCCTCTGCTTGCCATTCCCTTTGCTTGTTCTCTCTCTCTCCCTCTCTCTGTCAAATAAATAAATAAAATCTTTAAAAAAGAAAAACTTTAAAGATCTACTCTCTTACTAACTTTAAAATCTGCAACACAATATTGTTAACTATAGTCGCCAACTCACGTTTTCTCATCCCAAGTTCCCTAAATATGCAGCTACATTTTCTTCATGCATAAAGCATTGCTGTCAAAGTCTATTGATAATTTAATTGTCTTTCTCCTAATTCACATATTCTTTTTGCCCAGATGCCCGAAGAATTTCTTTTCATTTAAAATCCAGTAATTTCAGGGGTGCCTGGCTCATTCGGTAGAGCTAATCTCGGGATTGTGAGTTCGAGCTCCACGTTGGGTATAGAGGTTACTTAAAAATAAAAATCTTTAAAAAAAAAAATCCAGTAATTTCAGTGTACAGTGGGTCTTAATGTTGTCTTTCTGGACCAATATGCTTACGTACTGTGTGCTCTTGAAGTATGAAGTTTCAAATCTTTTTATTTCAGAAAAATTTTCTTGGATTATAGTTTTTAGTATTTGTTCTTACACTTAAATTTGGTTTTCTTTTTCAGGAACTCCTGTATGCTAGTTGTTCCTTGCCTGTCTTTAGTATTTGTCACTTTCTTCTGAATGTTTTTATGTTTTTTTCTTTTTTTTCTTAACTTTTAAAAGTTTTCTTCTTTTCACTTTCTTTTTCTCCTCGTAAGGCATTGTTAGCTGTGTTTCTTCACTCTTGTATTCCTTTTGGATTAGTCTTCATTTCTTAAATAATTTGTCTGGCATGTCATTTCTCACTTTTCCTGTCTGAGTGATACTGCTCCCTAATGTCTTGTGTGTTTTATTTAATGGTATCTTTTAACTTGTTTTGTAACAGCACGTTACCGTTCTGGCTGTATGTTGTGTGTGTGCGCATTTTTTCCCTGTGCTTTCATTGACTGTAGGGGCGTTAGGTGGAGCTCCTCCTCCTTTTTTTCCTTGAAGTTTATCCTCAAGTACTTTTCTTTTGCTTATTTTTATGCAAATTTAATTTTTCATGGACTTTTAGAAGGAGATGTGGTTCAGTGGAGTTTCTTTCTTTTAACTTCACAAAGCAACTTCCTCCCTGTTAAATTTGTAATTGTTCCATTCCCTGTAGCTTCTCCTCTGTCACGGCTCCTTGTCCTGTCAGGGCACTGTGGTGACCTTTTATGAGTTCGTAAGTGGTTAGACTTCTTGGCCTTCTCTGGCCTCCTTCTACTGACTTGCTGTCCGCATGGTCACCCTTGCAGTCTCCAGCTGCTGTTCTCACCTTGCTCTACCTCATTGCCTGGTAGCTGTTTTGAGATCCTCCTGATCTCAGGTATGCCCGATACCCCATTCCTTCCTTCCATTTTTCTCCCCTGCAGATGCTGATAACCACAGGTCTCGTAGCTGTTGGTGGTTTATGCCCACCGGTTTGTAAAGATCCCTTGTTTCCTCATTTTCTTGTTTGTTTGATTTGACTCTCTAGTTGATCTGTTTTTATGTGGGGATTTATGAAGATACATAATCGATGCTGCCATCTTCCCAGAATTCCCGGTATGTTAAGTTTTTTTTGAAATGATTTTCTGCTAAGCCCCAGGACCAAGAACCCATGAATTCTTAAGTTGTGACCTGCCATTTGTTGTGACTGCCACTGTTCTTGTATGAAGCTTGAGGGAGGGATAGGTACAGAAGATAAGACCATGCAGTATTGGTTCAGCACATGTCCAAGGCACAGATACTCAGTTTTCTTCTAAAAATTTTTTCAGGCCAGGTTCAGGCATACAGGAGGTTTCCTTTGTCCTGTCTTCCTGAATAGATACAAAGATTGGCCTGTGAGATCTCAGTTTGCACCATTGATGGTGAGAATACGCTTTTCTCCCTCCACCTTCAACCCTTCCTCCCCCATAGTATATGTTTTAAAGCTTTGAGTTTTCCCTGTTGTTATATCCCTTACAGAATAATCCTAAAACATGTTAATTTTTTAGCCAAGGGAGCAACCATAGTGATGAGTGGGGTTGGAGATTTAAGGAAATGTTTTGTTTTTTATGAATATGATTTCCGATATATACATTCATCTGATGTAATCTGTCAGCCAGCAATTATAGTTGAAATTTTATGTTTTGCAAACATAAGCATTAGCTGTTACAAGTGTCAACAGTTTGGTGTATAAGCACAATATTAAACAAGTATATATTTATGAAGTATAATTACATAATTCAAATGAGAAAAATCTCATAATGTATAACCATTAGGTCAGTATTACTATTTATTTTATGTAAATAGAAAGTATGCTAATAAGAGGAAATGATACTTTACAGTATCAGTGATACCATACAAAAGAAGATTAAAATGCCAATGGTCTCATGGGCTAAAATATACCTTTTGGGTAATTAAATGCAAATTTAAATGAATCCACATATATAGTATGAAGCTATTTTCAAAGGGAGAAAGAAAGTCTTTTCAACAGATAGGCTGGAACAACTGGATATTTGTGTGTGGCAAAAACAAAAGACAACACACAACCCTACCTTATGCCATACCCAAGAATTAATTTGAGATGGAAGTTGCCCTAAACATAAGGTAAAAATTATAAACCTTCAAGAAGAAAACAGGAGAGTATCTTTACAGTCTTGATGTAGACAAAGATTTGTTACAGAGGAGATAGAAAATACAACCATAAAAGGAAAAAAATGGAATTAATCAAAAGACATTGTTGAGAATGTTCATAGGGACGCTTTAGGCTGTGAGAAACTGTTCACAACACGCATCTGAGAAAGGAATTCAGAATACATTTGAAACTTAAAAAAAAATCTACTGCAACTCAATGGATGAAGATTTGAATAGGACACGTTAATGAAAGAAGATGCACAAGTGGTGGGTAAGCCTATGAAAAAGTGCTCAGTGTCCTTGGTTATCAGGAAAATGCAAATGAAGCTCTAGTAAACACCACTACCTAGACACTAGGATCGCTATGTGGAAAAGACTCGTACCCTGATTGTTAGCGAGGATGCCTACTCTGGCAAGAAGTGGCATATTTCACTGGTGGGAATGAAAATAGTACAACCACATGAATAGTTTGACAGTTTCTTAAAAATTTAAATATATGTATATTTAAATATCTCCTAGTCTCTGTGATAGAAATCAGAATAGTGGTTCCCTCTACCAGTGGGGTAGGGATTGCGTGGGACAATGCTTGAGAGAACTTTCCACACTGGTAGAAATGCTTTGGGTTTGAGTTATAAAGGAGTGTATATATATTTTTATAAAAACTAATTGGTGTACCTAGAGGACCTGTATTTCACTGTCTGTAAGTTATATGTCAATTTTAAAATTCAGTGCAGATTTAAGAACATTTTATACAGTTTAGTAAGTGTAAATCTTATAATGCTGTTTTATAACATTTTAGTTTTTGGGTTTAATCCAAATTTTATTTGCATTTGCATTTGCAGTACATTAGAGTAGAACTTATATCAAGGGTTTCACATTTGGTTTTGGTCGCTGATATCTAGCTGGTTTCACTGTAGTGCATGAGATGAGTTCCAAAGTAAATGGACCAGTTACTGTGGTAAATATAATTAAAGGCTCTTTCGTTATGCTGTGACTGTTGAATCATCTCAGTTATTATGCATCAGTTTTTTTCTAGATGTTTAAGATATCTAATACTAGTTAGTGTATAGTAATTTGCCTACCATGATTCCCACAAGGGGCTATTTATATAGGGCCCTGTGATAGATGTGATGATGAACTTCAGAGAAGATCTTGCCAAGTTATTTGACATTATCTATAATGTTAATTTTTGAAGTGTCCTTCCATTTGACTATTTATATTTGGTTAGCTTTTAGTCTCTTTTATCTTGTATTATAGTCAACCTCAACAAGATGCTAGCTCCTACAGATACAACCCAGTTTGAATTCCTCTATGCCCTATTTTTCATATCAGTGTGATCAGATTTTTAAAAGACAATGAATTTCTGCTGTGTAAGAAGCTTCTGTTTTGGTGGAATTTGAATATAACGTCGTAATTCTTATGAACTCTTATTAAATTTGATTCTTTTTACTTTCTTTTTCTTTAAATGTGTTTCCCCTTTCTTACCTAATTCTGGCTATTTCATATCTGTATGATATAAAGGTATATCAAGATGTAGATTACACACTGGAATATTAGGGTTGGATCAACTAGAAGTATATTAAAATTCCATTTATAGGGGTGCCTGGGTGGTGCAGTCGTTGAGCGTCTGCCTTCGGCTCAGGGCGTGGTCCCGGCGTTCTGGGATCGAGCCCCGCATCAGGCTCCTCCGCTGGGAGCCTGCTTCTTCCTCTCCCACTCCCCCTGCTTGTGTTCCCTCTCTCACTGGCTGTCTCTCTCTCAAATAAATAAAATCTTAAAAAAAAAATTCCATTATAACACTTTTGGGGAAAGGGGACTAAGAGGACAATTCTGGTATTTTCTGCTTGTAATGAATAACAGTATTTATTATTTCTTTGCCTCTATTGTATAATGTAGGCGCAATAATGAATTTTTACATGGTAAGTGAATCTGGATTTTTGTGGCGTGATAGACTGAGAGATTCACACATAATGCACACAAATGGGAAACCTAAAAACATTTTTGTTTAGAAACTGTGATTCATTTTAAGTTACTGTTTATTTAAAACTAGCTTTGTAGGAGGCAGCACATGTTTCATGAACTGCCTAGGGCTAACCTACCCTTCGTGTAGTTTGCTTGGAGGTTAGGAGCTCTTGTCGGTAGGAAGGCACTGGAAGACGTCTTCCCCTGCTCACTGGTAAGCGGCCGGACAGGCGAGGAGCTGGCTGTAGTTAGTATTTAGGAGCATATTTTTCACCGAGTTTCGGGCGCGGTGAGCGTTTTCAAATGTTGTATTGGGAGTTGTCTTTTTAGTCTAGGGCAACTTAATGTTTGGTTGCTTGGGGTAGTTAAATCTTATTTTTGTGTTTTTATTGACATCATTCAGTCACTCGTTCATTCCTGTTAGTTGAAGGTCTCCTATGACGGACCTTGGTTTGTTCCAGGGAATAGCAAGCAACAACACTGATGATAGTGCTGCCCTTGTGGCTCTTAGGGTCTTTTGGGGTGCTGGGTGGGGATACAGACAGTATGTAAGCAAATGTTACAGTTGTGGCTCTTACACTGGGAGCCTCTGGGCGTTCAGACATTTTATGTAATAGCTTGCATGGTATGCACTTTTTTTTTTTGGCAAGAGAGAACGTCTCAGCAAAGGTTAAAAACCATTGTTCTAGGGGCGCCTGGGTGGTACAGCGGTTAAGCGTCTGCCTTCGGCTCGGGGCGTGATCCCGGCGTTCTGGGATCGAGCCCCACATCAGGCTCCTCCGCTATGAGCCTGCTTCTTCCTCTCCCACTCCCCCTGCTTGTGTTCCCTCTCTCGCTGGCTGTCTCTGTCTCTGTCAAATAAATAAATAAAATCTTTAAAAAAAAAAAAAAAACCATTGTTCTAGAGCCTGATTTGAGGTTACCACATATTGATTTCTATATAAATGCAAAGAGGCAGTAGCCTGTCTAAATTCCCTGGGCAGTTGATTCTGCTCTCTCTTCTTCTGTATGATCAGATTAAATTTTCTTAGGCATTGTTTCATTTTATGTCCTCGTAATTACTTACTGCCAATTAGAACTCTGACAGTTTCTCTTGTGAGCCTATCTGACATAACATTGGTAGAGCTAGGAAATGCTTTCCTGCAATTCCCTCTGTAGTGATTTCCTCCCCCAAATGATAGAATATGGTAATATTGTTAATAGGTAAGTGGTGGCTGTATTATTTGTTAATTGCCGGGAGTCAACTACTGATGTTTTCTTTTGACGGGAAAAGCTTTTCTGAACTCCGAAGACTAGGAAGTTATCTTGATCCTTGTTTTAAAAAGCGTCATTGGTGATAGGAGCTTGAATGTGTAATTGCACAAATCTAGACTTTAGCTTGTCCTAATCCTGGTGACTATATGTGAATAACAGAGCAGCACAGGGGAGCACAGCTTTGTGCTTGGTGGCCGGCTTAGCTTTGGGGCTCCAGGCGAAGATTTTCAGGGAAGGTTTCTTTGTTCTTAAAAACTGGGAAATTAATAGATCTTCTGGCCAGGAGGCCTCCCTAATTTCTGTGGGATGCTGGCCAAAAACAAGGACTCTGTAGATATTAATATAACTTTACTTCTTTGTTAGTAGCCTTGACAAAGCTCTCTTTTTATGTGTATTTATTTTTCATATAAAGGATCTTTTACTATTTTGTATTTTAACACAAGGGGCAGATGTCTCCAGCTCTGAGCTGGGCTTTGCATCATGTCCTGCCTTTTGAATGTTTCTTTCAACTTGGGTAGCTCTCTTTGTTAAAAGGCCAAACCCCTTAGTGAGATGTTCTGGGAAAGAGGACCCCTTGATATTTGAAAGGTGAGAAATCCATTTAAGCCATGTGATGGCTTCCGACAGCCCCACTGCTGGGTTCTGCTTGTTTTAATGTAAGTGATAGATGCTCTCACTGGTTGTGTTCAGTAATTGGATGTGAACTATATAATATAAGTGACATTTCGTGGCAAATGTGAGGGCGCTGTGGATGGCACCTGATTTCAGTGTTGCTGCGTTTTGGTTTAAAGGTAGAAACTCTAATGGAATTTAATTATCAGAGCATATATTCAAAGATTAGTTCAAAGCATTGTAATACCCTTAGTTGTTAGGTAACTGTTTGGTTATTGTGCATGACAGTGAGTGTGTGTGATTTATAATGCCAGCGTGTGCAGTGCAGCAATAGAAATGCTAATAAGCCTGTGTGTAAGGAGGACAGCCATCAATACTGTGTCAGCAGCTTGCTGCCAAGTAGTCGTCTTGGAAAGACATGATCTGTAATCAAAGAGGAGTTTGTGGGAATAGCAAACAGACTAAAAATATTACGATAAAAAATAGTGCTCATTGCTTTCTTTCAGGAGAGGTTTCAGTTACATCTTATTAATGACATCTGTCTTCCCTGTTTAAGTGTGTATACAGCCATGATGGTCTATTACAGGATAAATAGGAGTTGGTAGTTCTCTGTTTCA
Source organism: Ursus maritimus (assembly GCF_017311325.1). Taxonomy (NCBI): domain Eukaryota; kingdom Metazoa; phylum Chordata; class Mammalia; order Carnivora; family Ursidae; genus Ursus; species Ursus maritimus. Next base: position 6,046,613 of record NW_024425786.1, on the reverse strand, counting down.
TTTCAAGGCTGGTTTTATAACCGGCATTGAGTGGAACATCTTATATTCAATTGGAGACTCCTTAGATTTTATATTTAAAGGCTCTGTGTCTTTTTAAATTCAGCAAACAGTGTGACCTGTATAAGGATGATATGGTATGCATGGAGGGCAAAAGGAGTATGTGACTTTCTTCTACAAGCAGTTGAGGACATGTATGACTGCTTTATATTTATTTGCCTTAACATTCTTAGAATCCTTAAGTGTAAACCACTGGGCGCCTGACTATTGGCATGAACGGCTGTAATTAACTAGGCTTGTTCCTGTTCATTTTGTTCTCTAGCAGTCTGGTTGGTGTGTATTCCAACTCAATTAGACATCATCTATCATCCAGGGAAGGCTAGCGACATGGAAAAGAGAGCCACAGAAACATGCCAGGGTGGACAGAGAGAGAGAGAGGGTGTGGGGATGGAGAAAGAAAGAGAAAAGCCTGTGACATAAACAAAATAATATGTGACTTAAAAAAAAATTTTGTGTTTGCCTAGGTAATACGTTTACATGATCCAGAAGTCAGAAAGTATTAAAAGGTGTACTGAAAAGTCAGCCTCCTGTCCTTGGGCTTTTATTTGCCGAAATTCTTTTTATTCACACTTCACCCCATGCAGATAATCATTGTTATTATATTCCATATGTTCTTCCCAGGGGCCTCTATGCACATATAAGCAAATACAACAGCTATCACATCATGCACACTACTCTGTAGCTTGCTCTTAAGAATATTATGTGGGAGATCTTTCCATATCAGTACATAGAAAATGTTCTCCCCTCCCTGCTCCCTAAAAATTATGTGTATCTGTATGGTTCTCCATTGTGTGGATGTTCCATGATTTAGTTAGTCCCCTTACTGAGGATAATGGACATTGTTTATGTTAAATAAACGTGTTTGTTCATGTTATTTTGTGTATATGCAAATGTATGTTTAGAATAAATTGCAATCAATATTATTTCTGGGGAAACAGGTGAAGGAAGATAATTTATAATTTTGATATGTATTTCCCAATTGCCCTCCATAACGGCTGTACCAATTTATATTTGTGTAAGAAGTACATGAGAATCTGTTTCCCCAGTCTGGCTAGCAGAGTGTTACAACTTAGATATTTGCCAATTTGAGCAATATATTCTTGATGTAACTTTAATTTGTATTTTTCTCATAATGGTTTTATTTTTCACATTTCAGTCTTTGTCCTATTTTGTTTTGGCATAAAGTGTAAGGTACGGATGCAACTTAATTTTTTTCCAGATGACATCCCACCACTCTCAACAGAATTATTAAATAGCTCATCTTTCTCTGCTATTTTGCAGTGCCATCTTTATCATAGACTGAATTCCTGAAAATAATTCTTAACTAACAGTGGCATGCGTTATTCTGTACGGTTGCTCATCATTTCATTCTTACACATCACACTCAGCTTTTAATCTAATGATTGGTCAGAGTGGTTTTCAGTGACTGCTGCCTGAAAATTGGAACTAAAATTTATTTCCCTAATCTTTTATCTAACCACCCCCAATCCTACAGAAAAGTTGCAAGTACATTATAAAAAAACTTTTTTTTTCTTGAGTCATTTGAGAATGTCATCAAGTTATGTTCCATGAACCCCTGGTACTTGAGTGTGTATTTCTTATAGAGGATATATTTTCTTATATAACCAACAATTCAACAATCAGCTGTCAAAACTAGCCTCAATACATTGTTACTCAAACTCCAGGCTTGTTTAGGTAGTTGCTCATTTTGTGTTACATATAGTTGTCATGTTTCTGTAGTCCTTCGCAAAATTTGCAACAGTTCTTCACTGTTTCCTTGACTTTCATGACCTTGACATTATTGGAGATTTACAGACCCGTTATTTTGTAGAGTGTTCTTCCATTTGCATTTGTATGGTATTCCCTCATTATTAGATTCAGACTAAGGATCTGCTCATTGCATCTCATTGCAGGCATTATTCGATTTCTGTTTGTTCCATTATTAGTGTTCACTTCGATCACTTGATTAAAGTTGGGTCTCTCAGGCTTCTCTGCTTTAAAGTTACTTTTTATCCTTTGTAATTAGTGAGTATTTTGTGAAAAGGTACTTTGTGACTATGAAAATATCCTGTTCCTCAGTAATTGTTCTGTTTATTCACTTACATATATCAGCACGGATGTATGGTTTCCTATTTCATTCAGTGGGTTACAATCCATTATTATCATTATATATTTTGATTTTCAAATTGTTTCAGATTTAGCCAGTGGGAGCCTTTTCTGGATAGTTTTTGTGTGTCTTTTACATGTCTCTGTCGTTCTTTGAGCACTTTCTTACTTTCTGGCATAAGAAATTTTTCCAGATTTCTCCTCCTTGGAGGCAACCATTATTACCAATTTCTTGTCTCTTTCCTGAAATGTTATACATTTACGTGTGTATGTTTTAGTTTTTGTGCATTGGATTTTAATTTTTAAAATTTTAAAAATCTCATCTAAGTCTAATAGATATATATGAAAAAGTTATAATCGGACAGTTCAGTGAATTATACATAGTATGTATGTATAATATGTGTAGAGTTCTATTAACTACTACTCATATCAAGAAATAAAATGCTGGGGCGCCTGGGTGGCTCTGTTGGTTAAGTGTCCAACTCTTGATTTTGGCTCAGCTCATAATCTCAGGGTCGTAAGATTGAGCCCCATGCCTGGCTCCACCCTGGGCATGGGGCTTGCTTGAGATTCTCTCTCCCTCTCCTGCTGCTTGCCCTCCCCCTCTCTTTAAAAAAAGAAAAAGGGGGAGGGAGGGAGCGAGGGAGAGAGAGAGAAAAAAAAAAAAAGAAAGAAAACAAGAAAAAAAATGCTATAAGCACTCCAGAAACCACCTTCATGCACTCTCCCAGACACTGACTTCAAGATAACCACTGCTGTGAGCTCTAGCATCATAGTTTAGTTCTGCCTGCCTTTGAACTTTATATGCTGTGATACATATTTATCTGTGTCTGGTTTCTTTGGCTCTGCATATTGTTTGTGAGATGTATCCATGTTTTTGTATGTTGCAGTAGTTTATTTTCATTGCTCTGTAATATTGCATTGTATAAATACACTGCAATTGATCCTAAACTGTTAATGAATATTTGGACAATTAGATTTTAACACATCTCCTTCAGTAATTGAGCAAATAAGTATATTACAAATCAGTAAGAATATAGGGTATTGAACAATACAATTTAAAAATATGAGCTAATTCTAGGGGCGCCTGGGTGGCGCAGTCGTTAAGCTTTTGCCTTCAGCTCAGGGCGCGATCCCGGTGTTCTGGGATGGAGCCCCACATCAGGCTCCTTTGCTTGGAGCCTGCTTCTTCCTCTCCCACTCCCCCTGCTTGTGTTCCCTCTCTCGCTGGCTGTCTCTCTCTGTCAAATAAATAAATAAAATCTTTAAAAAAAAATATGAGCTAATTCTAATATACAGAACACTGTACCCAGTGATCGAAGAATATACATTCTTTTCAAGTGCATATGGGATATTTATCAGAAATGATTGTGTTAGATCTTAAAGCAGGTCTTAACATATTTCAGAGGATTGAAGTCATAGAAAACATAGTCTCTGACCACAGTGGAATTAAGCTAGGAATCAAAACCAAAAGGACCACCTAGAAAATCCACAAAGGTGTGGAATATAGTGACACATTTCTAAGGCTTAAATAAGAAATCACAGTGGAAATTAGAAAATATTTTGCTTGAATGATTATTGAAATCATGACGTATCACAGTTGTAGGTTATAGCTAAAGCTATACTCAGAGGTAAATTTTTAGCTTTATATATATAGGAAAGTAAGAAAAGTTGAATAAAATCAATGGTCTAAGTATCTATATTAAGAAAATTTAAAAAGAACTTAAAGTTAAACCCAAGAAAAGGAAGGGAATAATGAAGATAAGCATGCAAACTACTGAATTAATAAGGAAATGAGCAAAGATAATCACCAAAATCAAAAGTTGCTCCTTTGAAATGACTGATAAAATGTAAATTCCTATAAAGATGATAAGGAAAAGAAAGGAAAAAGGCAGCAAGTTACCAATATGAAGAATGAAATTGGGACAATACTACAGATCCTACCGGCATTATTAGTAAGATATCAGAAGGATGTTATGAACAACGTTATACTAATAAGTTTGAACATTTAGCTGTGGCGTCATTCAGAGTAATTTAGATAATTTGAATTGAAAAGTTTCAGGGGTGCCTGGCTGGCTCAGTCAGAAGAGCATGCAACTCTTGATCTTGGTGTCCTGAGTTTGAGCCCCATGTTGGGGTTATAATTTACTTAAAGAAACAAAGTTGCATGTGCCTTAGATAAACTTGCACAGACACGAATAGGAGCTTATAATTTATCAGCAGGAAAATTTATGAGCAAATTCTGGCGTTGTATATGGAGGTAATATGTATTACTTAAAATGAATGAGCTAGGGCAATGGTGACTCATGCAAGCATAATGCTGAATAAACAAACAGATTACAGAAGAAATCGGAGTATGATGTCATTTATGTAAAGTGTTAAAACTGCAGAACTGTATCTTACATATTTTTAGTTATGTATATGGATGTGAAGTAGAAGCATAAAGGAGTATGTGGGAATGAACAACAGTAAATTCAAGGTAGTGGTTACCACTGGGGGAGTAAGAGAACCTTGTCTAGGTGGAGTGTATAGGCAGCGTCTTCAGGTTTGGTAATGTTTTATTCCTTAAAATAAGTTTAGTACACAGTAAATTATTTTTATACCTTTCTGCCTGTGAAGTGTTTCATAATATATTCTTTAAAAGAAAAATAATAAAGATGGTAGAAGAACATTTAGGAGTTTTTATGAACAAAGCTCGGTCTTAGGTGAGAGACAGAGACATCCACACTTGGGTTTCGGTGTTGCTTCTGTGGATGGAGAAATTGGTGTATGGATTTGTCAAGGTTATTTAGACCCTTCTCTGTCTATATGAAGCAGTCAAGTCATAGTACACGTTTTCCTGCCATCCTTAGGTGCTTTAGGAAGACTGCTAGTTTTAAGGTAAATAATACCCCAAAAGAGTACATATAGTATAAAAAAATTACTTGCCTAGGGGTATATGGTTACTGAGTGGTAGATTTCATTGCTCGTGGCTTTGTTTGAAACACTTAACCATTCATTTTTTGACCTTGTTTTTAGTGGTGGAGGGGTTGGCAAAGGGTCTGTTCCTCCATTGTAACAAAAGCTCTGTCAAGCCTGGGACTTTATCTGGTCATCTTTTGTGAATCCTCATTGTCTGTCTCTTGAACAATGTCTGATACCTCATAGAAGCTAATTAAATATTGGTTACGTGATTTGAGGAAAGTATACTATAAAACTAATTTGAAGTTATTTTCATTTATTTTTATTGTAACTGTGATCACTATAACTGTTATCTATGTTCTGGAAATTTTAAGAGATTATATAAAGTCTCAGCCCAGAACTTTTATCTAGCAAATTGTTTGATTTTAAAGAGCATGGGATTGTTGTTTGTAGCAGTCTTCAGGACAACTAGGAGACAATGTCATCGCTACTCAGAGTTGTTTTTCTCACATTCACTTCTCTGTGAGTTAGGTGGAGGAAGGAATTTAGGATGTTTCTTTTCTAGCTTTCACTGGCACAAAGCTTTTTCAGCATCGTGGATTCATCACTTCTAAAAGAAGGCAGTTTTTTTGTGGTAATGGAAACATTCCCTGTCTTGATTGTGGTGGTGGTTACACAACATTTGTCAAACTAATTGAAACTGTAAATATGTTAATTTTATTGTGTATAAATTATGCCTCAATAAAGCTGACTTAGAAAAAAAAGGTGAGCCGAAACCAAAACAGTAAAACAAAACCCAAACGTTAAAATTCATTTCTCAAAAAAGGATAGAGAATGAGGATTTTAAAGAAAAAGGTCTTAGTTCAAAAGATACTAATATTTATATATGTTGTGTCAGTGGTTGAACGTGATGGGGAATCTTTTTCACCGAAATTAACCTATTTTAAAATGAGCTGTGGCTCTCTGGTCATGTGTTCTTTGGTTTTTCTCTCTTGTGTGTTGTTTTGTTTTGTTTTTGAGCAGCATTTCCTCAGCTCAGCTCACACTTGACTGAATACACTGATCGATTATCTGGGGATTAACTAAGCCTTCTCATTTCCTGCTTTCCATTTCTCCTCTCCGGCAGGCCAATGGGCCTTTGTTGTCTGGCATGTGGACTGAGATAAGCTATCAGGGCATGTTTGTATTAGAAAAATGGTTGTAGATGGAACAGTTATAAATAGACTAACAGGTATTAAAGGTTACAGTCTTTGTTTAGGTTAAAATCAAAAGAGAGAAGAATAAATAAGATATTTAAGACAAGACAGACTAGTTCACATAAAATGAAATAGTAAAACATAAATTCTCAGGGTTGCTACTGATTTTTCTTTTTCTTTTCCTTTTTTTACCAAACTATTTGAATTTGTTTATTTGCAAGTTGAAAATGTTTGCCAGCCGGAATTGTTTTCCTATTATTATACAGGCTGACTTCATTTACATCAATAATGATTTCTAAGCCTGTATCAGTGCTCCTCAAAAGTACAAATACTTAATTCTAAACATCTTTGTGTTGCTAAAAGGTATTTTACTGCATTACCAGCTCTGTAGTTTTGCACTTTAATTCAGAAAGCAAAGGCACAAAAGTTATTACCTAGAAAGAGAGGAATGTTGCCGGATCCACATAAAATAACCATGTCCATCTTTATAAAAACTGATGCTTTAATATAGTACTGTAAGATGAAAGTCCTTTATTTTTCTTCTCTTAAAAGTTAATGTTTCATGGTGCTAGTTTTCTGGGGTAGGAAGCAGCACCACTTTTGAAATGGTTGCAGAGTTGCCTGGAATTTTGGATTGCTACATAAAGTTATACAGGCCATTACTTCATGCATGCATGCTTCCAACTCTTACAGGTTCACCACTATTTTAAAGTACAGTTTTTTTTAAAGTGTAGATCTATGTATTCTTGTTTGAGTCAAGCTTTAAATATTTCTTGATGTAATGAGCTCAAATTTTACTTTTTCTTTTTAAAGATTTTACTGATTCATTAGAGAGGGAGCACGAGTCGGGGGCTGGGAGGGGGAGAAGCAAGCTCCCCGCTGAACAGGACCCTGGGATCATGACCTGAGCCAATGGCAGACGCTTTAACCCACTGAGCCATCCCTGGTGTCTTTGAGCTCAAATTTTAGAAAGAAAAATACTTTAAACTGAAATGACAGCCTTCTTATCTAGATTTTCTTCCCTTTAACAAGAGTTTAACTTCTTGCCCACTACCAGAATGTCTGATTATATAAATAAAAATACAATCTAATATTCTTTATTTTAAAAGAATTAATTAATTAATTTATTTGAGAGAGCACAAGTCGACAAGCGGGATGTGCGGTGGGGGCAGAGGCAGAGGGAGAAGGAGAAGCAGACTCCCTACTGAGCAGGGATCCCAGGACCCTGGGATTATGACCTGAGCTGAAGGCAGATGCTTAACCGTGTAAGTGACTGAGTCATCCAGGTGCCCCAAATCTTCCATTTTTTTTCTTTTAATCTTTAACAATTTTTAAATAGATTTTATTTATTTGACAGAGAGAGAGAGAGAGAGTACAAGCAGGAGGAGCAGCAGAGGCAGAGGAATAAGCAGGCTCCCTGCTGAGCAAGGAGCCCCTGAGCCTCAATCCCAGGACCCTGGGATCATGAACAGAGCTGAAGGGAGCTGAAGGCAGACGCTTAACCGACTGAGCCACCCAAGCGCGCCCCAATCTTCTATTCTTAATAGTATCTTACTTCTGAATGAATGTGTGCTTTCAGATCTCCATTCATGGTTCTGTTTGGGGAGCATGCTTACTTACTTCCATTGTGTAAACTACCGGAGTTAAAGAGGAGGGCATCTGGGACTGTTTCTACAGCTTGTTCATTTCGTCCTATAGAGCAGCTGTTCTCAGGTTTGGTCCGTGGGTATGCCGGGTCAGACTGTTTTCATAATTATGCTAAGATATCATTTCCCCTTTTCATTCTCCTTTCATGAGTATAGAGTGGAGTTTTACAAGTGCTAAATGATGTGTAATATCTCAGTAGATTGAATGCAAGTATCTGATATGAGAATCTGTTATCTTAAGCCATACATAAGAAAATATATGTATTACTTGTGTCTAAATTTTGTTTAAAAATTTTTGGTTATTTTTTACAATTACTTATGTTGACATGCAGTCAGGTTATTATTGCTAAATGATTAAGTAAAAGATACCTTGAAAATTTTTAATTTTTATTTTCCAATATAGTAAGTATTGATAAGATATAGCTCACATAAAAGTTCTTTGAACACCTCAATAATTTTGAAGAGAGTAAGGGATCCTGAGTCTAACAAGTTTGAGAACCACTTCTGTAAAGCATGTGTTGACTCAGTGAAATCTTTTCAAGATATTTCAGCATCTGTTTTTAATAGCAAAATCTGTGTGATGTGCCTTTAATCATAAGTTATTATTATTTAAAAATTAAAGTGATCACTTGTTTCATTTGTAAGTTCTAGAGAATTTTGGAAACCTATAGCCCAGGTTTTAACCCCTCTTTCTTTAACTTCCTTTTCACTACTACACCATTTTACCCCATTGTTGGTTTGTGATAGAGCTCTCTAATTTTTCTAGCTAGGTCATGTAGAAGAAGTGAGTAAAATCCCCAGAGTGAGTAAAATTGCCGCTGCTGTCACCACCATCAACAGAGAACAACCAAAGTATTGCAAAGATGTCAAACTTTATAGTATTTGAGCTTGACTTTTTAAAAAAGAAATTCACTGGATTGTTTAATTCCATTTAGTATGGATTAAAGGCAGTTTGGCAATTTCTTATTATGGTGCTGCCTATGAGCAGCTGTTTTTCCCTCTATTATGGGGGAAATATTTGGAGCCAAATAGAAAATTTTTGGTTATAAATTTTTCTGATAAAACCGTAGCTGCTGGCTTTTAGGAGGGAATTTATTTTGGGTTTGGGTAGTAGATGTTGGGGATTTAAATATAGAGTCCTAATATATTTGTGAAATTTTGTTTTCCTGACTTGATCTGTCAGCCCAAACTGGAGACCTTTTAAATTCTGAATCTGACATTTAGTATTTTTGTCACAATAATATACATATCTCTCCTGATGTACAAAGTTTCCCTTTCGTATAGCTTATTCGTGTGTATGTGACATGAACTTGTTATTTAGTCTAAGAGGACAAGGACAGGGGACACCACCTGGCAACCCCGCCTCCTGTCTTACAAGGGAGGCCAAAAGGTAGGAGTCTTCCCAGGTGGCACCTGTGCTCAGTTTTGGTCACTCCCCTGCAAATAAAGGAATCTGTTGTCTAAAAATTGTATTGTTCCTACGCAGTGTAGTCCTAGGTAGAAAATGCCTTAATAAGCTTGGATTCCATAGTTAGCAGGTGGGAGATGATTTCATTTTCATGTACCTTTTTGGTCCTACCAAATTATTGACTGACCTTTGTCCAGATTAAACTGTAAAATCAATTAACCCAAAGACAGAAATTTAATAAATAAGACATCATCAGGAAACAGTGATCTTTAGAAATGATTTCTGATCATTAGAGCTTGGGTTTCAGCACATTTTTGGTTGCATCATCTTTCTGGGGATTTGTATGTAACCAGTTACTTGCACAGCTGGGTTGTAAACACTGTAAAAAGTCATCTCCACTCTCAGAGTTCCACCTTCTTGCTTTACCTGATTCATCTGATACAAGGTGATTTAAATCCTCTTACAGGATCCAGATGCTGATGCAATCTCTTGAAAAGATTCTTTTGGATTGAGGTGCCACAGGTTTGGAAAATGTGTGTGATTCTGGTGCCTCCGACCAGTTAGCATCTTAGTCAAGTGGATTTGCTTTGTTTCTCAGTTTCTTTCCTCTATTTATCTTTAAAGAGAGTATTCATTATGCTAGTTCTGAGTAGACTCCTGTGTAGTCCTGGGTTATGTCCATTTGGAAATGCCAATAAATGTTAAATAGCCACTGGTATTAGGGTTCTCCAGAGAACCAATAGGAGAGATACCTAGGGAGTATATATACCGTAGGAATTGCCTCACAAAGATTATGGAGACAGAGAAGTCCCATAATCTGCTATCTGCAAGATAGAGAGCTAAGAAAGCAGGTGGTATAGTTCAGTCCATGTCCAAGGGCCTGATAACCAGGGGAGTCAGTGGTGTAACTCCCAGTTTGAGGCTAAAGGCCTGAGAACGCAGGGTCACTGGCATAAGTCCTGGAGTTTGAAGGCCTGAGAACCAGGAGCTTCGATATCGGGTGGTAGGAAAAGATGGATTTCACAGCTCAGGAAAACAGAGTGAAGGTATCTTTTCTTTCCTTTTTTTGTCCTGTTCAGCCCCAAACAGATTGAGTGATGCCTGCCCACATTAAAGTCAGATCTGTTTACTCATTCTACTGAATCAAATTCTGATCTCTTCCAGAAATACCCTCCTGGACACACCCAGAAATGTTTTACCAGCTATCTGGGCATCTCTTAGCACAGTCAAGTTGACACATAAAATCATAACCATTACTCTACTAAATAGAACTATGAAACTCGAGTGGTACAAGCCACCAGAAGGGAGATGTGCTCAGTCCCCACTGGGCAGTGGGTGTAGAGCATGACTCCTGCAGGTCTGCATACTTCAGGCCTGCTTGCACTCTTAGGGAAGTTGGAAGAAGGCATTTTAAGATAAAACAAGAGCGGATACTTTGTTTACTCAATGGCAATAAGATATTTACTCTTCCTTACTCCATCCTCTCAAATAAAAGGAGACAAAATGCTTCTTAGTACATTTGGGAGATTTGTATAGGATAGCCTGCTAGGAGGAAATAAAGCCCTTTCTTTTCCTTTGAGAACAAGATTCTGGAATTAGTGTTTTGGCTTTCTCTCTTGGTACCCATGGCAGAGCAGAGCTCTGAGATGGATGGACCTTAATGGCCAAGCCTTTCTTGGTGGCACCTGTTATGTTTTTTTTATAACTCTTTCATGGCATTTTGAGCTGTGATGCCTGTAAAGCCATTTAGATATAAATATAGAAACTGTTATATTCCTAGTGTCTCATGTTAGGAATAGAGCAGTGGCTTGAAATATTACAAGATATTTCCTACCTGATTTCATTTTGATTGAGCTCAGTCCTGATGTTTATCTACAAAGTTCAATATGATCCTCTGATACAGAAAGCTTATCTTTAGATTGGATTCTTCTGTGTATATGCCTGGACTTTATCTTTGGCCTTGGAGAAGAATAGTAGACCTTGACCACAGTGTCTGCCCCTTCTCCCCTCCTAGAGTCAGGAATGATTGGAGCCAGTAAGACTGTGTCCCCAAGGTCTTTTGAGGGCAGTCTTCCCAACAGGCATCTCCTTGTGGGTGGAAGTGGACCCAGCAGGATTGAAATGCCACTTTAAACTTTATTTCATTATTATTATTATTTAAAAAAATTTTTTTTTCACTTTAAACGGGTTGTGTGGAACACTGAAAGAGAGGGCATTATGGCTCTGGTGGACCATTGTGTGTGTGTGTGTGTGTGTGTGTGTGTGTGTGTGTGTGTGTGTGTCCCTTAGTGTGTTAATACCAATTCAGTTTGGGTAGATAAATCTTAATTATACAGTAAGCCTGTAGTATTCTTATAACTCTTAACCTTATTATCACCACGTTGTGGAAATGCATAAAAAGTTTCTTGAATTCAAAAGGTATTTTCTTAAGCCATCTGGTATACAAATATTAGCTACTTCTACTTCCCAAATTTCTGGAAAAACCTGATTGGCTATTTTGGCTTTAGAAGATAAGAATTTTCGTCTGATTTCACCTGACTCTGAATCTAGATCTTCCGTTATTTGAATGCAAGCTCTCAAGAACTAAGCAGTTAAAAATTTGAAGGAAGTCCCCCAGTTATTACCTCTATCAGATTATTTTGACTTTGCAAAGTTTTTTTATGTGATGGTATCCATCTTTATATCTTGCTTAATTGTCTTTGGCCTGACCCCTCTGTCGTATTTGATGATGGTGGAGGGATAGCAGGGCTTGTTCGGAGGGCTTTGGGAGCCCCGATGGTATCTGCCAGGAGCTGGTAGGTGATTGATGGGACAAAGAAGGCCTTTCCTGTATAATGCAGGTGAATTTAAAATTATTGTTGTTCCCATCCTGGGTTGGGGTTCTCCTCCATATTATATAAAATAATCTCTGCACTTGTCCTCTTGGTCATTTACGACCTCCAGCCACCACCCCCATACTTCGTTTATTTTTTAATGTTGTGTTAAAATGTTTTCTCAGATGATATCAAGACTGGTCCTAGGAAAGAATCAGATTGGCTATTTAATCAGTGGAGGTACTTTATTAATAATCATTAAAAAGATCTCCGGGAAGGGAACTTTAGTTCTTGGCCTTGGATCTTATATTTATTTGGGATGGTCAGATTCTGTGCTGCCGATAAAATGAACTAGTCCCTTCAACAGCAGCCTCTTGTTTGCCTTCCCTTTCTCCTAGTTTACCTGTTAGTTATCTCATCCTGAATGTTTAATTTCAGTTCTGACTTTTTAGTTCATTAATTTTCAGTGTATTGTCTGATAATTCATAGCTCTACAAATCCTCCTGTTCTGTTCCCAAATACCCAACATTAGGCTCTTTGTCTTTTTTCTAAACCCAGGTAGGGATGGGTTTTGTCCTCAAACTATTTCCTTAAATTTACATATATCCCTCCTTTCAGAGAAATCCAAACCAGTGATGTGGAAGAATCCACTAATTTAACCCAGAATCAACTACTCTCCTTGTTTACACAGTCATCCTGGGAAACCTTACTGTAAGCACACTGGACACATTCCTTTGTGGTGTTTTTTTCTTAGAGCTGGTGCTTCCTGCTACCTGTACAGTCAGATAGTCAGTCAGATCTCTCTCTCTCTCTCTCTAAAGATAAAATGGTGGGAAATTATTTACTTCTCGGTGGGTTCTTTGTACCCAGAAGTATACCCCAGGGTGCCTTCACCTGGGAAGCTTCTCACCACTTCCCTCTTCACTCAGCATTCTGTTTAAAATGTGTCATTTATAACCACTTAGACCTTTATGGAATTGTACAGTTATATCACTAGCTGGTAATGAGGCCTATTTGTTAAAAATACTTGATATGCTTCTCAAATTGTTGCAAAAGTGGAGATTCTTCCCCCCTACTTTGCTACATGATTTATTTTTGTATTGCTCTTACCCCCTTAATTTTGTATCTGTGGAAAAGCAAAATACATAAGTAAACCTCTTGTAGCTTGGTTCCTGTCTGTAGATAGTAATATCCAACACTGAGAGCTGGTTCACTCTGCTCGTGTTCATTTATTTAACCCTCACAGCTGAATGTGGTAGAAGCTATTATTTCCCCTCATTTTATGTGTGAGAGAAGTGAGACTTAGAGAAGTCATTTGCCCAAATCAGTTGCAAAACCCTGATTCATACGTAGGTGGTTTGGGCTAAATCAGGTGATCTCTAAGTTTACTTTTGCTTTCAATTTTCTGTGATTCTGAGCAGCAGTCTTTGTCTAACGAGTAGCGGGAAGAACACGAAGATATCCTGTGGTTAATATTGGGCGGCACCTGTGTGTCTGAGGCAGCTTTGGGAGGATTTACTGGCAGAGGGGGTGCACTGCTCTGTTCCCTTTTGCTGTTGCTCACTGCAACTGCTTCCAGGAAAGATGGCATTTTAATTTGTAAAACCTCTTTAGGATGGTAATGTTAGCTGGTGCCATTATGTTGGTGTAGAGAAAACAGGAAAGGCTCTCCCCCAGCCCCACTGTATGTACTGATTTTGTCTGGGGAAGAAATCTAGATGTCAGTGTACAAAATGAAATGCGACCCTAGAAATCATGTTGTTCTCCCCTTCATTTGTTTGGGTCTACTAAGGTTGTCCCCAGCTAACTAGTGATTGCAGACAGGACTAGAAGCCTAGATTATTTAATTTTAGTCTAGTACTCTCTGAAATAGCACACTGCCTCCTTTTATAGATGTTTAATCTTTAACTTCCAGGCCTATTTAGGAAGATTATGTCTCTCACAGCGACTTAGTTTTGTTCAGAACTTTTGTTTACTTTGAATCAATCTTTTGTTCTGTTGTATCCAGAATTAAGATTCTGGAGTCTTTTTTTTAACGCAATGCTGCCACTCCCTGGTGATTAGGTAGTACTGCATTAGGAAATCCGATGGGCTTTCACCTGCCTTTGTAACTGCCTCTGGTACTAGGAGTCGTAAATCTAGGTACAAATAAACGAGAGCAGTAATTGTGTGTGTGTGTGTGTGTGTGCGCGTGTGTGTGTGTGATCATTAAGTATGCGAGAGTCAGAAGTTAACATAGATATTAAACCTCAAAAGGTAGCCCGAATTGCTGGCTTGGTTCTGAAAAATAGACATTATATGATTGCCAGTTAGGGTACCTTTAAAAGCTAATTTCAGTTGTCCCTCAGATTTTCGGACAGCTTAGATGTGTTAAAGAAACACACGGAAGTACAGATTTCAGAACATGGTTGCTAAGACTGCTAGGAGATCTGAATTCCTTTGAGCCCTGTTAAGTAGTTGATTACTGTGAGCATTGAGGCATCCATTAGTGTTGAGGGACTGGAGATCTCTGTCATCTCTTGAAAGAAACCATATTCTCATAAAGAAATAACTTCTACGGTTCTTAGCAAAGTTCCTGAAATTTTTCTGTGAAGCACTGGTTATGGCCACCTACTAACAGAAAACTGAGTGCCTGCTCAGTTCCAGATGCTTTTCCATCTTTCTCCTTCTTTCAGTCATCTGTTAGGTAGGTTTCAGTATTCCCATATTACAGAAAAGGGGAGGCTCAGAATGTCTTAATTAACACGCCCACAGTCATATTAGCTAGAAGGTGGTGAAGATGGGGTTCAAACCCAACTTTTGACAGACTTTACCGTGTTCTCACCTACATTCCATGTTCCCTTCTGGTAGTGCTTAAACCGGGTTTTATTCTCACCATTCTGGTTTAGCTTTCCTTAAAAAAGAAACTGTTAGACCATTGGTTTTCAGGGGGTGGGGGGAGTAATTTTTTCCCCTCAGGGAATAGTTGGCAATGTTGGAGACATTTCTTTGGTTGTCCCAGTGAGGGAGGGGTGCCCCCTGGCATTTAGTGGTTGGAGGCCAGGAATGCTGCGAAGTGTCAAGCAGTGCACAGGATAGGCACCCACAGCACTTCCTGGACCCAATATCAGCAGTGCTGAAGGTGAGAACCTCTTCTGGGACAGTGTATTAGCTTAGGCGAGTTTATCCTTGAGTACCTCCTGACAGCCTCCGCCCCTCCCCTGGTTTGCCTCATCCTGGCCCTGCTGTTTATCGCTGTGCCTCGGAGGGAAACTCTCGTCTTTTAGCTGCTTTCTCATGACCTGGTGTGTTGCCCCTCACTGCCTGGGTATTTGGCCAGCAACAGAGATAGAGGACCCCACTTGTCCAGAGAAAAACCCACTAACGGCAGGATTCCAGTTCTTCTCCATACCATGCAGAACGTTTTCCTGTGCTGCATGCAGATGGACCATGGGTACGTCTAGTGCTTCCTCTATCTTTTCTCTATCTTTGTGTCTTCCTCAGGTCTCCTTTGCCTAAAAAGTATCCATTGAAATCTTTCCCATCTCCCCCCCACCCCCAGGTCAGCTGTTACCTCTGTCATAATCCTCTGCAGGGAGTAATTGCTCTTGTGTATAAACTCTTGCATGTAACATTTATTCTTTTTATGTAACACTGATTAATCCTCATTTTCCACCTTTAGTATAAACAGCATAGAATATAAAAGTGCAAAATGGATAAAAACTAAAAAGTACCCATTATGTAGGTTTATTCTTTGTGTACAGTCTGTTTTATTCAAACCAGTAATGATGCCCTGTTTTCGTAGGCCTGTCTGTCTGACACAGTTAATGATAAAGTGTGAACCCTGGTGTTGGTGATACTCACTTTGGAATAGCACTTCTTCACATTTGAGTTCGTCAGGACTTTCAGCGGTTCTTTTATTTCTAGTAAAGTGGCTTAAGTATTTCAGTGAACGTTTTTGTTGTTTGTTTTTGAAAGCCTTTCTGGTCTTTTAGTGAAGGATATATATACATACCTCTCATTTAAGCAGAAAGAGTCTTACTTTATTAAAGAAGACTTCTTTGACATATTTTAGAGTTGGTCATCTCCTTCATAAACATGAGACGTGTCTTGAATTTTAGTTCTCATTCATTTCTCACTCACCTCTGACCTGTGATGACAAGCTGGATGCTGCTCAGAGGAACGATATTGCAGTCACCTTGGGAAGGTCTCTGAAGGCCCTCACCTGGGTTAAAAAACAACCAGGTGCACAGTCTCTCTCAGGCTGTAGCCCCATCGCCTTCAAACAGAAAGGTAGCATTATTCTTCCTTTATTCTTTGAATGAACCAGGAGCAAAGTTAACTTGTGGGGATAACATGGCTAAGTGTCCCACAGACATTTAGGGTCCCTGATCATCGTAGGACTCTATTATTCATAAATATTTATGGACAAGTTTTTCCATTCTCTGGGAATTTGAAGATAAATAAAATAGGGTCCCTGCTCCATGGACTGCTAGTGCCTTCACCATTACCCACAGTTTGTGTGTTGGTTTGCCCCAGTACTGCAAGTCAGGTGGCAGTACTGTGGAGGGAGATGTAGTTCAGTCTGGGAGATTGGCACACCGTGGACAGATGACTTTGTGCCAGGCCTTGCAGGGTAAGTTTTTTCTAACTTATTGCCCTTAATGGCCTTGACATTGTGCTGACACAATTTAAGAATATTTACCAAATTGATTAAGAGTTCAGATAGAAGGATGTATTCATGTGGTTTTGTATAGTTAATGCTAAATAACATAATACTGAATGAATTACTTAATCAAACTGGGGAGATTTATCGGTTCAGGTTTGGCTCCTTTGGTTTCTTGGAATAAGCGTTTTGAGCGATAGGGTTAGAGGGTGCTATGGCTGGGATTAAAAACACCTTTGACCTCTTCTTTAGCTTATGTATTTTGTGGTCCTGGTGGTAATTGTGAGTCTCCCTCTCTGCTTCTCCACCTGTTTACAGGGGCTTTTGATCATGGGTATGGTGTACACCTGTGGGCACCCGAAATCCTGTTCCTAATGCTGTTAGATTTTCCTTTTCAGAGTAAGAGGGACCATCTACTCATGAACGTCAAATGGTACTACCGTCAGTCTGAAGTTCCAGATTCTGTGTACCAGCATTTGGTTCAGGATCGGCATAATGAAAATGGTAAATATGTCCTGGTTTGATTTCTACGTTTTCTTAGCTTTGGACAAGGCTGTTTCTAAAGACAATCATTAAATGGAGATAAGCACTACAAAAAATTGTCTCTGAAAAAGCTTTTTGTAACTCTAAGGACATTACTGGAATGTTTATTTATTTATTTACTTTTGCTGAGTTCTTTCATTATTTTTGCCTCAAAAAAACCCCAAGCAACCAGAGAGATGTGCCAATAACATCTTCCCCTTAAACTTGGAATAGAGATAGGTCTTTGGAAACAATAGTAATTTTATTTTTTCTCCCCTGATATTACTTTTTCTCCCCTGATATTACTTTTTCTCCCCTTATGATGAACTAATAATACTTAAAACACTAAGGTTATGTTTTATTTCTTTTTTCCTTTTCGATAATCTGCATGATTACACTTCTGCATTCAGGGCTGTGAACTTCAGTTTTGAAAGCATAGCTTTCCTGAGTGATTTGGGATTCAGTTTGCATCTTGACTTTCAGAATAATCAGGAAGGTAGTTCAGAGCATCTTTTATTTTTTCTTGCTCTGGCATTGTAGTTTCTACCCAGTAATTTTATTGACACATGAGATATGCACATAAAATGTATCTTGCATTTGTTCAGATGTATAATTGTGCATTTTTATTGATCTTTTGGAGCGGTGCTGGGCCTCATGCTAGCTGATCCACATTTGTTACCCATTAATCATATGAGTTAGAGTTGGTCACTGCCCACATTCAGCTGAGGAAATTGAGATAGAGATGCTCAAGGAGTTGCCAGGTGACATGTCTTCTAAGTGGTCCCAGCCAGGCTGGGATCCAGCGTGGTCAGCCCTGATGTCTGCTCTCTTCCCACTTGTCCACACTGCTTTTGGTGATAGGTTTTGAGTCAACAAAGGAGTAATCAAACACAGTTTTAAAGAATGATTTTTTTTTTTGAAGATTTATTTATTTATTTGAGAGAGTGAGCGAGAGAGCATAAGCAGGGGAACTGGCAGAGAGAGAGAGAGAGAGAAGCAGGCCTCCCGCTGAGCAGGGAGCCCGATGTGGACCAAGCTCGATCCCAGGACCCTGGGATCTTAGCTGAAGGCAGACACTTAACTGACTAAGCCACTCAGGCACCCCAAGAATGATGTTCCTTTATAACTCACTAGTTTTTTTTCCTTCTTTGAAGCTATAAAAATTTCTGTTAAAACAGTTAAATTATGGTTCCTGATTAAAAATAGTAACTTGGTTATTTTTTTCAACAGAAACAGAGTGATTTCACTCCATCCTGGAATATATAGCAATAAGAAATTAAAATGGACAGGATCACTAAATATTTCAGTAGTTTACAAGTTTGTTAAAAATGTGGTGGTTGTTTCTTCTTCTTTTTTTTTTTCCTTTTTTTCATTAATTGCTTAATGCATTTCAGCAAAGTGTGGAGACTCAGTAAAGGGTGTAAAACATACCCAACAGGATACTTTATTCCTGTTGTTATTCCTCCTGACCAGACCTGCTTATTTATTGTACTTTCTTTAGTGGCAGGTGAACCTGAAAGAAGATTTTGCAAAAATTTTCCTAATTGTTTTGGGAGGCTCAATCTTAATACCTTCTTAATTAATTATTTTGACAGACTCTGGAAGAGAACTTGTCATTACAGACCCAGTTATCAAGAACCGAGAGCTCTTCATTTCTGATTACGTCGACACGTACCACGCTGCTGCCCTTAGGTAAGTGCTGGAGATGTGGTCCTTCCTGCGAAGGAACAATCGTCGAACACGGGAGGCAGGGAGTCTGAGCTGTTCCGACCTCTTTCGATAATCACGATATTAGTTAGACTACTCTTATGGTCTCAGTAAGCTAACACTCCAGGGTTAAGTTTGTGGATTATTGGGAATTCAGAGGTAGTACCTATATTTTCATTAATCTGGGGAGGGGAAAAAAAGCAACTTAAAAATTTTTTTTAATAGTTTTGTAGCTCTGTTTCCTTATTAGCATGCTGGTTTGAGAACTAGTATCCGGGCACTGTTTGCTAGAAAGTATTTAGGATGAAGTGTTACGATGGTCTACAGATTATTTTCTTAAGAATCAGTTACTTCTACTAGAAAAGATAGAGAAATGGGCGAAACAAATATGGCAGCATGTACTTAAGAGTCTAGGCAAGGTTTATAGGAAGCCTTATTGACCTGTTCTTTCACTTTTTTGTATGTATGAAAAATTTCCTACCAAAAAGCTGTGAGTAGGGAGAATATATTGAAGATTTTATTCTGAGTAAGGAGGTAATATTGCAGGTAGTCTTAAGTAATTATATGAAAAGTGACCATGAGCCACTGCTTTGTACTTTATGGTGTTTTCTGTCCCTTTTAGGAAAAGAACACTGAGATATATATCCTGGTGTATTTTGTATGTAAGTGGAAGGTGTTGGTCTTCTTAAGTAGTAGAGGAAGTAAGACGAGTAATATTTTTATAACTCTTTCCCAACTAGAAAGAATAAAGTGGTGGAAGACTACATTCTTTGTTAAAGAATAAAATTGGGGAAAAAAAGTCATAGGGATTTGCTTGCTTTTAACTTAGCTATAATGAGATAAAATAGTTTCTCTATTATATTGCTCAGATGGTATTCAGTAAAACCGTCTGGAGTTTCTTCTGCAAAGCTACCTAGCTAAGGCGAGTTATTTCAAGGCAAATTAGTAGCAACTTTTAGGGCACGTTTGGGTAGATGTTTTGGACCAGATCATCTTTCATATGGTCCCCCTTGTGTAGCTACTCTGGTCAGCCATTATAGCGCAAAAATCATAGGCAACGTGTAAATAAACGAGGTGGCATACGCCAATAAAACTTTATTTATGGACACTAAAATTTGAATTTCATTTAATTTGCACATGTCAGGAGATATTACCCTTTTTTTGATTTTTTTTTTTAAGCCATTTAAAAATGTAAAAAGTATTTTTAGTTCTGGGCGGTATAAAACCGGCCAGATTTGGCTCAGGAGGGCCAGTGGACCACATTTGGCTCTGGAGCCATAGTTTGCCAATCCCTGCTGTATGGGTAGGAGTGTGTGTGGTTAGATTTGGCCTCTTACAGGACTTTAGATAAATTTAGAGAATTCCTGTGGTGTTTTAGAAACATCTTCCAAATTCCCACAAGCTTTTTATGTCTTTGTGGCAGTGACTTTCCAGTCTTACACACCAATGCTGAATAACGCAAGTGGAAGGGAGGGAGGGAGGGGCCGTTAAATTGTTAGTGAAGGCAAGTGGCTTGATCCTGGCATTCTTTCTTAACGTGCTATATGCTTTTCCCTCCTGTTTCCATATTGTGTCATTGGTTGAGTTACATGATTTTAAGCAATGTAGAGTTGAAGTTAAAACAAATAAATATGTGAGACATAACTCTGGTTATTTAATATGTTTTGATGTATTTGCTTGAAATGAATATATTTAACTGTTAGTGGCTCTTCAGATTTGTGGAGTCATTTTATACTATTTTACCCTTTCTACTTTTTAAAAATATTTTAAAAAGATTTTATTTACCTATTTGAGAGAGAGACACAGAGAGCATGAGCAAGGGGAGGAGCAGAGGGAGAGGGACAAGTAGACTCCCTGCAGAGCAGGCAGCAGCCCTATGTGGGGCTTTCTCCCAGGACTGTAAGATCATAACCTGAACTGAAGTTAGACGTCTAACTTAACCGACTAAGCCATCCAGGAGCCCCTGTTTTACCCTTTTTAGAGGAACCAGTTGTCCCACATCATTCCAACTGGACCCAGTGAATGTACTTTAACTAGGTTTATAATCAGACACTTTCTGGAGATGCGTAACTCTGTGGTCACTGCCTCTTCTCTGGCCGTGGAAGGGCTGGAGTGCTGATGGTAATTCTTTGTCTTCTTTTCACTGTGGGTGTGACTAGAACCCTTACTGATTCGTTTTTTCCTTCTGTGGTATTTTCTTTGAAGCGGCCATGAGGTGATTTCGTTATAGCTGTCACCTTAAATTTGATTTGTTAGCTCTTTGTGTGCCCTGATAATTGGATTTTTTTCCCTCATAGATGTAGATGATAGTGGTCACATAATTATTGAACTGGCCTGGTAGGTGCTCAGTAAATACTTGTACATGTATTGACATTTGTCTGCATCTGAGCTCATATGTATGGTTCTTACCATTACTTAGTAATCTTGCCTGGTTCTCAGTTTTAGAGTGCTTGCTGTAAGTTCATCTCCCATAAAAGCAGCATTGAATGGTGCCCCCCTACCCCCGAATCTCTATTTGTTCCTTTTTTCTTTACCAAAACTAGATTACTTTGATTTGACTTAATTTAGTTTGATTAATTTATTTAGTTTTAAAGATTTTATTTATTTGAGGGGGGGAGAGAGAGAGAGAGAGAGAGAGTGTGTGTGTGTGTGTGTGTGTGTGTGTGTGGAGCCTGACATGACAGCAGGGCTCCATCCTAGGACCCTGGGATGATGTCCTGAAATGAATTCAGATACTTAACCAACTGAGACACCCAGGTGCCCCTAGATTACTTTAATTTTAAAATACGGCAGGGGGTGGTAGTGGAATTAACCTCTACCTTTTTTTTCTTTTAAAGATTTTATTTATTTATTTATTTATTTGAGAGAGAGTGNCAGTGGTGGGGGGGGGGGTGGGAGTAGAGGGGGGGAGAGAGCTTGATGTGGGTCTCAACCCCATGACCCTGAGACCACAACCCAAGCTGAAACCAAGAGTTGGACACCCAACTGACTGAGCCACCTAGGCACCCCAACCTTTAAATTTTTTTTCCCAGTTTTTCCTTCATTTACCCACAGAAAGAATTTTTTCTTCCTCTATAGCTATAAAGCAGTTCTGCCAAAAATAAAATTAGTTTGGAAAGAGACAAATAAAATAGTCCATAGGCACATGAAAAAGGATCAAATGAACATAGTGAACAAAACGTGGAGGAGAAATAAGAAAAAGAAAGACTGATTTTGTTAGTGCTTAGCACCCTTCTTGTCAAAGATCAAAGTGCTCAGTTGTGTGGATTCACGGGACTCGGTAAATCTGAGGGGCCCCTGCCATTGCATTCCCTTAGGGGGAAACTGATGTAGAGCTTTCTCTTTCAAGCTGGTGCTAGGGTTGTGTTATAAGGGAGGACAGCGCTTTGTCCTTTAGCCACTGGGAATCAGACAGAAGACGGAATTCCTCTGCAGCCTATTCTGTGTTGAGATTATAGTATTTCCTTACCCAAATTAATTCACTTCCAGAGGAGACTGTGGGACCATCAGTTACAGAAACCTGTGTTGAGGTCCAGCATTACTGCTTGGCTGCTATTTTTAAATTCTTGCCTTGGCTGCCCCTCATCCTGCCTTTCAGGCTAAGGTTCTACTGCTGTTTGTTTTCTTTTCTTCATTACATTTATCAATAGCCATACAGTAAAGTTAGTATCTTGAGAGAAGTATGTTTGAGTTCTCCTTACTCCCTGGTATGTGTTTTTGGCCCTTGCTGATAAAATAGAAAAAACACCAGGTTGAAATGGGAAGACTTCAGTTTTTGTTGTTGTTGTTTTTAAGATTTATTTATTTGAGAGAGAGAGAGAATATGAGCACAAAAGCGGGGGGGGGGCAGAGAGAGAGGGAGGGGGAGAGAATCTCTAGCAGACTCGCTGCCCAGTGTGAAGCCCGATGTAGGGCTCAGTCTCACAACCCTGAGATCATGACCTGAGCTGAAACCAAGAGTCAAACATTTAACAGACTGAGCCACCCAGGTGCTCTGAAATGAGAAGAGTTCTGTTTGAATCTTGGCTGTGCCACATAGTTTTGTGATCAAGGTCAAGTTTGTTAACTTTTGAGCCATCCTTTTGACAAACTCAAGGCCACATGATTAAGTGACAGAACCCTGAACCACATATCTTCTGGTTCTACATCCAGTAAGATAAGGGGTGTGAAAAAGTCTCTCAGAATGCCTCATACCCAATATAGCACGAGTAGTGCGTACAGTCATTGAATCAGAATTGGGACTTAGAGCATAAAAGGGAGAAAAGAAAAAGTAAAATTAAATGTAATTCTGTACCGAGTTATTGATGGCACAATTACTCAACATCCATTTATTTTATTTTTTCTGTTGCCCCTTGGCTGAGTTGATTGGATACTTTGATTACTTTAGGTATGGGAGGAAGAGTTTAGCTCGAGGAACCATCTCTAGATGCTCTAAGAATGAGCAGATAAACCTGCTCTGAGAACAAGAAGATAAATTTTATTACACTAATGTAATAAAAACACTAAATAAAAATTATTGCTTACAATTTGTTTGCTGTGTTACTTTTTTCACCCTAAGGATCATGTTTTATTGATGACCAGAGAAAGGATCTAGAGAGATTGCTTTGTGATTGGACCATGAACATGTGACCTGGCAGTGTTTTCGGCTTTACTGTTCACCTGTAGCATTGAATTCCCAAGTATCATAAATGTCTCAACGACTTAAGGGCTGTTTCCCAACTTTCTGATTATCTGCTTCTTCAGAGAATCGCTTAGAAAAAAAAAATATACTCAGGTAGGTCAGGTGACATCTTAGCTAGGAATTTGTCTTAGAGGAATATGTTTTAGAGTGAGTTTTCTGGCAGCCTCCTGGGGCCAAGAAACCCTGAACTGGCTCTGCAGAGCTTCTAATCTTCCCCCTTTTCATTCTGAATTAATTGATCTCTTTACTTTGTTACGGGCCTTTAGGATCATCCAGGTAGTGATTGGTACAGACTCATTACATCTTTGTGCAGTTCTCCAGCCATTCTCAGCATTGAGACAGGTCCTTTAGCTCCTGAGAGTTCCCTGTGGAGCTTCATGCTGCCTCGGAGCTTTTAGTTTCACAGTTCCAAGATCATTTCCTGGCTTTAATCAACTGTTGTTTTTATATGTGAAATAACTTCGATCTTCAGCATTTTTATTGTTTTGTCTGTACGTGCTTAGTACTTCATTAGACACCATAACTTAACAGTCATTTTATTTATTGGCTCATTCATCATTTAACAAGTCATTGAGCTGCTAATTGGGGGAGGGCTCTGAGGTGCTGGAAGCACCTGCCTGAACAATATATTCTCTGCTCTTGAGTACATCTCAGTCCTGTAAAAATTCTTTTATCTGGAGCTACTCGTAGACACACAGAAAAGTTGTAAATACTGCATTTCCCCCAGTCTTCCTCAGTGTTAACATCGGGTGACTGTATACGGTTGTCAGAACCAGGAAATTAGCATTAGTACCATACAGTTGAACTGAAGACCCTTTTGAATTTCACTAATATCTTACCCCATTCAGGCTGCTGTAACAAAATACCATAGACTTGGGTGGCTTGTAAACAACAGAAATTTATTTCTTACCGTTCTGGAAGCTGAAAGTCTGAGATCAGAGTACAGCATGTTTGAGTTCTAGTGAGAACCCTCTTCTAGTTTACAGACTGCCGACTTCTTGTATCCTTGCATGGCTAACAGCAGAGAGGGAAGGCAAGCTTCCTGTCCAACACCACAAGAGTCATCTTATTGTGCCTCTTTTTGCAGCTTTTTTCTTCAGCCGCGAAAAATTCTGTTCCTATTGTTAAAATATAATATTTTTATTTTCTTCAAGAATACGTATAGTTTCAGAATTTGTAACTCATGTCCCTGTGAGAAACAGATTTACTGACTAAATTTTTGTCTTTAGTCCTGAAATATATTGGCAAGATAGCATTTTCCAACGTTGCTTAGGTCAGTTCTGTTTTTTCATACCTCCTTATATGTGGCTGTGTTACCCGTTTGTAATAGAGTTAGGTTCATGTGTGGGACTTTGCGTTCCACTTCTAGCTCCTCCTGGTTGATGTGGACTGTTGTTAAGTTTTGGGTATGTGAGGGTGTGTGGACTATGGCTGTGCTTCTGAGGGTCAGGGCCATGGACAGTCATGTAGTTGTCAACTCTCTTACCATGGTTCCATTCCCCACCTCTTTCCTACCCACCTATTATTGGTAACCGATCTCTTTGCTTCTTAGTTTATCCCTCCTGCATATTTTCCTTTCAAATGAGCAAATACATGTCTGTGTTCTTATAACCTCTTCATTCTTATATGAAGGGTAGCATCCTACAGATATGCTTTTGTGTTTGCTTTTTTTTACTTAATGTTATGTTTTGGAAATTGCTCTGTATCAGTTCATAGAGATCGTCCTCATTCTCTTACAGCTACATAGAACTGCACTGTGTGCCTGAACCACCGTTTACTTAGCTGCTGTCTTGTGAATGGTCATTTAGGTTGTTCCCAGGATGTTTCAGTTACAAATGATGCTGCAGTGAATATCCTAGTGCATATGTGGTTCCTTATTGTTAGATGTGAACCTTCAGGGTGGCTTCATCGGAGAGAGATTGCTGGGTTGAAAGGCGTATGTATATGTGGTTTTCCTCCAGAGAGCATATGCCAATTTGCACTCCCTCTGTTTCCCCAATAGAATGTGGTTTTATTTTTTAAAATTGTGCCAGTCTGATAGGTGAGAAACAGTATCTTGGTATTCTGCTTTATTTTGCTAACAGTGAGTGAGTTTGAGCATTTTTTCTTTATGTTTGAAGGATACTTTCGTCTTTTTCTTGTGAATTATCTGTTCATGTCATTTCCTTTGGGGTTTTTTTTGTCTTTCTGTCTATAAAAGTTCTTTACATTTTCTCTTGTATATGTTGCAGATGTTTGCTCCCACTCGTCAGTTTTCTTTTACAGTTTAAAAAAAAATTCTGCAAAACTTACTTTCACCTAGTCAGATTTGGCGGTCTTTTTATTTATTCCCTCAGGCCTTTGAGTCCTACTTAGAAAGCCTCTCCGTGCACCAGATTTACAGAGGAGTTCTACCCAGTCGTCCCAGTGCCGTTTATTAAAAAGCCTATCTTTCCCTCAGTGGCTCACGATGCCACCTTTGTCATAGGTTACTGTGTGTATTCCAGACTTGTTCTGTCGTCTGTTGTCTGTTTATGTGCCACTGCCATGCTCTTTTAATTGTAGAGGCATTGTAATATTTTTTACCGTAATACTGATTGTTTCCCCTTTCTCAGTTATTTGTTTTTCTTACGAATCTTCGTAGTAAAGTGTTTCATTCCATTAATTGATAATTAATTGATAGCATTGAATTTATAGATCAAACTATGGAAAATGCCATGTTGAGTTTTCCTATCCGAGAACAAGGGGATGTTTTTCCATTTGTTCATGTTTACTTTTGTGTCGCTCAGGAGTATTTAAGGATTTTCTTCATAGAGATGTTCCCATTCTTGTTACACATTTATTTCTATGCATTTAATCTTACAGACGTACATTGAGCTCTGTACCCTAGTAATAAAGAATACACATTCTTTCTATGTACCTTGGCACATTCTCAAATTCATCATGTGTTAGATCACAAAAAACATTTATCTCATGAAAAGGCGATAAAACTGTAGTTTACAAACAAAGACAAAGAACAGAAAGCCCCTTTCACTTGGAAATTTGAAACTTCCTATTTCTTAACTGTGGAGAACACCCTGATGGTCACCGGAGGGAGGGGGGATATAGGGGATGGGGATTTAAGGGACACTCATCGTGATGAGCACTGAGTAACGTATAGAACTCTTGGCTCACTATATCGGGCACCTGAAACGAATATACCACTGCATGTTAACTATACTGCAATTAAAATAAAAAACTTAAAAAATAAAGCTTCCTATTGAACAACTCCTGAGTAGAAGGGGAAATAAAACTGAAATTAAAGAAATTTTTAAAAACAACAGTAAAAATACTGTGTATTAGAAGCTGCAGCATGCATTTAAAACACTGATCAAAGGGCACCTGGGTGGCTCAGTTGGTTAAGCGACTGCCTTTGGCTCAGGTCATGAATGATCCTGGAGTGCCAGGAACGAGTCCTGCGTGGGGCTCCCTGCTCAGCAGGGAGTCTGCTTCTCCCTCTGACCCTTCCCCCCTCATGTGCGCGCTCTCTCTCCCTCTCTCAAATAAATAAATAAAATCTTAAAAAAAAAACACTGATCAAAGGAAAGCTAGTTACGTTAAACACATCAATTTAAATGAAAAAAACAAAATTAAACGATTGAGTCCCCAGCTTCAATGATAAAAAGAATAACAAAAAAAGGTAGAAGCGAGGCTTACAGCAGTTCCACTTCACCGTGGGGAGGCAGAGGCACTGATGAGGAAGTGACATCAGTTGTCACACATACAACAACTATTTAGGGAACTGTGTGGAGCGATATTCTGAAAACACCGTAAATGAGTCCAGGTGAATCATAGAAAGTGTTCAGATAACCCCTAGGAAGGCAAGACAAACAGAAGAATGAAAAACAGAAGACACTTTAAAAAAAATTCTATACCTGTCATTAGTCAAATGGCTCACAGTTGACAAGGTGCTGACTCTGTCTCCAGATCTTTCTTTCCCTTTGTGCTCAGGCAAGGGTGATGACCAAAGCTGTTGGCAGGCCTGCTGCTCTAAGCATTCTGTGCATTGCATGTGCCTGGGAATCTACAGAGACTTTCCCAGTTACAGATAGTTTTGATGGAATGAATTTCTGGGCCATATTTCCATTTATATTTTTTCCTTGTGTAAGGTGGTTCTTTTCCTGCTCCTTCATCCCCTTCAGATCGCCTCATCCCACCAATTGGGGGACACTTACCAAATGGTGCCGTGCCCAGGGTGGAACTGTGGGGCACCACACCAAGGAATACCAAAATGAGTCCAGCAGGAAGCCTTGTTTCTGATGAATGAAAGGCCCCTTAAATAGGGCACTTCCCAGTCTTTAGTTATATTTCTTTTCTTTTTTTTTTTAAGATTTTATTTATTTGACAGAGAGAGAGACAGCCAGCGAGAGAGGGTACACAAGCAGGGGAAGTGGGAGAGGAAGAAGCAGGCTCATAGTGGAGGAGCCTGATGTGGGGCTCGATCCCATAAAGCCAGGATCACGCCCTGAGCCGAAGGCAGACGCTTAACCGCTGTGCCACCCAGACGCCCCTTTAGTTATATTTCTGTTAACAGTGAAGCATCCCATTAGAAATGGGGTGTGTATAGGACCTTGGAGGCTCTGAAACTGGAGCCTGATGTGGGGCTCCATCTAAGGACCTGAGCTGAAACCAAGAGTCGGATGGTTAGTTAACCGCCTGGATCCACCCAGGTGCCCCAAGAATAGCAACTTTAAACAGCTGTAGTTACATGCTAGTGACTCTTGTTTTATTTTCCCCTAATACTTTAAATATATTTATATAGTAAAATGCACATTTAAAGTTTATATTTTTATGAATTTTGATAAACTTGTTTGACCGTGAACAAGACATGGAATATTCCTGTCATCCCAGAATGTTCTCTTAAGCTACTCTCCTCTCAGAACTTCCCACCCAGAAGCAACCATTATTCTGATTTCTCTCCCCATAAATTACTTTTGCCTGTTTTAGAAATTCATTCAATAGAAATGGAGTCATACAGTATATGCCTTTTGTGTGCCTGGCTACTTTTACTCAGCATTTAGTATTTGAGACTTTTTCTCTGTGATGTGCTATGTATCAGTACTTCTTTCCTTTGTATTGTTGTGAAGTATTTCATTTTACAAATATATAATGATATTTTGCCCATTTCCTTATTGATGGACATTTGGATTGTTTCAGGCTAGTATGAATAAAAACTGTTATACAGCAAAAAAGCACAGAGAAAGAAAATAGAAATAAAAACAGAAATTAATGAGGAGAAAAACATTAAATCTAATTAATCAGATCCTTTAAAATTTTAATATCTCATTAAAAATGACATTATGACCAATTGGGATTTATTCCAAAAATACAGGGTAGGTTCACTATTAGAGACTCTGCTAATGTTGTATACCATATTGTTACATCTGAGGGGAAACAAAACCCCTTATCTCTAAAGCAGTGATTATTTCTAAAGCTAGTATCATATCTAATAGTAATACCTGAGAGACATTTCCACCAAGATCAGGAGCAAGGCAAGGGTGCCCACTGTTTCCATAACTTTCCACATTGTGTGAGAGGGTCAGTGTAATTCAAGTCCTAAGAAAGAGTAAAAGGCACCTGGATGGCCCAGCAAGTTAAGCATCTGCCTGCAGCTCAGGTTGTGATCTCTGGGTCCTGGGATCGAGCCCCATGTGGGGCTTCCCAGTCAGTGAGGAATCTGCTTCTCCCTCTCCCTCTGCCTCTCCCCCTGCTTGTGTGCCCCCCCCCCCAAGTAAATAAATCTTTAAAAAAAAAAAAGAGTAAAGAAGATGTAAAACTATGTTTATTTGCAAACAACAGCTAACATACCTGGAAAACCTCAGAAAACCAATGATTAAACTGTATCAAATAATGAGTCAAGTAGCAGGATATAAAATTAGCATACAAAAACCAGTACTTTTCACATAATCAACTAGAAAGCAAATAGAGGACCTAGTGGTAGATGAGATTATCCATTACAGTTTCATGGTCATTTATCAGATGATATGCTTATGTTCCTGCCACTTCTGGCTTTCCCTAAACCAGCTGTGTTGTTGTCCCTACAGAACATTCGGCAATGTCTTTAGATGTTTTTGATTGTCACAATGATGAGTGTGTCTGCGATGGGGGCACTGTATCCAGGGATACTGCTAAGTACAGGACAGCCTCTGACAACAACAAATTATTCAGTCCAAAATGTCAGTAATACTGAGACTGAGAAACCCTTTCCTGAACAAAACATATCTGTTTTCTAGTGCCTGTGTTAGAATTGTGGGTTGGTAGGGTTTCTATACCTTTAACAAATACATTGATTAATTACTCAGGTTAAAGGGTACCCTTGAATATGAGTAATGATGAAGACTAGTAAAAGAGGAATCACTTTCCTCTAGTTACAGACAATGCTGGAAATAACTTACTTTGTACAGCACTTTGGTGTTTAAAGTTTCATAGAGTTCTTATTTGATCTCCTTAGTATGAGATGGGTATAGTAGGTGTTCTTATCCCTGTTTAGCTGATAAAGGAACTTACCTATTTTTTCTAGGTTTCAGGGACTAAATCATGTCAGATTGATGGATAGTTAGTTTCAGAGTGAGTGCATTGTTTGTTCATTTGTAAAGGTGATCTTACCTGCTTTTTCTTTTCCAGAAGCTCATTTTAGTTCCAGCTACATACTAGAGATAGGTCCTGGGCCTGCAAAGTTGATTCCTAGTCCATATTTCCCTTTAATTGTATCTTGTTACTTATAAATCAGTGCTTCCGGTGGACTTTCTGAAATGATGGAAATGGTATATAAATCTGTGCTGTTCAGTATGGTAGCCACCGGCAACATGGGGCTATTTAAATTTACATTAATTAAGATTAACTAAAATTTAAAATCCAGTTTTCTTCAGTTGGACCAGATACATTTCAAGTGCTCAACAGCCCTGCATTATGTTATCAGTAGTTCCCAATAGGAACTTCAATAAATCAAAAGCATTTTTGTTTAATTTTTAAAATGGAGGTTGAGCCCCATCTTAGTTACCTTCTGCCCATTACTGAGGCTTTGGTCACACTGAGGCTTAGTTAGCTTCTTGCCATTAGTAAGGCTTACACTCTGTGGAAAAGGAGGAAGTTGCTTTTTAATTTCTTCATAGGAAGCAAATGAATGTTATCCCCAGGTTGTTATCCCTCAGCTAGTTTCTTTCTCTAACACCTTGGTCGTTAGCTGCTGTGTATGTTGTTAAAGTGCCAACTCACGGGGTCCTCATGGGAATGGAATGCCTGTTGAAGTGGTAGGAATTCATTCCCCTGGAAGCATCCCGCGTGTGCTGCTGGTGTGCTGTTGATTCTCCAGTTCCACCTGCTATACTCACAGCCTGTGGCTTCCACTTGATGTTAAAGTTACCTTCTGTGACCACTAGGGAATTGCTTAAAACCTCCCTGCCTCCTTGGGAACCCTGGAAATTCTCCCAACACGTGTGTGTGTGTGTGTGTGTGTGTGTGTGTGTGTGTGTGTGTGTGTGTGTGTTTTAAGGAGTTTGGCCATATTATAGAGTTTTCAACTATATTGTGGTTTAAATTGTGTTGGTAGACAAACCTGGAAATCTTACTGCTCTTTTTATTGCAATATTTCTGTGAGGAGATATTTTCCAACTTACGCTCATTTAACATGACCTGAAAATTTGAGAAGTGTGTGTCTATGTATTAGAGCCCATCTATGTATTTAAAAAGTTAAAGCCTATCAGTTTTAAGTTCCAAGTCGTTTTATTTCTTGCACATTAAAAGAGAAGAAAAATATTTGACAGTTTTACATTCTGCCTATAGTAAAGTAAGAGGAAGAAAAGGCCCATTTTGTTTTGATGATTTAGAAAGGCTTTAGGCAGATTTTTGTTGTTGTTGTTGTTAAGTAATTTAACTGTCGTTTAAATTTTTCCTGTCATTTTAGTTTAATATCCTTTCATCACAGCCCTGCCCTCAATTTACCTCTGTGGTTTAATTAATTCTATTCCATGACTAAAATGCTGAGGTAAATGCAGTTGAAGTTGTAGGTTGAAGCAGTCCTGAAACAAAAAAATACAACATTTGGACATTTTCTTAGTTCTTTTGGGAACTCCCAGTTTTTTGAATCGGTAATTATGGAGTCTGTAGCCATATTCTACATGTTTTTTGAGTAACATGGATTTAGTTTTATCTTTCCTTGCCTCTGTCCCTCCAGTAGTGTTTTGGTTTGCAAAGCAGTTGACAGTAATACTAATGTATTTTTTATGCTTGTTTATTTTCAGAGGGAAGTGTAACATCTCCCATTTTTCTGACATATTTGCTGCTAGAGAGTTTAAAGCTCGAGTGGATTCATTTTTCTACATATTAGGCTACAACCCTGAGACAAGGTAAGTGAGTTACTTGGACCCACTCAGTGAGAACTTTTGCTTTTCTCACGTGCATGCATCCGTGTAGGTGTGTTTACACATTTGGGTATATGCTAGTAAGATTTTAATAAACCAACTCCAAAGCCCAAAGTAAACCTCTTTGGAAGGAGTTCTAATTAATGTCTTTGGTGTCTAAAGCAGCTTATTGTTTGCTCTTGATTTTATTAAGAAAAGGAAAAGTGAGAAAATTTGGGTTTCAAGAGGGCAGGGCAAAGATGTACATTTAGTTGATCTGTGTTTTGAACTTAACTATGAATTGGCAGTTTATTACCCTACTGCACATTCTGTCTAGCCTTCCATGATACCATATTGAAAACTAGGACATTTTTCGTTAAAGATTTTATTTATTTGAGAGAATGAGAGCGCGTGGTCGTGCATGAACTGGGGGAACGGCAGAGAAAGAGGGAGAAGCAGACTCTCCGCTGAGCAGGGAGCCCGATGCAGGGCCCAGTCCCAGGACCCTGGGATCATGACCTCAGCCAAAGGCAGACGCTCAGCTGACTGAGCCACCTAGGCACTCCCGAAAACACTACGACATTACGGAAAATTTGTTGATTAGTCATCTGTTTTATTCATTTAGTAAAACCTCAGAAAGACTCATAGAAACATCTTTAGTAAGATTACTGGGATGAGATGGCTACATTCAGTTCTCAGCCATCTCAGTAAGATCTTTGTAACAGGTAGAATTATTACTTTTTAAGTGAGAAACAGTAGAATCAAAATAATTTAACAGAAAAAAATTCTTTATGTCTGTAGTAGATTTTAGTTTAACTTAGCACACGGAGGAACTTCTTTAAGAGTATGTGCGTTCATTTTTATTCTGCATCAATCATTTAACTACAATGGGTTAAGGATTTAAAAAGAAAAAGAAGAATGTTAGCTGGTGATCAAGTAGTTTGTGCTCAGGACATCCGAGACATAATCTACAGATATAAGGACTTAGAAAGAAAGAAAAGCTGCTTGGCCAAAGGAGGGTAGTAGAAGAGCTGTATTCAGAGTGATTTCAAGGTGGGTATTATTTTAGAGAAAACCTTCTCCTAGAGGATGCTGAGAAATTATATGTAAAACTTAGAAGGTTACTGTTCAGATAATCTAGGGTTAATAAAGGGCAGTGTATTCTTTGTCACAATCCTTAGAGGCTGCTTGAAGCTCTGTCGGCACATACATATTAGTGTTTCTCTCTGTGTATATTATAGACAACAACTGCAGGGGTGATAGTGTAATGAATGGTCAGCTTTTAAAAAAATTTTAAATTCAATTAATTAACATATAATGTATTATTGGTTTCAGAGGTAGATGTCAGTGATTCATCAGTCTTATATAATATCCAGTGGTCACTTTTTTTTTTTTTAACTTTCCTGTATTTCCTTTAGAAAACAGTAAATTTGAGCTTTTGTTTTCTTTTTCAAAAGTATGCCCTGTGCCAGTGATAGAGAAGCTGATCAGTGATAGTATTTCAGAGCATCCTGTATTTCAAAATGTTTATTTTACAGAATGGATTTATTGACTGCGTGGTCATATCTTGGATTTCTGTCTGGATGCAAAGGAGTCCATAATTCCAGTGATGCCATGTTGATTTAACTGTTTGATCAGTGGTTGTCACATTGCACAAGTTAGATTGTATCAGTGAATTGACTAAATAGCTTTTGTGTTTTAAATGTTTAGCTCTTGGATTCATAAGAAGCAACCAAATAATTTTTTTACTAGTTTTGGTTATGTATCTGTTTTTTGCTGAATGCTCATTAAAAGTGATACTGTATAACTTAACTGTGTAAATAGAGACTTGCGCAAGTTCTGGTCTCATTTTTCAACGGGTGTTGCTGCCAGTCATTTAGAGTGATTCTTCCCATCGGTTATGTTTTTAAGAGTGGCTTAGGTATGCAGCAGCAGGATATCTGTCTCTCATCTGAAAAAACAACACCGAGACATGTTCATGGCCGTGTGTTTATAGATACGCATCCTGAGTCACTTCTTTTGCTGCTTTGACTTCCTGGTGGCCATTTGTTCGTTTCTGTGCTTGTGTTCTCCTCGTCCAGCTCATGCTTTGACATGTTGTAGGTTTTTGAGGGGTGTTGGATGAATTGAAATAAAAAAAAAAACCTTGAATGTCTACTTGTAAGTAAAGCTTATGGCAGATCTCACACTTCGCACAAAGTAAGTGTAAAAATTTGCCCTAGCTCACCGGTTTCACCCTGAGTCCCACTTTATAACTCTGAAGTTCCCACAGCTGCTCAGATTGTCACAAGAGTGTGTGTAATTTAATAGAAGTGTAGAAAGACTCTGCCTTCCCCACCTGGCTTGCACACAGCCTAATCCTTAGAATGCTTGGGCTTCATACCCTTGAAGAACTTACCTCTGTTTGTGTCTTTGTTTCAAGTCTGTGAGGGATGGGGTTGTGTGAAGAGCGGGCTTCTGGTGTATTTCTCCCCCATTCGAAAGAGCAGGACTGTCATGTGATCGTGGCTGCATAGTGCTCTGTGCTATAACTCAGTGCCCGGAGTCATCTGGAGAGGAAACGTCAAACTGTTCTATGTCTGTGAGACAGAGCATATATATGGCTGAGACCATTGCAAGTGACAGAATGGTGACTTTGATGACCGTTCCCCTCCTCTGAAATAACTCAGGAACTTTAGTCCAAGTGAGCAGTTGAAACTAAAGCTTGAGATGGGATTATTTCCTTCTCATAGCACATTTTTGATAGTAGTTAAAAGCTGATTTATGTAATTTTCCATAATTTATTTAGCATAGTCACCTGCACTGAAAGTTTGGAGTGGTTTTTCACATTTTTTGCGTACTTTTTTTTAATAAGCCCCAGTGTTTGGCTACTTTAAAATTTTTCCCCTAACCTGGTTATTATATTTCTGAACGTTTCATCTTGTCAGAGACCTGACCGTTCCAGACTTCTTGTTTTTGATGGGATTACTTTATTGAACATGTATATGACAGTAGGAAACAGACTTTTCTATAGTCTTTGGTACTTTGCCTTTAAAGTTCAGGGAGTGTGGATTTCTTGGTAATTGACATGGGATTTTTATTTTTCTGAAATTCTATATTTAATTCTGAAATCCTAAACTCAATTCTGAAATCTGAAAGCTCTGGGGGGAAAAAAAATATGCTAAGTTAGTGCTGAAGCTCATTGGATGGTCCTACTTGGCTTGAACTGAGATGAGGCTATTTATATTCTTGAGTTGGTTCACCTTGAGTTGAGTGAGTTTCCACAGTTTTTACTGCAGAAGTACCAGTGTGAAAGAGTAGGGGGGTCATTGCTCAGACACTGCTGGCGTGTCACTTAGTATATAGTATATGGCTATAGTACCTTTCTAAATCCAAAAAATCCTGAATTCTAAAAATCCTCTGACCCTTAGGATCTTTGACAAGAGATGGTGATACTGTATTCTTGCTAGCCATGTCATTTAAGCAACAAAACTTACCTGAGTAAAAAATTTGGTGGCAGATGTTTCCAGCTTCAAATAGGATGCAAACAACAAGGGTCTGACTAATGAGAGAGGCCTGAGTTTTGAACCCTTAGGTAATCAGGCTTTGCTTCTGGAGTTTGTTTTGACATTTCTGCACTCGGAGAGTGTGTGCTTTGGCTATATGAGCAAGATTTACCCCAGATTTAATCCAGATTTAATCCTGCAATCAGCATACTCTGCAATATAATGTCATTATGTTCTCATTTTGTCTGAGGGTTCTAATCCAAATTCTGGTTAGAAAATAAAGTCAATAAATTTCACATCAAAAGTCCTAATACATAAAGCCGGTTAGACCTTATAGACATATGCACAAAACACCAGTATTCTTGGCTGAGCTAAAGGAGGTTGATCTTG
Source organism: Ursus maritimus (assembly GCF_017311325.1). NCBI lineage: Eukaryota > Metazoa > Chordata > Mammalia > Carnivora > Ursidae > Ursus > Ursus maritimus. Next base: position 6,010,699 of record NW_024425786.1, on the reverse strand, counting down.
GCTTATAAAAAGAGGCGATATAATCTATAATCAGAGGGACATGGCTGCATTCCTCTGCTTACTGTCCTTAGTTGCTTTTTTATTTATCTAGTATCTCATAGCCATTTAATCTGACTTCTTGATCTTTTTGTTAAAACTGACTCCCCTCTTGGACTCAGGGGGCCTGAGTTCTGATTCTGGGCTGTCACTTCATCTTTGTGTTCAGGGCTAAGGGTGGTACTTCCTGGACTCTGTTTCTACCTCAATAAAATGGGGGTGGCACAAGCTACCTTGTAGGTTGCTAGTATAAACTGTCAGGTTTTTGTTGCTTCTTGGAAATTGCAAAAGGAATTATAAATTCGGTTGAAAAATATCAACGTTTTTTTTTTTTCTTTAACCTCATAAAATGTTAAGTCCAAAAGCAAAATATAAACTACTTCTTAAGATGTCTTGATTCTACCAAGTAGACCATTAACCATCTGGTTGATTGTGCTGGCATATGGAAGTCTGAACACTGGAAATTTTTGACTCTGCTTAGAATATTGATTACAAAATTCTTCTTGAAAATATACAATTGCTAAAAATGAAAGATAAATTTCTTGCCTCTAATGAAACTGACATAACAATTATAATGAATATGTAAATGGCATTAATGTGAAACAGTACATTTCTAGGGTCAGAATATTTCAATGAAAAATTTGAGAGAACGAAAATTGAAAAAAAAATTTTTTTAAAGATTTTATTTGAGAGACGGAGAGAGAGCAGGAGCAGGGGGGAGGGGCGAAGGGAGATGGAGAGCGAGAAGCAGACTCCCTGCTGAATAGGGAGCCCAACGCAGGGCTCAATCCCAGGACTCTGAGATCATGACCAAAGCCAAAGGTAAACACTTAACCAGCTGAGCCACCCAGATGCCCTGAAAAAAATTTTTTTTATTAATAAATAGATCTGAGCTTTTTATAATAAATGAACCTGTCCCCCTATATAAGCATGTAGGTTTTACTGAATTTTTGGATGTCCTTTTCCCCATCTTCCCATCCCCTCACTTAATCAGCTTCAGCCTATTGGCCAGTACCTTTTTTTACTATACTTTCTGGCCCTTTCTGGGTTTATGATTCATTCCTTTGAAAAGTTCTCCTAAGGTTCTTGCCTCAGGCCAAGGAGGGGAAGGAGGGGAAGGGAGTAACGATGGGGTCTCAGCAAGAATGAAAAATTTGGTAGTGGCCATTTTGAAAGGAGATGCCTTTACCTTTAAATTATGAAACACGAATTTTCCCAGGAACCAGTCTATTTGTTTCCCGTTGCTAGATAAGAGTTCTTCTTTAGGTCACTAAAGTGCATGTAGGGATAGTGAAGAGAACATATAAAATGTAGCATTTTGTACTGATGGTCATTGATCTGTTGCTCTCCCCACCCCCACCCCATACTGTCTTATAAAAGTGTTGTTGATCTCTTCAGAGACTTGCTCTGTAGCATGAAACATCTGATTGTATTTTTTGTTTTTTGCTTTGTGAAAATGAGTCTTCTCTTGCTAGTCAGATGGAAAACAAGCTGAGAGCTCCAATGTCATCCAGGAGAGAATGTCTGTGATCAGTCACCTGTGCCTTCTCCGCTTTTCTTTTTCTGAGGAGTTTTTAAAGCAATATTGAAGCTTAAGGATGATTGCCATTATATTTAGCAGCAATCATAAACTGAGGCACTTGCAAGGATTCACAAATAATCTCTCCCCCAACTGACAGTGGCCATAATGTTACTAATAATAGCTACAGTTGGTGAGCCCTGCTGTGCCCACCACTATTCTGAGTTTTACTTGCATAATTCATTGATTTCACTTTGTTTTGAAGCAGTCTCAGTCTTACAGAGTAGTTGCAAGTATAGGAGGAGACCTTTTCTAACTGAACCCTTTAAAAGTATGCCATCGCCATGAGACTGACCACACTCTAATACTTAGGGTATTCCTTATGAGCACAAGGGCATTTTCTTACACAACCACAGTACAGTCCTCCAGCTCAGGAGATTAACATTCAGATATTGCCATGGCATTTACAGACCCCACTCAGATTTTATCAGTTTTCCCAATGACGACTTTTATAGTAAAAGGAGCCAGTTTGATGAATTCAGTTGTCCTACACCTGTTCAGTCAGTCTGGAACAGTTTCTCAGTCTTTCTTTCACTTCATGACCTTGGTACTTTTGAAGATTATAGGGTGTTTTGTAGACTGTCTCTCAGTTTACATTTGTGATGTTTCCTTATTAGATTTAGATCGTGTATCTTTGACAGGGATAGCACAGAAGTCATGTCTTCTTTTTTCCTACATCCTGTCATAATTTGTCTCATGGCTGGTAATGTTTAATCAGTTGAATAAGGTGCTGTTCGCCAGACTTTGCAACTGCAGAATTTCTCTTTCCTTTTGTAATTAATGACCATTTTGTGGAAGGTTGCTGCTTTGAGACCACGCATAGATAGCTTCTTCTTCCCACGAAACTTTCATTTTATTCATTTATTTACACTAGGTGGATTAATGGCTTCCTATTTTATTCAGTTGTTTGTATGATCTCTTACTATCATTATTCATTTTTAGGTCAAATTGTCCAAGATTTCAGAGAATGATACTTAGGTGTGGTCATTACTTTGTGTCACTGCTGTCAGGCCTCTGAGTAAACGGCTAGGGTGTGTCAGGTGGGGGAGGGAGAAAGAAAGTGGGGGAGAGGGAGAGTATGCAAACTTTTACATCTATATTTCTGTATCTGTGTGTGTGTGTGTGTGTGTGTGTGTGTGTGTACATGCATTCATACCAGATTCTCCATATCTAATCCAATATCATAGGGTTCCTGCTAGTTTTTTCCTTATTTGTAATTCTCATCTTTAAGAATGAGAAACCTTATTTCATAATCCTTAATATTTTTACTTCAGTTTCCTATCACTGACTCTACTCTCTCCCACACACGGATGGGTTTTGTTATCTTGAACTGTATCTTTAGTAGAATTAGCATTTGGTATTTCTTAAAGTGTGACCTCAAGGAAACAAATTTGTAACATCTTTGGAGGGCCCAGGGGAGAACAACTACTACTTGCAGGCAGTGAATGCTTACTCTCTGCTTCATTGTTTCTTTCCCATAAAAGCTCAGTGAGGTTGGCATTACCTTTATTTTACAAATGAGAAAATTGGCATTATATTAAAGAATTGCCTGAGGCATACAGTTACTAAACAGGAAACCCCAAGCCTATTTGACTCAAAGCCTGTGCTCTTAACATTGATGATTTTTATCATAGGTTGACTCATATACAACCTCATTTTCTTCTGGCTGTGTTGGAAAATAACTTGAAGCTTTTCTAATGAAGAGAAAAATATGTGCTCACTAGAGAGTAACTTGACAAATACAAAGTTAAAGAAGCCAACTGAAATGATACATAATTATATAATCCATGTTTGTATATTTTCCCCTTCAGTTTACATCTCAGTTGGAACTGAGAGTTTACATCTATGTGCACATGTATATAGGTGTGTGTATGTATTAAGAGTATAATTAAAATATTGTTTACACAAAATGTACATATAATCATGCATTCCTTTATTCATTTTCTTTTATTGTGAACATCGTACCATGTCATTAAATGTTTTACACAAACATTTGTAATGAACACTATCTACCATCATGTGGATGTCTCATAATTATCTCGTCCCATCTTGTTGAACATTTATGCTTTTCCAATATTTGGTTATTCTAAGTAACATTGTGAACATCTCTTTTCAGCACAAATCTTTATACTTCAGCTGAAGAGTAATCTAGATCTCCTTTATTTCAGTTAATTTGGGTTTCAGACATTTCAAAATCTACTTCTGTTTTAGTGAAGTTTTCTTGTCCATTCATCACAGCTCATGGTGTTTGTATAGCTTTTGAGGACAAGAAACTGAAGCTAGGTATAAATTTTTTTTTGTTTGCTTTTCCTCTGCCATCCGTCACATTCGAACTCTTATAACATTTATGTCAGCTGGCAAATGTTGGTAACGGTTGAGAGTACATGTACAGCCCTACTGAGGATATAAGAACTTTTTTTTTAATATAAGAACTTTAATAAGATAGGACAAAAAATCAGATTTGATAATTTCAAAAACCCCTTTGCTAGTAAATATCTACCAGTGTTGAATAAAATATAACAACTTTTAAATGCGGAGCTGAACTTGTAAGAATTAAGAGAAACTGTCAAGTAAAGTATTAAGCTGTGATCCTTCATCAGCCCTGATGAGAGGAGGTTGGGTTAATTACTGTCTCCTTAACCAAAGGGTCTTGCCTTTAACACCCACCAGGTATAGGAGATGGGGTCTTGATCTAGAGATTTGGAACTGAGAGCCCTCTACCAAGTTAGGGCCATCGAAGGTCTGTTCTTCAGTGAAAGGGTGAGGTAGGTGATGTATCTGGAATTAGAGGGAAATGGTAGAGAAACCTATGTGGGACTGGGACTTTAAGCACAGAAAAGAAGACTGAGGAATAGAGGGAGAATTTTCTGTTACAATCCATAACTTTGGGCCTTGCCCCCCTGACAGTTGGAACACGAATTAACATTCTTGAAAAATATGAGAACTCTAGGATGAAAAGATAATGTAAAAAGTGGTCTTGGGCCATTGAGCCTCCAAGAGGCATACTCTCATTCAAAAACTTGTAGGATATCTACAGATAATATATCTTTGAATGCCAAGTGCACTATTAAAAATGACAAAATGTTGGAAGAAACAATGTGGCATCAACTTGAGTCAGATAAAACAAATGGTAAGCTATACACCTCAACACTAGAACTATCAGAGAGAGACTATATAACTGACTGAAACAAAATAGAACCTTAATTTCCCTCTCATGTAAGCAGAGTTTGAGAGGAAGCAGTTCTAGGTGGGCGTGGGACTCCACAACCATCAGGGACCTATTCTTAACTTCAACTTTTACCTCGTACTCAAGGTGTCAATTGAATGGTAGCCATGACATCTAGATTTCAGGCTGGAAGAAGGAGGAAGTGGGTAAAAAAAAATGCATGCCTTCTTCCTTTAAAGGCATTTTCAATTGTACAGGACATTTCCTTTTCTTCTCATTAGACCAAAAATAATAATAAAAAATTAGACTGTGGCTTTATAGGTAACTACCAGTGTTCCAGGGAACAGAGAAAGATGGTGTAGGTTCCCTGAGTCATTTTATGAAGATAGTCAAACCTTTATACCAAAACCAGAATAAAAAGTAAAATTTATAGGTCAGTCTTACTTAGGAACATGCATGTAAGATGTTTAAATAAATTATTAGAAAATGGAATCTGGCAAAGCATGAAAAATCTACTTACCCAAGTTAGGTTTATAAAACACAAGACTGGTTTAAAAATTTATCTGTTAATATAGCTTACCACTTTAATATGACGAAGAAGAACTATATACTCATCTTGATGTTGAGAAAACTGTTGTTGAAAGTCCATGTTGGGGGAGGGGACTCTTACCAAAGTAACCGTAGAACAAAACTTCCCTCTTGTGACTGAATAATTAAACAGTAATCTGTAGCAAGCACTATACTTAAAGGCAGAGTGTTGGAAGTATCCCTCTAAAATCAGAAAAAAATAGGAATCCCATATCCATTAAGACATGAAAATGTGTGAGAATTGGGGATGAAGAAATGAATCTTTATTAATATGGTATAATAGTTTTTGCCATAGAGACTCTGAGAAAGCATGTGAGCAGATTGTTAGAATTGATAGGATAAACCAGCATGTTTGTTGGAAATCAGAGCAGTAGGTATAACATTCAGCTCCATTTCCACACACAAGGGACGATTGTAAAATAAAATCTAAACACAGTTTCTAAATGCTTCCCTTCTCTTGACTAACTAGTACTAATTAAAAGTCAAATAGAATATCTTTTTTTTTCCCACCAAGTTTTTTTCTCTAGAGTTGCCTGAATGTTAAGTTTTCATTGCTGCTTTTGCTTTACAATTTGTTGTTAATAAATAAAACATTTTAAACATTTTTCTATTTCTGGTAAGTAAAAAACTCTTTAAAATAAAACCTAGGAACTTGAATATTATAGTTCTTACTTTACATTTGATAAACAAACTTTCAGCTCATGAAAAACTAAGTATGACAGTGGACAAAATGGTTTTTCAGTCAGTTTTTATGTAATAAACCTTTTTAATTTTAGAAAGACTCCATTAACGTAGTATATTCATTTCACCCTCTCAGGTCCCTTTTAATCTGTTCACAAATGTTAATCCTTCAACTGTTGTTCGCTAAGGGTAGAATCGGAGGAGAGAGTGAGGTCTGAGATCCGGAGACACTGTAGAAGTACTTGGGATCACAGGACTTTGAGGAAGGCCTAGCAGTAGAGGCCACAGAAGGAAGCACGTGGGTAGCCCGTGTGCAACTTGTGTGTGCATATCCCTGCAGGCAGCTAGGTGGCAAGGAAATGTGGCAGGAATGAGGTCTAGGCAGTTAGTCAGCAGCAGTAAGCAGACATCTAGTGATCAAGACAGCCATGGAGAAAACAAGGCCCAGGTCTTAGGGGCTTGGAAGTAGTGAGTAGAGCCACAGGTTGGTCCTCAGTAAGATAGGGCTTGCTCAATGGAAACAGAGCCCATTTCTAAAATTGGAACTTATGTTTAAATAGCACATTGGCTTACTTAATTACCAAACCACAAGGTTTCAGGGCTTCTCAATTTTCTCTGAGGAGAACTGACTTCATATTCTGAGGTTGGACTGAACTCAGAGTTGGGTGTTAAGTGATTCAGTCTGGGGGTTAGAGCACTGTGGAAGCAGGTAGCCCTCATTGCCAGTGATGTGTCTAGTCTCCAGATTCCATGAGGACTGATGATTGAAGACTAACTAGTACAAGTAGGTGTTTTTAATATATAGATAAATAGATACATACATACATACTTAAATTTTTAAATATTTTATGTATATAACTCAAGAGTTTTCTTACTACGTATAACTCCTATATGTATCTTTCACCCAGTTCACCAGTTAACATTTTGCAATATCTGCTTTATTAATTTATTCTTAGTGATTTTATTTTATGTATTATATATATTTTCAACTTTATTACAGATTTGCTTTATTATTTCTGTTTTTGCCGAGTTATTCTCTGTATTAACCATCTTTGCTTTATTGTTCTGTTTTCCTTCCCTGAACGATTTAGGAGTGAATTGCAGCATCAGGCTTCTTTCTCCATAGATATTTCAATGTGTATTTCTCAAGAACAAGGGACGTTCTCTTATATAATCATGATATGGTTAGCAAAATCAGGAAAGGTGACATTGATATGATACCATTTAATCGAATATAGTCCATATTTAAATTTTGCTAGTTCTTCTAATACTGACCTTCATAGTGATTTCTCCCCATGATCATGCATTGGCATTTAGTTGTTTGATTTAATACCCCTTGCTTCTGTTTGTTTTCACAACATTTTTCTTGGCTTTTTTTTCTTTCGTCTTGGCATTAACATTTTTTGAAGAGTTAGAAGCCAGTGTTGTCGAATATCCTTAGTTTGGGTTTGTTTGATGTTTCCTCATTTTCAGATTTAGGTTTTGTAAGTTCTGCCAGGGAATGACTATCTAAGTGTTATTTTGCCCTTCTCAGTGCTTCAGGTGTTTGTTGTTGTTGTTGTTGTTTTTGAGGTACAAAAGAGGAGATTTGGGTGGTTCCAGTAAAGATGATTTTGATACTGATCTTGCCCCTAAGGAGCTTATCATCTGTTAAGAGAGGTGAGACACCGCAGAAAAAGTTGACATGAGTTAGGGGGCAGCAAGAGGAGAATGAAGTTCTCTGAGGTTTCCCAGCTGTTCCCAGTAAGGAGGTCTCTCCAAAGAGGAGCCGGCCGGGAATGTGGGTGAATGGGTGAATTCTCCACACACCAGAGTAGAGAACTGCAGAGTGAGGTGAGCCCTGGGGTGTGCCACCACTGAGGAGAGACGGGACTAGGGATCTGCCCGGGTGGCATGCAGAGGGCAACTATGAGGTGAGTGTCAGGAAAGACGACCAAGAGGGTGTTGAAGGAGGCCACGGCCACCACGGGACCCAGTGTTCAGAGAAAAGGCCGTAGGGTTTTGATGGCTTGCCCTTAGTGTCACTCAGGGTATTTGGTGGGACCAAAATTATAGGTGACACTTCCTGAATTGCTATCATAATAACCATTTTTATGCTATGCTTCATGGAACAGCTCCTGTGGTTTCTCAGAATAATGATGAACTTACTAAATTATTATTTTATGTTGATTTCTCCAAGGGAACATTTTCCATGTGATTTGGTAGTTTTGAAAAAATGCACTTTTGAAGGAAATACTTTGATAGTCGTATTCGTGCTATTTGACTTCTAGGCAATTCAGTTGCTTTTGTTTTAGAGTCTTTTTCTTCAGACTGTTTCTGGTCTCACACGTCTGGGGACATGTTATTTTATGTACCAATAGGGAAAGTGGTCTTCCAAGCTGTAGCTGCTTGCTTCAGTTGCTGGGTCAAAAGCAAAATTATTTAAGTGTATTTGGCATTTCTTGTGTTGTATAAATGACATTTTCAGTATGCTGAGAGTTTTCTAATCATAGTCTCAGAATTTAGTTTATTTGATAACAAAAACAGGAGCACTAAGGAAATGGAATGGATCCTGCATTTATTTTAGGAATCTCGAGGACACGGAGTACTCTCTTAAGCAGATCTTTAATTTCTTCACACTCTCTTACGTTTGTGGGAAACACAATTAGCGCTGCTCTTTCCTACTGTCTTGTCCTTTATACATTTTCGGGAGTTTCACGGTCTTATTTTTCTTTTTTAATTGTAACAAATTAATCACACATAGAATCATCTCTTAGTTGGCAAGTGGAAAACTATGCTTGTGTGTGCATCCCAAACGAGGCTATCTCATGTGGCTGACAGCCCACTTTGCCTTTTTGTTGGAGGAGGAGGCTATGGGGAGAGGCACAAAGTGTGTGTTTTTATTTTTATTTTATTTTATTTTATTTATTTATTTATTTTTTAAGTGTGTGTTTTTAGAGATTTTAGCAGAAAATGTCTTGGCTGATGCTGTGGACAGTGTAAGTACACAGCGCTCAGTAGGACTAGCATGGCACGGCCTTGCCGGTGTGGCTTTAGAAATCTTTTCTGATTAAATTTTAAATGAATTTAGCTTCACGGGCAGTGCTATAAAACATTGCCTAAATCTTTGAATCAGGAGATCTCAAATGAGAGTTTTAGATGCTCGAGTATTTGTGGCATAGTGTTCTTTGACCTCTTGATTTGAGCTTTCCCTCCCTTATTAGTGTTAGAAGTACATTTTTCAAGCTAGACATGCCTGACTGGATTCATATCTCTTTGGGAAATGTTTTTATTTATTTTTTAGGCAATTTTAGAGCTTCTTATTTAAGAGAGAGTAAGCTCTTTGCATAGAATACAGTGTTCTTTAGATACTCTGTTTTCTGTACTGTCTACACTGCGTTTGTAGCTGTGACAATACCCAGAACTCCACAGCTTTGCCAGGATTGTTTGTGTGGCCTTTTCTCAAATGTTTACAAAGTTTGCAAAATGAAATTTGTGGGGTTGTTCACCTTAAGTAGCTACTACTATGTTTATAAATGTACTGTAGTTTCTGTTAATTAATCCTATATATGGTCATTCATATCTGTATCTTTTGATGTTATTCCTTCTTGAAGATCTTGCTGTTTAAAACCACATTTAAAAAAAAAGACAAAACTTGGCTGTTGTCTTGTCAGAGCAGGGCAGTTCTCTGAAGCCTCTCGATGGATGGTGTGGCTTGCCGAGTTCCCTAGCGTTGGCTGTCTCGGATCCCCTTTCTAAGGCCCCACTTCCCTGCACACTAGCTTGGTATGCAGGGAGAAGCTGCAGAGTCTGTTGGCTGGGCTTTATTTACGGAAACAGCAGGGTTGAGATTGATTGCGTTGAGAGACAGTGTATGGATGAGGGAGGGTCACAGCACATGCTCAGTCCTGTCAGTGTGAGGGGGAAGTTTCTGCGTTCTGCGTGAAGGCTTAGGTCATAGCACAAGCTCAGTGAAAGCTCTATGAGGTCTCTCAGACTGCATGTGCCTCCATTTTGAGTTGTTAGAGTAGAAAAGGGCAGAGTTTTAACAGTAAGTAGAGGTTCAGGGATACAGCTAGACTCACCAGAGCCTGTTAGTCATGGATGATCCATTCAGCCCCTGCAGGTAGGCTACCTTCCTCTGGCCGCACCGAAACAGTGATGGTTTTTGCTGCTCTTTCTCACTTCTGAAGATGTTTATGAATCATTTCATCATTCATAGTGCATGTTCCTAAGAGCCTTTAATTCAGCCCTGGCTGTCCATGTAGGTGGTGTTGCGAAGCGTGAAATCAGAGCTAAGAATGGGGTCTGCCCGGAGATGCATTAAGCAAATGGAGAACGTTGTGGATCCTGCTGTCCCTGTCCCTTTCCCCTTTCCCTTCCCCTTTTCTCTCCGGGTATAGCTTTCACCTGAGTCCTGCATGGATGCCTAGTGCTGAGCTTGTTTGCCTTCAGGCACCTGCAGAACAAACCTGCCGGCTGTTCTGTTGCTGTGTGGCTGGTAGGCGATTCCTGGGCCCAAGAGCAGCTCTGTTTGGATGTTTTAGGAAGGGTGGTAGGTGGGCAGCTATTGGTTGCTTTGAAGGTGGGTGGAACTTGTTTTGATTGAGAGCCTGTTTGCCAGAGCAAATTATATTTCTTGTGATCTGTTCTGAAGTCTGAAGACGAAGTGGTGTATACGTTTTGACATATGCAGGAAGTAGTTGTGGATCATGGTTGCAACCGTATCACCTTAAAATGGTTTTTTAAATAAAGAAATCAAAGGTTATGTCACATCATTTTCTGTTGTTTCAAAAAGAAACAGTCCATTCTTTTCAGAGTTTATGGGAAACGTCTTGACAATTAAGAAAAAAATTGTAAGCAGTGACACTTGTGATAGAAGTTAAGGTTCCAGGTATTTTGTTTGTTTTAGCAGAAGGTGGCATTTGTGGTGTATGTGTATTTTGTTTTGTGATTTGTACATTCTGTAGGAGAGGAGTAAAAAGAGGAGTTGATGCTTGAGAAGGTGGAGGCACTGGCCAGGCCAGGTTCTGTGCCCACTGCTTGATGTGTCCTGCACTAGTCTTTTCTGTGAGGGGGAGTTACCCTTTTTGTGTGTCCTGTTTGTAGCCAGGGCTCAGACAGATGGCTTTCACCGTGGTTAACATAGGGAGCCAATCATAATACTCAGGTTTAGGACACGTTCAGTTCTTACCCAAGTAGATGGTAAGTGAAGTTGGTGAATTGTATTAGTTGTATTTGTTGTTACTCTTTGTTTTCTCTCCCCTTTTTTCTTCTGATAAAAGTTGGAAAAATTTTTGAAGTGACACTTAAGTCTTGTCCACTCGTGAGGTTGGAAGGTGGAAGCATATGATGTGGAAGAATGTGCAGCGGAAAAGCGCCATAGGGTAGTGAGGAGACTCATGGGACATTGGTGATACAGGGAGAGATTTTGAGCATAAGCTCTTCGTCATGTAATATGAATGTGGAGCTGTATGTGCTCACCTTTTGTCGGAGGAGGACCCTGATTTTGGTGGAAAGTTGTAAGGAAGGCTAATGGTGAATTCTAGCCACTGACAATATTACTGAAGTATCATCTGGCTTCCAGCAGGTTCCGTTTGAGGATTGTGATTAAGGAGATGAATTATGCAGGGATAATTTAGGACTAGTGCATTTATTACTACTTTTAATCTTGTTTTCCATTGATTATGAGGGCTGTCTTCCCAATTACGATCACATTTATTTGAACATTGCATTTGGGGATTTGGGGCAGTTTTTCCCCATACCGTGTAGTGTTGCTTCTGGAACTTGTCTTAATTCACTCCATTTAGAATACTCTTCCTTTCTGCATTTCTCTTGTAAGTCTAAAATTACCGTCTCTCTGGACAAGAGCATCTGGGTCCAGAGGCACTTAGCACCCCAGACTTATTTCAGAAAATACTTGTTTGAGGGGCGCCTGCGTGGCTCAGTCTTTAAGCGTCTGCCTTCGGCTCAGGGCGTGATCCCAGAGTACTGGGATCGAGCCCCGCATCAGGCTCCTCCGCTGGGAGCCTGCTTCTTCCTCTCCCACTCCCCCTGCCCGTGTTCCCTCTCTCGCTGGCTGTCTCTATCTCTGGCAAATAAATAAATAAAATCTTCAAAAAGAAAAAGAAAAAAAAAAAGAAAATCCTTGTCCGGACAATACTTGTCCGGAAAACACATGCAGACTGCCTTTCTTTTCTAGGGCCTTTACTTCAACTTTTTTTATATTTAGCAAACAAAGTGTGACTAGGAAGCTGTACTCATGAATCAACTATGGGCAGGTTCCTCTTACTGGTCTGGCTAGCTGGCCTGGCCTAATACAAATGTGTACTTGTGAGCTTGTATGCAGCCACCTGTTTAGATGCTGAGGACTTGTAGTTACCACTGCTGGCTGTTTAGAGTCAAATTTCTGTGTTTCAAATCAGGTAAAATAAGTCACAAGAGCTGTTCCTTGTGTACTGTGCATTTCTGTATTTTCCTGTCTTGGGAAAATATTTTTGGAATGTTATTTGTTGACCAGCCATCTCTTGCTTTGGGGCTTCTATGCTTGTCCGGTGGTGGTAGAGGTGAAGGAACAGCACATAGGAGGTTATTCTCTTGGTTGGTGAAGTTGTCCAGGGCCTGCACAGCTTGGACGTTAGAAAGATGCTTGTTAGTTTCATTTTGGCTTATCACTCCTCTCCTGTTATACCTCAGGCTATCAGGAAATATTGGTGAATATGGACAACTTATGTTTCCAGAAGAACATAAAAGTAAAAGTTCACCAAAATATTATCCTGTTATTAGCTTTTCTTCCCATTTTATTAGAATCTTGAATCAGAATCCAAGATTGAGGCTTACATTTAAAGGGTTCCTCTTATGTAAAATATAAATTTTTCAGAGCCTGTGAATCTGCTAATAACATAGCTCCATTTTTGACTATCCTAGGTTCTTGTCTGATGTGTTAGATTGGAAGACTCTGGTACACCTAAGACCTGATGTTTGCCATGTCTGTGATTCTCCAGTTGTTCATTGTTTCTGATCCTTTTTCCTTCTGAATTCATTTTTCATTTTCCCCTTTACTTTTTGGTCATTACTGAACTGATCTGTCTTTCCACCAGAGAAGCATTTATTCTAAAGCCATTAAAAAAAATGTCATCCAGAATGAGAGAGAAAATAGAAAGTATAGGCTAAAGGGAGATTTGAAATAATGAAATTCATGAATTTGTGTGCATTCATGAGTCTCCTCCCAAACTGATGATCATCTGTATTGAGCAATTTGTGATGGGGAGGATACAGGTTCCTGAACATATCTTTAAAGCAGATCTGAAAGAAAATGAACCTATTCTCATGTTGTATATTCTTGATACTTTGGGTCTAAGCTATAAGAAGAGCTCATTTTAATTCAATGGAGATAATTAGATATTCTTTCTATCAAAGTTCTTTGCATTATACATTTATTTGTGACTATTTGATTATCTTCTAGGGTGTGGGCTACATCTGTGCTTTTGTAGCCCCAGTTTCTTTTAGAGTGCCTGCCAAATGGGCCTTCGGCATAAATGTGTTGAATAAATCGGTGACATTTATTGTAAGAGAAGAGAGTAGATTTAAAGCTAGACGGTATGGTTCAAATGCCACCTAATTAGTGACGTTGGATGAGTTTCTTCGCTCTTCTGAATCTCAGTTTTCTCATGGGCCATATCTCCATGTGACCATATCTCCAATAAAATAAGTATGATTTCTCACAGTTGTTATAAAGATGGGGTGAAAACAGTATGAAACTGCTTGGCACTTAATTGCTCAGTGTATTGTTATTAATTCAAAGGCCAAGTCTACAGTCTCATATAAGTATGGTTATCTCAACAACATCTATAGTTTTTGGTCAGCCTATTTTTAAGACAGTGTGAGGAGTTGTGTTGGGAATTATGGTAATTAGATTAGTGACCAATATGTTTAACCACCATTTATTGATCTCCTTTCTTCCCTTGCCCTTTGTGTGTTTTATATTTTTCTTTATATTTCCTGAAAAAAAAATTTTTTTTAAGAAGCTTTACTTCCATGTCATGTAAAATGTTTGGTGTGTTCAGCATTAAGTGTTGTTCTTTTCTTACCTCTCTGATGGTGTGTGTGTGTGTGTGTGTGTGTTAATGCTGTGAAGGCTGCATCCTTCTTCCCTGCCCTCACCTCTTCCCTCTCCTCCCCCCATACTCATACCACCACAGTGAAGAGGCATAGGACGATGGTCATGTTTTTCATAGTATTTCCCAGAGAGTTCCTGTTGGGAACAAAGAGACATTCACACATGCATTGAAGACATACTTATAGCCCAGTGTCCCTCCTTTTCTGGGGATGCTACATTTCTGTTTTTATAAAGTTTGATTACAGTATGCAGAAAGCAATATTTTTGGTCAGGAGCTTGGCTTAATCTTCAAATATTGCTGCTTTATAAATTATTTCAATCACAGTGGGATTAAAATAATAAGTCTGTTTTCTAAAACATCATTTATGTATGTATAGCTTTGTGTTGGGTTGTGATTACCACTTTGAAATGAGATCCTTTCTCATATGTTGTTAAATTGTTTTTTTTTTTTTACCATTTTTCTACTGATGTTACAGACTTTGTACAGAGGCCACATTTACTGCAGCTTATTGTCAGCTTGAAAATTCTTCTTACTCCTCAGACAATGCCCTAAATTCTTAGTTCTGGACTCTGACTTCTATTTAGGGGGTACTCTGTGGAAGGAGAGCTACTTCTGTGGCCTGGACTCCTCCATAATTAACTCACTCTGACCCCTTGGAAGAGCACCTTTATCTCCTCAGGCCTTGGTTCCTTCTGTTAAGATAGAAGATTAGATCACATGGCCTCTAATGGACTTTCCATCAGAGAAAAGGTAGAATATGATGATTCGGGATTTTGAAGAGTTTCTGTCTTGACCTTTGCATTTGTGTATGAACTTGGAACATTAACTCTGTTGATGGGTTCTCTGTCTCTTTTGATATATCAATATTCATTCAAAATATCCTTCCTGCTGGGCAGGAGGCTAGCCTTCTATCACAGATGACTTGATTTAATTTTGTACCGAGGTGCTTAGTTGCTATCTATGGCTAAACAATAGTTGAATTAAAATACTGGAGTCATTTATTCATTTAGAATATATTTAGTGAGTGCCAGTGGGCCCTCGGATATAACGGAGAGCTAAAAACAGACTTGCTCCCTTACCTGCATGGTGCTTTCTGTCTAAGGGCAGGACATTGAAGGAAATAATTACACAAAATAAATATAAAATCATGCAAAATAAATTAAAAAATCATGCCTGTGACAAGAGTTGAGGAGAGGTAGGTGGTGCTTTGGGAACTCCTGGTAGAGGAATTAGCTCCTGTTGTCGTCTGTTGCCAGTACTTAGAGCTAATAATAGTAGCGGCTACGGTGCAGCAGGACGGTGCTGCTTCTCCCTGTAGATCATCTTTTATTTTTATAGCAACTTTGCTCGCCAGTCATTATGAATTTCATCTCATAGATGGGGAAACCAGCTCAGAGAGATTGAATTGTGTCCTCAAGATCACATTTAAGCTAATAAAGCGTTGGTACTAAAATTTTAACCCAGGTTCATTTGACCCTGAAGTCTGTGCTCTTCCCTTGCACTTGAGCGTCTAGACTGTGGTGTGTGCGACATCTCCTCCCTCCCAGTAGCGGCTGCCAGAGTCTTGGGACATCTGATAGGGTGTACAAAGCACCGTGATTTTAATCAGGTTTAGGGAATTGTTTTCTCTTAAAACAAATGTGAATATGTCATCAAATAAAATACAAAATTTACATGGGTTTTTAAGATACTGTGTCAGACTTGAAAGACATTTCAGACTGGTTAACGACTGCTTTGGCAGGGGGTTGCCTGGGTGGCTCAGTTGGTGGAGTGTCTGACTCTTGATTTCAACTCAGGTCATGATCTCGGGGTTGTGACATTAAGCTCCTCATCCGTCTGCTGATTCTCTCCCCTCCCACCACACTTTCTTTCTGTCTCTAAAATAAAGAAGTAAATCTTTAAAAAAAAATTAAGACTGCTTTGGCAATTGTGTTCATGCTGGGGAAATCTGAGAAACCCAGCATGCTATTCTAGATTTCCTTCTTATCATCCCAGTTTTCTCTCCTGCCCACAAGCCTTCTTAAAAAAGAGTGATTCTGGGGGCGCCTGGGTGGCTCAGTTGGTGAAGCGTCTGCCTTCGGCTCAGGTCGTGATCCCGGGGTCCTGAGATCAAGCCCTGCATCGAGCCCCGCATCGGGCTCCCTGCTCAGTCGGGAGTCTGCCCCTCCCCCTGCTCATGCTTACACGTGCTCGCTCTCTCTGAAATAAATAAAATCTTCAAAAAAAAAAAAGAAAGAAAGAAATTATTCCCCTTAAAAATAAATTTTAAAAAAGTGATTGTGATAAACTGCCTTTCAGTTTTCCTAAAATTTGTTGTATTTCGTTCTGGACCTGCAGTCCATTTCTGTGATTGCTTTCTGAATGAGCTAGTGAGTAGTAGAATTTCTAGTCTTCTTTGTGTTGATTTCATGTCAGTCTTCCTGCTCAACTGAACACCTTATGGAAAAGTTAAGAATTACCTCTTCTCTGAGCCTTGTGATCTGAAGGAAAGGTAAAGGAAGATTGCATAGTGATTGAATTCACATGTGACACCAGCCACAGAGAAGGGGGTCCAACTGGAGAGTTAGGCAGTCCCAGCCTTTTGGGAATGGGCCACAGGCCATGCTGCTGTGGTGTTCTGGGCTTCAGTGGGGGCCCAGGTCTGGGTTTAGGGTGAGAACTCATGCCATCTCCCTGTGACAGGCCTCTGTTCTGCCAGCTCATGTCTTCTCCCTGGACCCTGTGCTCTTGTCCCTCGTCTTCCCTTTAGACCCAAGTCCTTGTCGTAAGCAATTATCACACTCTTTTAGAGCTATTTGGGTGTCTTGAGTGAATGTTCTTCACAAACACTTGCCTCTCCCAGCCTGCATCTGGCCAGCCCGCTCTCTCATCTCCTTTGGGTGGATGCTTCTCCCTTTTTGATATTCAGTTACAGGCTTCCTGCCCCTTTCTGTCCATTCCCTGTTTACTTCTTAGACTAAAACGTTTCCATGGTAACAGGTTACTTTTCAAAGGGAACATCTTGTCATTTTATTTAATCCACTGCAGCTGAAGAGGACTGAAATATTAAGTTGTAGTTGCCATGGATACTGCTTTGTTACATGGATTTCTTTTGTATCAGATTTCACATACAATGACTTTCTTTCCCTTTCTTTCTTCTTTCTTTCTTTCTTTCTTTCTTTCTTTCTTTCTTTCTTTCTTTCTTTCTTTCTTTCTCTTTCAATACTCAAGGAATAAACACAATGACTTGCCATTATTGTTGTAATTTGGCTTCTGGGACTGTATTTTCATAGTCCAAAGCAAAGATTTATAGAATAATGGGGACTGAACCTCAGCTGTTTTGAAAAACATATATTATTTACATTAACCTCACAGAGAAATTCATCCTTGCAGATGAGGATGGTGACTTTTTTTTTTGTAGTATGATTCATAGGGATGTCTCAACAAGGATGACCTCAAACCAGAATCCTTAATAAATACAGGGAAAAAAGAATTTATGTGACTTGAGTTAGTTCCTTGAATGTACTTTCTCCTTAACTGTGGCATTCTTTCTTCTGTCACTTGTTCAGCTGTCTACAGTACATCTCATGGGACTCTTTTGGCCATTTAATCAGCTTCTCTCATGAGTAGCTTTCTTCTCTCCAGTCTGTCTGTAATACATCGTTCAGCCAACCAATTCTTTTGACTTTTTAAAAACTTTTAATTTTTTAGATTCACAATAAGTTGCAAGATACTACACACTGCTCCTATATACCCTTCACTCACTTCCCTCATAGTGTAACATCAGAACGTGGATATGACATTAGTAAAATGTGTGTGTAGTCATTCAGTGTAGCTTTATGTAACCACTGCCATTGTCATGTTTGTTCTGTTACTATACAGACCTCTCCCTCCCTCACCTCTCTGCCCATCCCCCATTCTAGCACCTGGCAACCACTAATCTGTTCTCTGTTTCTATAATTTTGTTATTTTGACAATGTTATATAAATTGGCTTTTAACATTGAAAGTTTTTCTCGTTATATATATAACGATATATATATGTATATATATATATACACATATATATATATATAGTTTTTTTTTTTTTTTTATGAGAGAGGGAGAGAGAATGTGCACTTGCGAGGTAGAGGGCAGAGGGAGAAGGAGAGAGAGAATTAAGCAGGCTCCACACTCAGTGCAGAGCCTGATTTGGGGGTTAATCTCACGACCCTGAGATCACGACCTGAGGTGAAATCAAGAGTTGGACACTTAACTGACTGAGCCACCAGGGGCCCCTGTAGGTTTTCTCTTTTAACATGATTTTCAAACTAAAAAGAAACTCTTTCTGATAATCCTGTCTTTGTTGCTTGAAATGAAGATAAGGATATATTCTCATACTTGCTCTATTTGTAGTTATGTAATTTTGGTTCAGTAACTTAATCTCTCTGCCATACAGGAGCTCTGACTTTGGAGTCAACCAGACTTGAGTTTGAATCCTGGTTTTTCCTTTCCACTTGTTGGCTGTGTAATCTTGGGCAGTTGCAGAACTCTCATCTCCAGTTTCCTTATCTGGATAAGTAATAATAGCACCTTCCTTATAGGGTCATCCTTAAGATTAGATAAGAAGATATGTGGAATTTGCTTAAAGTGCCTGGTACATAGTAAATATTCACTGTATATGTTTCTTTATTAATATTAAAATTAGTACTGTCATTATTTAATGATATCTATAAAGTGGAGATACTGCTTCATAGGGTTGTCAAGGGAATAATGAAATAATGCATACCTGGCACAGATAGTACTTAGTAAGTGATAACTAGTATTATTATTTTGCTGGTGTTTGTCATGCAACCGCAGATACCTAAACTTAGGATAATGTAGGTGAAAACCCTGAGGCAAAGATGAGAGTATACATATATTTGTCCTGCACTATCCTGGGACATGACTTCCGTCTTTGTTTTCTTATTTTATATGTAGTATCCTTTATCCCACCTCGCTGGGATTTACACCGTCGTTGGTCTGGATTTTCCTTCCTTAATTGATGGCCATCCTGTTTTTGCCCAGACTTAACTGTATTAAGCAACACTGTACGTCAAGCAGAAGCCTCTTCAGTAGCTGTGTTATTTCACACATAAGATAGAATAGGATCTGTATTTCTGTGACTGTCACTATTAATGCTCTCATTAATATCAAGATATGAATTAGATGAATTAATACATAAAAATGAGACTGTAGAGCACCTAGAATAGTAGAAAGTACTTACATGCTAACTGTCATCGTTACTAATTGAAGGATAAACCTGGTATCCAATATTTTCCATCTAACTTACGCATGAAATTACAAAAACCATGTCCGGGTAGAAGGACCCATTGAAAGGCCAAGACAGACTAATGGATTTTTAATGTAAAAGAGGCCATAAAGATCATAGATGAGGTTTTAGATTCACATTGTGTAAAAACCTTTAAGAAATGACCACTTTGTTGAATTTTTGGGGTAGTCTCAAAAATAATATCCGTAATTGCCAAGAAGACTATTGAAATATTCTTTCTGTTTCCAATTATTATCTTTGTGGGACCAGGTTTTCTTCATATGCTCTAACTAAAGTAACATACTGCTGGGCACCTGGATGGTTCAGTAGGTTAAGCGTCCAACTCTTGAGATTTCAGCACAGGTCATGATCTCCGGGGTTGTGGGATCAAGCCCCACGTCAGGCACTGCGCTCAGTGAGGAGTCTGCTTGAGATTCTCTCTTCCCTCTCCCTCTTCCCCTCCATCTGCTTGCACTGTCTCTGTCTCTCACTCAAATAAATAAATAAAATCTTAAAAAATAAAATAACTTATTGCAACAGATTGAATGTAGAAGCAGATATGAGAATCTGGCTATCTTCTATTAAGTCCTGTATTAGATTTGCAAAAGTAAAACAGTGTCTCTGTTTTCACTAAGTTTTTTTCTGGTTTAAATACAATTACTTTTCATAAAAATAAGTTATACATGTTAATATATCATAGCTTATTGTTATTAAAAAAAGTTTTTTTGAAATTTCTCAAAAATATAACCTCCTTAGAATGCTCAGTAATTTAAAGACTGTAAAGAATTTCCGAGACCAAAAGTTTGGGAATTGCTGTGTTAAGTAAAAGGAAATATGTATTGGTCAGCACGTGATTATTAAGAGTGTTTTTCACAAGCTGTTGATATTGCATTTAAATAATAATTCCTGGTGATTTTTGTCAAGTTTTACAACTTGGTAATCTAAAAGTATTCATGCTACCAAGGAACTTTAAATTTGTCCTGAATGCATAATAATGCCAGGCAGGTCCGTATTAGATTCTGGGGGACACACAAGATGGGTATCAGTTCCTATACTCTAGAAGTGTGTAGTCCCATAGTGGGTGGGGTGGTAGGAAATGTCCAAATGAGTCTTAACAGAGCGTCGTCCTCTGTTAGGGCGGTTTGGACCACAAGAGGAGCATCAGGATGAAGGGGGCAGTGAGGCAGCAGGGGAGGAACAGGGAGTTTAATGTAGAGTTTGGATGCTGTCAGAAGAGGGAGGGGAGGAATAGTGATTGTTCGGTGGATCGTGGATGTGGCTGGGTACTGGCTATTTCTCACACAGCTTACTTCTCGTCTCTCATCTTCAGTTCACATGCTGATAGGTTTTCTGTCAGAGGCATCCAGTTCTCTCTAATGGGGCATGTTGCTAGCTGCCTCTTTTTATCTTGGACCTAAAAACTTTTCTACCGTATTTAATCTATATTCAGGCATTCCTAGAAATGGTAGGCTAATGCCACTGTCTGCTTACCTTGGGTCCTAATCCTCCTCAAAAATAACTTGTTTTTCTTGCTGTAAGAAACCATAGTATTTAAAAGTTGCATATGATTAAGAAATAATTTTGTTGTAAAAATTGGTTTTTAAATTTCCAAAGGTTGTTTTAATTTGGACTGTTTAAACTTCTAACCTTGTTAGTACCCATCATTGATAGAAACAAAAATGAGAGAAACCGTTTCCAGTTTGGGCTCTTTAGATCCATAGTACACTTGTTTGTCTCACTTGTATAACTATTATTAGTAGTAATAATTATTAACCTATTTTATGAAAACCAGTGGTATATAAGTAGTCATATTCAATAAGATATTTGGTGTTTGTTTTATTATTGTGGCACATTTTTGAGCTAAATATGATAATATTGGCTTATGAAAATATTGAAGGAAGAAACAAAAAATAAACCACACAAAAAAGGGAAAAAGATTAAAATAAAAACACACTAGGAATGTTTGTCCTAGAATTATCAAGGACTTAGCAGTGCATGTGCAGCAGGGGAAATGCTTTCATAGGCATCCACTTGAGAGCCTTGGCATAACATAGACCTTCTAGAAGAACCTGGAAGTTGAGCCGCGGGCACAAGTTACTGGATGGGCTGCGGCTGAAACCTTCTCAAATGACACATTTTGGCTAGACCTGCGTGTAGGCAGGCGAGCATTTGGAAAGTATTTAGAAATACAGGGGAGAGCTTTTGGCAGCTAGTTTTGCTCATAGCTAGTTATGAAACAGAGGGACGAGTTGGAAGGGAAGTGGTCAGTAACACTGGCTGCTTGTTTTTCTTAAAGTAATCATGATTAAAATAGCCTCCTGGCCTATTTGATTCCTCTCAGACCTCCTAAAACAGCATGTCATTCCTACATGAACCTAGTAGAACAGTCCATCTTTTGGTTTGTTTTTCAACATGCCATTCCCCTAGTGGGGAAGTGAAGGTGCTTTGTATATTAAAGACAGTACTTATGCAACCTTTTCTCCCACCCTGTTCCGCCTCTGCAGGGTTTTAATCCCCCCTTGGGAAGCCCTGTTGTGCCCTGCTGATGTGCTCCCCTTCAGAGGTTTCTTTGGAAATTAACCACTGGATGCACTATTGTCTCCCTGTGAAGCCTGCCTAATTTTCATCATTTCCCTTGGCATTTTTGTATTCTGTTTCTCCTGAGATGTTTTATGCTTACCAATGTAGTGATTGGACCTGCTCTGGTGTTTTGGGGATGGGTGCTACTTCCCTGGGTAGTTGGGAGTGTAAGCTCCTTGAGAACTGGGCCACATCTTTCTGTTCTGTTAGTCTTCTCCCTTCCTTTGTTATATCCATTGCCCACTTTCCCCAAATAAGACTCTTCATGAGAGGAATTGTTGGATCAAAAGAAGAAAATATTAGACCTGAAGGAAATAATCATTTTCCAGAATTCATTTTAACAACTTCACACATAATGTTGGGGTTATCAGCTCTGTGGCGGACAAACACGAGACCATGCAGCATCTGTTATACTCTGCCGCATGGTGAAGTCCACCAGTCACCAGCAGCAGCTCTCACCGTGTAAAAGCCTTCTCCCCGGCACTGCTAGAAATTCAAGGTGGTTGTACAACACAACAGACTTGTCCCTGGGCATGGAAAGGGTGGCCTGAGATCGCCCACAGTTAGTCATGACTGAGAGTTGAGGGTAACCAGGAGTTGGGAATGGAGCCCCGGGAGGTCAGGGACTGTATTTCTTTGTCTGTCACTATATACCTAGTGAGTGCCCTGTGCAAAGCCTGGGACAAAACAGTCAACAAGCATTTTGTGAAGGAGTAAAAGGGGAAGGCAGTTCACACTTTGGGGAATTGTGGGGTGAAATGGGCAGGAGATCAGGAAAGCCTTTACAGAAACAGTGGCTTCCAAAAGGAACCTGGGATGGTTAGGATTTGAAGCAAGAGAAGGTGAGCTTTGCAAGTGTAGTAGGAATGACATAGACGGGGCACCTGGGTGGCTTACTAGGTTGAGCGTCTGCCTTCAGCTTAGGTCATGATCCCAGTGTTCTGGGATCAAGCCCCGCGTCGGGCTCTGCTTAGCAGGAGCCTGCTTCTCCCTCTCCCTGCTGCTCCCCCTGCTTGTACTCTCTCTCTGTCAAATGAGTAGGTAAAATCTTTTAAAAAAAAAGGAATGACATAGACAGAAACGAGATGAAGTCTTCCACCTCTTAGACCTTCTGGGCTCATTCCCACACATCTTTTTCATCTCTGCTGTTTTTTGCTTTATTAAGAAAGCCTTTTCTGGGGTGTGCCTGGGTGGCTCAGTCAGTTGAGCCCCCAACTCTTGATTTCGGCTCAGGTCATGGTCTTGGGATCATGAGATCGAGCCCCTTGTTGGGCTCTGCACTGGGCGTGGAGTCTGCTTGTGATCCTCTCTCCACCTTTCCCTCTGCCCTTCTCCCCCCACCCCCAAAGGCTTTCCTGATGATCTTGTATAAAGAAGTGTGAAAATATTTTATCGCTCACCATCTCGTTAATTCTTTGGCCCTTTTATCATCTGATCTACTATTTGTTTCTTTGTTTTATACCCAGATAAGAATATAAGTTCTAGTAAGGCAGGGGCATTGTGTTGCTCATTACTTTATCACCAATACCTAGGACAGTTTGGAGTGTACAGTCGGTACTTAATAAATATTTGTCAAATGAATGAATGACCCAGTGTGTGTGCTAGGAATCATAGTTCTCTTGTTTATCTTTTAATAAGGTTTACAGTAGGGCATGTGAAATGCTTTGAAAAGAAGAAACCTCTACTGGGATTGTGCTGTCGGAATGTACCTCTCTGAGGTCTACAGGAACGATGGTATGGGTACTCACAACAGGAAGCTGCAGGAGTGGTGTTTTTAGAGGAGAGAGATTTTAGAGACGTGTAAGGGGGTGGGGGAGTGTACAAGTATAGGGCAACACTAGAAATAGTGGGGAACGTAATCTTCCTCTGTCATCCCTCATTTATTTCAAGTGAATTATTTGCCTTGAAAAAAATGTGTGAATGTTTATGCCAGAACTCTATGCTGCTCACCTCATCTACTCTTTTCCTTGACAGGAGGCTGAACAGCACCCAGGGGGAGATCCGTGTTGGTCCGAGCCATCAGGTAAAACTTCTGCACCAGAGTTCTGTTTCTTATTCTTCTGCTGGCCCTTTATTCTGTTGAGCAGCAACTTAGAATCGTTGTTCTGCTTCAGGGAATTTTATATAAATGCAGGGGTTTTTTTCCCTGACCACTGCATACTTTTTAACAATTGTGGTAAGATACTCATAATATGAAATTTACCATTCTAGACATTTTTAAGTGTACAGTTAAGTGGTTTCAAGTGCATTCATATTGTTGGGGAATCATCACCACCATCCACCCCCAGAGCTTTTTCACATTCCCACACTGAAGCTCTGTCCCCATTAAACACTAGCTCTCCATTCCCCCTCCCCAAGTCCTCGGCAGCCCCTCTTCTACTTTGTCCCCGTGAATCTGACTCCTCGAGGTTTTTCGTATCAGTGGAATAGCCCAATATTTGTCCTTCCGTCTGGCTTCTTTTACTTAACATAAAACTGTCAGGGTGCAGCCATGTTGTGTCACATACCAGAATTTAATTTCTTTTTAAGGCTACCACGTTTCATTTACGCATTCATTCATTCATGGACATTTGGTCACTACGTACTTTAATTGTAAGTTTTTAGAAACCACTGCCCTTCAGAAGAGGCTGAATGGTTAGGCTCTTTGTCGGTCATTAGCTTGTTATGTCGTGACCTGTGTCCTTGCATGTTTTATTCAGTTTACTAAGACTCTTAGTGTCTTGTTTGCCCTCTCTTTCTCTCTCTCTCTTTAATCTCTGTATCAGAATGCTTTGACAGGACCAGAAAACTCTGGCTGCACATGGCTGTTTATGGTCTCCTATATCATCACATCCTGGTCAGAAAGGACCGGGGCTCTGCTCAGCATCTGTATAGTTCTCTTGGTGCCCAACCGGTCCCCCCCCAATGGCTGCCTTCTTTCTTAGGCAGTAGCTGAATTTTACTGATTCTAAGATGCGCTTCTTTCTTTCACATTTTATTTTCCCTGCCATCAGGCTTCATTGTACATTCTATAGTGTGATTATAATTTAATTGGCAGCTTTGCTCCTTTCTAAATGCACTAAAATAATAGTGGATCTTACCGTGAATGAAATATAGCAGATGTTGAGAGTAGGAAAAGGATCACCCTTCTTTCCCCCTTAGGAGCAAGGAACATTCTTCCAAAAGGTCTGTAAGTAGTCCCTGTATGTATGTCATTGCCATGGATTGAGTCATTGTCCGTTTTTAAACTGTGAGGAAAGTGGGTTTAGTGTGATCGGCATGGGCTGTCATTTCAGTTGGAATGGAGGTTGGGAGTGAGCCATATGGCCGTCACATAGTACAGATGTGAGACCAGGCAACTCTTTGTAAGGATATAGAGGTTTAGTAGCCTGTTTAGTTGTTCATTTTTCTGTCTGAATTTTGAGCATTTTTGTATGCCATTCATATTTTTAAGAACCTGTTTTAACTCTGTAATGAGAAAGAAAATAAGAAGTGAAGGAATATTAAAACCAAAACATAGAAACCATCGGGGGCATCTAATTTATAGAAGGCATGTCTCATCCCAGGACTAGGATTATAACTGAGACAGGCAAAAAGAAGCTGCAAGAGGACATTCTCCTTAATGCCTGCCTTGTTCAAGTATACCCTTGCCTTGGTGTGGCCTAGTAGGTGGGTCTGACTACCACCGACTATATTTTCTATCCCCTCAGGCCCACCCAGGGGTTACAGTTTAACCAGGGTACTGAAGTTTTATTTTACTGATTTTTTTTTCCTTGCCATAATAGAAAAAGTGGTTCTTAAGTAAAAGATGCTTAAATTCTTGGAAAGGAACAGATTTACTGTGCTTACGTTCTTGTATACTTTCATTTATTTTATATCAGATTTTAAATATATTTATTAGGCTTTATTTTCAAAAAGAAGTGATTTGGAGGACCAGATGTAACAGGACTGTTTTATGGATTGGCAATATTTTCCTTATTAAAATTTTAATTTTTTAAGTTAGGTATAATATTTAATTAGGTATAATATTAACATATGTAAAAATCAAGAAAGAATAGTAAATCCCTATCCTTATTAGTCAGCTTTCACAAGTTATGGTCAAACTTGTTTCAGTTATTCTCCTTCACACCTCTCCATTATTTTGAAATGAATCACAAATCTGTCATTTTACTTGTAAATACGCCCCCCCCTTTTGAAGAGCTCTTTCAGAAAACAAAATCACAATATGTAACACCTAATAAAAATTAGCAATTTCTTAAATACCCCCTTGATCCAGATTTCCCTAAATTTCTCTTTTTTTTATAGTTCAAATTGGAATCTGAGTAAGAGCCATGCATAGCAATTGGTTGATCGGTCTCTTAAATCTCTTTTAATTCATATATTCTTCTCATTTTTTCCCCCTTCTCTCAGTGTATGTATCGAAGAATGTTGAGTGTTTTGTCCAGTAGGGTGTCCCATAGTCTGGATTTGGCTGATTTCATCTTTAAGTGTGATTAGACTTGGTTCCTCATCCTTGGCCTATCTTGAAAATTAGTAGTTAAATCTAGAGGTTTAATACCATCCTAGTTTAGTCCTCTGCCCCTGGTGTGGGTAGTGCTGTGTATGTCCACCAGGAGGTACGTGTGTCCTTGTAATGCTGATTTGCAGCCCTGGCTTCTTACTGGGGTCCACCCTTTAAGGTGGTGGTATTCTAATTCTGTCATTCCTTCATTTATGAGGTGAATAAAGGAAGCTTTCCTTTTAGCCCCACCCATTTGATTTTCAGAATCATGTAGGAAAGGCAAGATAAAGGCTCAGTTCCTTCCTTCTATTCACCAGTTTTCAAAAATACGAGGTTGGTTTCCTAACATTTTCCAGCCGTCACCAGTGCACTTTAAATTATTGGTTATCTGCTAACCAGTCGTCCTTATTCTTACTGATGATTAAATTATCCATTTGAGGCTGGTAGGATGCTTCTTCCTGCCATCTTCTGTGTCCGGATTTTTGGTAGGGTTCTTTTAACTGGTATGACATAATTTTAATGTCTCATCTTGTACGTTCCTTGCACTTGATCTAGAATTAAACCTTTCTCATGGGAGCCCTTATTGTTTTATTGGGAAGTGACATTTTATGACTGGGTGCTGGGGTGTTCATTGTTACTAGGTTGGTTACTATTCCTAGGCCTTTTCAGGGGACAGATTAGAAAATACGCCCCCCCCTTTTTTGAAGATAAAATATATTGTAGATTCTAATTCCAATTCAGATTTTTATCTGGGTTTTATATTTAATTCTATCTTTCTTTCCTTTTATATCTATATCTTTTCCCCATGTCTCATCCTATTTTCAAATGACTCCAATATAATTATTCATTTGCTTTAATCCCATCATACATATATAATAGTGCAGAATAATAGTACTTACACTGCTACAAACGATATGGTTATTGAAAATAGTTTACTATTAAAATTTTTTTGGTCTTAGTATATATCCCACTAGGGCTTTATAGGCAAATTAATATGTGTTTTAAAGTTAGTGGAAATAATTCCTAGAGAGGAACCAACTCAATATATAGTTAGTGCATTTATTTCACTTTGCTTTAGGGTTTTTAAGAGATTGTTGTTTTTTTAATTTCGTTTTGTTTTTATAATTATGTAAAGTTATTCACATAGCCCCAAAGTCAAATGTACAAAGGAAGAAGTATGCTCAGAAAAGTCTGCTATGTCTGTCCCCTCCACATTTTCCTTCTCTCCCTGATGGATAATTGTTATTTTTGTTTTTTTAAGGTTTTGATGTATCCTTCCTATTTTGATTCCCCAACCCTCTGTTCTTAGATAAGTGGTAGCACAATATACACACTTTTACCAGCTTTCTTTTAGCAGTGCACCTGCTGTTCCTCCATAGCAGTAGTGCAGGGTGCCTCCTCGCTTCCTTCTGCCACTTCATGGAACTCCACTGGGGGGATGGAACAGTTTATTCTTCCAGTTCCTATTGGGCATTTAGGTTGCTTCCAGTCATGTGCTAGTACAAGTAATGCTGTAGTGAATGGCCTGAGCATACAGATTTTGATATTTTTGCCAAAGTATCTTTGGAATATATTCCCAGAAGGGGGATGGCTGGCTTAAAGGGGAAGTACACATGGCAATGTGAGGACATGACAAAATGCCCTTCTGTAGAGATTGTACCATTTTTTAAAAATTTGTGCTAGCAACTCATGCAAGTGCTAATACCACAGCCTATTTGTATAGTGTCACACTTCAGGATTTATGTCATTCTGATAGATGAGAAATGGTATCTCAGTGTCATTGATTTGCCTTTTTCTTATGAGCAAGTTTGACCATGTTTTCCTATCATTAAGAGCCATTTGCATTTCCTTTTCTTTAAACTATCTAACTGTATTTCCAGCTATTTTTCTCTTGGAGGGGGTGTCCTCTCCCACAATAATAATACTTGTTAGCGAATTTAACAAACAGCCATTGAAGAGCTATTACACCAGGTACCGTACTTGGTGCTGGGGAAGCAGAACTCTGTACAAATGTCGAAAAAGGCCTTTTGATGCAAGTATCTGTTGTGTTTTAAATTTTATTCCAATATGGTCACTATGTCTTAAGCAGAACTCATTGAGGCACCCAATTAAATGTTAGAAAAGTCAACACTAAGTTAAAGAAGAGCATCCTTGTTTGGAGAAAGTCAGCTCTTGATACACATTTAGAGGTATCAGAGATCTCCTGTGAGGCAGACTGGGAGCCCTAGGACCACATGGTCTGCTAATGTTATGTTTTGCCACAAGATTGTTTTTTAAAAAATCAAAGTTTCTGGACTTTGGATTCCTGCTTGATTGCTTTCCCTGGACAGGGCAGCACTCTCTCCATTACACCCTGGTTCCCTTCACTCCTTAGCACCTGATACCTGTGTGCCCAGGACCGGAGCCACCGCCACAGGTGACTATGAGCACTTGAAATGTGGCTAGTCCAGACTGGGAGGTAATGCTTTACTTCATGTGGATGCTAGAATGTTTAAAACGAAATGTGTAGCTCTCATTTTATTTCTATTGAACAGTGCTGCCTTATCCTCTCCTTGCTTCATTTAATTTTTTTGACTGGTTTCTGTGGACACTGGAGCTTTCTAACTGTAGCTCTTAGTTTAAAATATTCGACCAATGTGTCCGTGTTCATCATTTGAGACAGTGGGAACGTGTGTTTTCTCGATGGTTGACGTTCTCGACCTCTGACGGTTGTGGTAGTCCCAGTACCTGCTGACTCTTGCTCTGCCCCAGCAGAGTGACGATGGGAACACGCTAGGAGTATTTGGATCTCTAACCCTGAGGTGACTTAGAGCACTGCCGTTCAAATATTTCAAACAAAATTTTATTGAGGTATGCTCGACATACAGTGAACTGTTCATATCTTACGTAGACTGTTGAGTCTGCTGTAATAGTTCATGTCAAGGTGTGCATTTCTCTTGTCTCTGAAAGCTCCTTCCCGTCCCTTCACAAGCAGTCCATTCCTCCTGAAGCTACTGCTGGTCTGATTTCTGACACCATCATTTAGTTCAACTGTGTTTTTAATGTTAACTCCAATTCTGTGTCTTTTTTTATGTTTACCTTGATAATACTGTAGTTACTAACTGTCGTGAGAGTAGCTTAACTTAATAGGATAACTCGTTTGGTTTTTTAGCAAATATCCTTAGGCGAGGTTTCATTATTTATATCTTTGTAAACTTGTTATATTGGAAATGTGTGTGTTTTTCCCTTCTTTATCAAGGAACTATTATGTCCTGAGGGGTTTTTTTTCCTAATTTTTTCTAATTTCTTTTATTCACATGAATCCATTTCTGTTTCACTCTTTGAATCATGCTGGCACTGGTTTATTTTGACACTGTTTGCTGCTGCTTAAGTAGAGATCAAGCAGTCCATTGTGAAATCTTCTATGGTGAAATGATCCTGAAACGTGCTACAGGCTGTAGTGACTCACGGTATTTCTGTGATTTCGGCACCGCCTGAAGAAAGAGCTCAGTGACTACTGCATCTGTTCCCAGGGCCTGCAGTTGAGGCTGCTCTTTAAATGCCCCGATTGTGACTTCTTCATCCCTGTCTTACAGGCCAAACTTCCTGAATTGCAGCCGTTCCCTTCTCCAGATGGTGACACTGTGACCCAACATGAGGAACTGGTCTGGATGCCTGGAGTTAATGACTGTGACCTCCTTATGTACTTGAGGGCAGCAAGGTAATACGAATTCTCCCCATTCTCCCCTCTGAATTCAGCCATCTGAATTGATTAGGAGGCAATAAACGTTCTCCTTTCCCCTGAAATTTTATTTATACATCGAACATTCTCTCATTTTATGTTTTGTTATACCCTCTGTAGTCAGAGCTCTGATTTTTCTTGCCAGAGAAGTTTACCATGGTAAAGTCAGTTTTTTTTCCCTCAGTGTTTGCCTCACATCAGATTTTGGAACTCTTCAGAGGGGAAACATCTTAAGCCATAGATGGAATTATCAATACTTCTAAATACAAGTTGAGTAATTGGGTCATGTAGCCTGTTTTAAAATCCCATTACAGATTTCTCTACTTTAGGCTGTTCATTGACGCCTGACCCAAGCTTGGTGTTTTTGTGGCTTACTACATGAGAACTTGCAGCTTACAAATGCCTAAAATAAAAAAGATAAGTTTAAATCTGTCCCTCCACATCACAGTGTGGGCAGAGAGCCTTCCTTCGTCGGCAGTGGTCTCTGGGACTCACTGTGGTTTCAGCAGCGTGCACTAGGGCAGGTCCCGGAACTGAGTTCTAATCCTGTGGTCATCTGTGCGGTGTGTAGAGGCACAGAGCAGAGATGAGGGTGCCTCAGTGCAGTGCGTGAGTGGCCGCTAAGAATTCTTTTCATCCTCTTCCCCACTTTTAACTCACCTAAGGTTAGTTGATGTATAGCATGAAAGGAATATAGCAGAGTGTCAGAGGATTTAATTTTTTTTCAAAAAGATCTTTCTTTCAAAAGATTGTACTCTAGCCAACTGTTGTGGCACGTAGCTTTAGCTTATTCATGCCCTCAAAACTAAACTCTGAGTACTGGTAAAGCATGGGAAGAAATAACACACCTGGATGACTGGAGTCAACGAAACATTTTCCTATGTGATTGAGTGAAGGGTGAACTGTAGAGGATCTTAGAAAAAAAATTTTTTTTTGAGACAGTGAGAGAGAGAATCTTAAGCAGGCTCCACGCTCTGCTCTCATGATCCCAGAGTCCTGGGAACCAGTCCCACATTGGGCTCCTTGGCTCAGCAGGGAGTCTGCTTCTCCCTCCGCTGCTCCCCCTGCTTGTTCTCTCTCTCTCTGACAAATAAATAGGTAAAATGTTAAAAAAAAAAAAGAAATCAGACTCTTAGCTGACTGGGCTGCACAAGTGCCCCTAAAAAAATTTTTTTTAAGGTTTTATTTATTTGAGAGAGAGTGTGCATGAGCGTGCAAGTGAGGGGAGGGGCAGAAGGAGAGAGAGAGAATCTCAAGCAGACTCCGTGCTCAGTGTGGAGCCTGGGCTCAATCTCAAGACCCTGAGATCATGACCTGAGCCAAAACCAAAAGTCAGCCACTTAACCAACTGAGCCACCCAGATTCCCCTAGAAAAGCAGAAACAGGACTGAGAACTCTGGTTTATCATGCATGTAGTAATGGAATTTGGTTTGGGCTGAGAATGTACTGTGAAAACTGTGGGTTAAAATTTCTTTGCTGATGTTTTCCCTTTCTGTCCCCCAAGGAGCATGGCAGCATTCGCAGGGATGTGTGATGGAGGTTCCACAGAAGATGGCTGTGTTGCAGCGTCTCGGGATGACACTACCCTCAATGCACTGAATACAGTGAGTCTTTTGAAGTTGCCCAGGGTGGGAACAAAGTTCTTTTTCCCTTGTGCTGGCTGTAGGGAGTATGCGATGAGTATGGAACATGGAGGAGCCTGGAATCTTAGGAGTGAGTAGTGTGGTATAGTGCTGGAATTGAAAGATGGGTTGCGGTCTTGGCTGTGGGCCCCATGACCTTGATCCAGTGATGTGGCGCCTCTAGGTTCATTTCCTCATCTGGGTCTGTACCTCAGGATTGTGTTGAGCCTCAAATGAGAGCCTGGTGCTAGTGGTTGGTCTTCACCAAGATCCCACAAAGCCGACCACTGTTAACAGATGATTTTATTTAATCCTCACAATGTCCCTCTGAAGTAGATTTTATTATTATCACCATTGTAGATGTGAGGAAATAAGTTTGGAGTGATTAAGTCACAAGCCAGGGTCATACACTCAAGATGTGAATCTAGAGGCCATACCATTTGCCTTCTTCTCTGTCTCTGAGATTGTGAATTTGAAAGTGTGTGGGAATAGAGAAGAAGTCAGACTTCCTGGAACAAATTCGTTTTTTTATAGATGTGGCTTTGGAGCCATGTAAATATTTCACATGATTATACAAAAATTGAGTTTTAAAATAATAATCCCTAAAAAAATCTGAAGTAAAATGTAACAAGTGAGTCTAACTGTACTGAGTTGGTTGTATGGTGTCCTTCAGGATTACTCATCTGCTCTAAGCCTGTAACGCACAGCAGCTCAGAAGAACAAAACTCGAATTGCTATAAATAGTATGATCACTGAAACCAGTTTACTTTTTTTGGACTCCTTTTTGACGTTAAAATACACCCTATAGGACTGTGTAGGAAAATTAATGTATTTTAAAGTTTCTTGAGATAATTCTTCTCTGTGTGGTTACTCATGTGAAATCATCAAATCTGATGAAGTAATAATGGATTTCTGTGCATTACTAATGTACTAATAAAGTTACATATATTTACATAGGATACTAACCACCCTTTTTGTTTTTCATTTTTCTTGAGAGGTCACTGTGGTTGGAAGGGACTTTTGAGATCATCTGTTCAGTCTCTAAACAGATAAGAATCTAAGGCTCAGGGGCGCCTGGGTGTCACAGCGGTTAAGCGTCTGCCTTCGGCTCAGGGCGTGATCCCAGCGTTATGGGATCGAGCCCCACATCAGGCTCCTCGGCTATGAACCTGCTTCTTCCTCTCCCACTCCCCCTGCTTGTGTTCCCTCTCTCGCTGGCTGTCTCTATCTCTGTCAAATAAATAAATAAAAATCTTAAAAAAAAAAAAAAAAAGAATCTAAGGCTCAGATAAGGCCAGATGATTGTCGAATGCCAACAATCCAAAAAGTTAATAATGGAGGATAGAAAATAACCCAGGTTCCCAATTTAGGGACTTTTCTACTCCCTAGCTTGCTTTCAGGGAAGCATGTGGATATGGCTGATTTATAGAGGAGGTCTAGTTGTGTTTGAGTATTACATGACATGATCATAGTCTCTTATGTGTTAGAGATTGAGTGATCTTACTGGGATTGGGCCATGTGCTAAAGAACTGCATGATTTTTTATATTCCCATACATTTATTTCTTTTACTTTCTCACCTCTTCCATACTGAGAGTTTTTGTTTTTATAAAGGGATTTGTTCTGAGTATACATGATAGAGCCAGAAGGGGCCTGTGAGAGTATTCTATCGATGAGGAATCAGAGACTCAGATCAGTGAACCTGTAGACAGTGGGAAGGGTTTGAGTGTTGTGAATGTCTGTGAATTCAAAATACCCTAAAAAGTGTGTGTTTATTCAGAGTAACTCTATGATATGAGCTTGTCTTCTGTGGGGTTTTTTGCATAAAAGCTTTATGAAAAAATTTCCCCTTTCACGACTATGCTGATCAATTGAATTTTTAAATAACGAAGATATTGCCATATTTAATTAAATGTCTATTTTTGGCACTTTACTGAATTGATTTGATTTGTTCTTTTCCTTATTTTAACCCCTCTAAGGATTCTGTAGAACATGCTTCTATACAGAAATAATTTGGGCTATTTTTGCCCATGGTCCTTTGTAGCAAGTTCCTTCTGAAGTTTTCTTAAACATTGCCAGAGGGCTTTTGGTTTTATGAGTTTTTATTTCTGTGAGGCTGCTTTCCCGTCATTTGAAATTTTCCTGTCTAGGCACGTCCAAAATGGCTCGAGTGTCTTGGATTATGCAATCCAAGTGCATTTAGCCACCAAAGGACTGAGTTGTATGTACATTTTGTGATGAATGGAAAAGTTTAGTGGCTGTTTTAATTTTTCTACTTCATTGTTTTACTGGCTCACAGAGTTTTAGTTGTAGAGACTTTCTTTAATGAAAAGTGAATTGAAAAATCTTATGAGAAGTTAATATTTATTTCAACTTCCTGGGAGTAATGGTGGTTTCAATCTGTGTTAAGTAATAAGTTTAAAAGATAAATATGTTGTCATGTGAGAAGTATTTATTTTTTTCTTAAAGTCAAAACAAGGTTAGGCATTTCTCAGTTTAGAATAAACCTGTGTCTATTTCCTGTTTCTCAGGGCAGTACAGAAATTTAAAGTATATGAAATTCTACAGTATAGCCATATTATAGTGTTTAACATCTGAGTAGGACTATTTAAATTTAAATGCATTTAAATAAATAGTTTGATCTTTAAAACTGCCATCTCTAATAGAAATTTTTGAGCTGTTAGTTCTTAATGACAGTTTCAGGGAGCTATTTTTAAAAAGAAGCTCTTCTACCTTACTCGTTTTGACTCAATTTTTTCTTCATTTTCACAAATGAGATTTTTAGTGTGTAAGTTTTAAAACAACATGGGGTAAAATTTATGTATAATCTGCTCTGATTTGAAGTGTACAGTTTGATGTTTTTTTTCAGATTATATACTAGTGAAACTACTACAGTGATCAAAATACAAAACATTTCCAAATTCCCTCTAGTTTCCTCATGCACTTTTATAATCCTTTGCTGCTTCTAGCTTCAGACAACCATTGATACGTTTCCTCACATCGTGGATTGGTTTGCATTTTCTAGAATGTTGTATGAATGGAATATCTTATGTAATCCTTTGGGTCTGGCTTTTTTCAGTGTAATTTTGAGATAGATTTCTGCTGTTGCATTATCAATAGTCCCTTTTTATTGCTGAGTAGTGTTCTAGTGTATGGATGGTCACAGTATTTTATCCATTCACCTGGTGATGGACACTTGTGTTGTTTCCAAGCTTTTGGCCATTATGATAAAGGTGTTCTGAACACTGTTACTCAGTCTTTGTGTAGATGTGTATTTTCATTGCTGTTGGGTAAATACACCTAAGGAGTGAAATGGCAGGATTGTACGTGTGCAGGTAGCTTTTTAAGAAACTGTCAAACATGTCCAAGTGGCCATACCATTTTATATTCCCATCAGTAGTATGTTAGAATTTCAGTTCTTCAGCACCCTCAACAAGACTTTATGTTGTCAGTCTTTTTCCTTTTAGCGATTCTAATGGGTGTGTAGTGATACCTCACTGAGATTGGTTTGTTGGTAAAGATCCCTCAGCATTTACTTTACTAGTGGTGTCTGTCTGTGTCTCATTCAGTGAGGTTTTAATTTGAATCTCCTGACTGTCTGTCATATTGAGCATCTTGTCTTGTCTTAGTGACCGTTTGTATGTCTTCTTTTGTAAGGTATCTTTTGCCCAATTTTAAAAATTGAATTGTTTTTAGTATATTTAGTTGTAAGAGTTGTTTTTATATTAGAGTTACAGTTCCTTTGATACATGTATTTACAAATATTTTCTCCCATACCATGACTGTTTTTCTATAATGGTGGCTTTTAGACAAAATGTTTAATTTTCCTGAAGTCCGATGTATCGTTTTCCTTTTGTGAAAGTTTCTTCGATCACCCCGTGATAACAGATTGTTTCTGTGCTTTCTTGATGTTTTAGTTCTTGCCTTCAGGCCTGTGATTCTTTTCAAATTAATTTTGTATGTGATGTGAGATAGGGGTGAAAGTTGCCAGTTGTTGGAGCAACAGTTGTTGAAAACGGACTTTCTCATTTCATTGCCTTGATGAACAACAACTGCTATTGAACAACAACTGCTATATAAGCATATATAGCAGTTTGAGTCTTTTTCTGGATTCTCTTCTGTTTCACTAATATAATATCTGTCTTTTCACCAGTACCTCAGTATTTTGAGTACTGGAGCTTTGTTTTTGTTGTCGTTGTTGTTGCTGTTGTTGTTTTTATGAGAGAGAGAGACATGCACCTGTGCTGGAGACTGGTGGGAGGGGTGGGGGGTGGGGTCGAGGGAGAGGGAGAATCACAAGCAGGCTCCCCGCCAGGCTCCATCTCTTAACCCTGAGATTATGACCTGAGCCAAAATCAAGAGTCTGATGCTCAATCAGCTGAGCCACCCAGGTGCCCCTTGAATACTTTAGCTTTATTGGAACTCAGGTAGTGTAAATCTTTCTACTTTTTACTTGTTTTTTAAGTTTCTTGTGGCTATCTTAGGTCATTTGCATTTCCGTATAAATTTTAGAATCAGCTTGCTGTTTCTGTTTTTAAAAAGGCTTGATGGTATTTTCATTGGGATTGCATTGAGTCGATGGTTCAGGCTAGGAAGAATTGA
The DNA here is from genome assembly GCF_017311325.1 of Ursus maritimus. NCBI lineage: Eukaryota > Metazoa > Chordata > Mammalia > Carnivora > Ursidae > Ursus > Ursus maritimus. The sequence continues at coordinate 5,974,280 of NW_024425786.1, read as the reverse complement.
CATCTTAACAATATTGAATCCAGAACATGATACATAGCTTCATTTAAAATTTGTTTTTAAATTTATTTATGTAATCTCAGGGCACCTGGGTGGCTCAGTGAGATAAGTGTCTGACTCTTGATTTCTGCTCAGGTCTCAGAGTCATGAAATCGAGTCCTGCTGCTCGGCTCCGTGCTGGGTGTGGACCCTGCTTAAGAATCTCTCTCTGCCTCTTTCTCTACACACCCTGCCTCCTCTTTCCCCTCTCTTAAAAAAGAAAAAAAAAGTAATCTCTGTGGGGCTCGAATTCACAACCCTGAGATCAACAGTTGCACTATCTACTGACTGAATCTGCCAGGCATCCCACGTACCTTCATTTTTAAAAGAGGTCTCACTAATTTTTTTTAGTAAAATTTTATAGTTTTCAATGTACAGGTCGTATACATATTATGTTAAATTTATCCCTAAGTAATTACTGTTTGAAAATTCGATTGTTAATAAAATTATTTTTATGTTTGAAAGAGATTATTTGTTCATTTATTTGTTTGAAAGAGAGAAGGGGGAGGGCATGAGCGGGGGGGAGGGGCAGAGGGACAAGCAGACTCCCTTGCTGAGCAGGGAGCCCAACACCGGGCCTGATCCCAGGACCCTGAGATCATGACCTGAGCTGAAATCAGACGTTAAACTGACTGAGCCACCCAGGCGCCCCTAAAATTATATTTTTAACTTCAATTTCTAAAAGTTCACTGATAGGATAGAAATACAAACAATTTTAATGTGCTGACCGTGTACCTGTTCTTGCTGCTGATTTCTAGTGGCTTTCTGGTTGGTTTCTTAGGATTTGTCTGTACACAATCATGTCATCTGCAAATAAAGACAGTTTTACCTCTTTCTTTCTGATTTATGCATTTTGTGTCTTTCTCGTGCTTCATTGCACTTGCATGGACCTGTAGTACAGTATTAAATAGAAACAATGGAGTGGACGTCTTTGTCTTATTTCTCATTTTAGGGAGAACACGTTTAGCCATTCACTAATAGGTGCAGTGTAGGGTAGTTGTTGAGAATGTTCTCCTTTATATCAAAGTTTGTTTTTTATCATGAATGGGCATTAAATTTTGTCAGATGCTGTTTTTTTGTGTAACTAATGACATGATCATTGCTTGTTATACTGTATTTCGTTAATTTGGTAAATTATATTGATTAATTTCAAATGTTAAAGCAAGTAGGCATTCCTAGGATAAATTCTACTTAGTCATTATGTACTGTTGGATTCAGTATGCTTATATTTTGTTAAGAACCTTTACATTTGTATTCATAAGGGATCCTGAGCTGGAGTTTTCTTTCTTTGTAAATAAATCTTTTTTTTAAAAAGATTTTATTTATTTATTTGAGAGAGAGAGGGAGACACAAGTTGCGGCGGGGGGTGGGGAGCAACAGAGGGAGAGGGAGAAACAGACTTCCCGCTGAGCAGGGAGCCCAGTGCATGCTTGATTCCAGGACCCTGGATCATGACCTCAGCTGAAGGCAGATGCTTAACTGACTGAGCCACACAGGTGCCCTGAAAATAAATAAATCTTAGAAAAAGAGTTCGTAAAGGATTGGGTGTGTGTGTGTGTGTATTCATTGTTAAATATTTGATAGATTTCACAGTGAAGCCATCTGGGACTAAATATTTTTTTATGAAAAGTTTAAAATTACAAATAGACATAGGCCTATTTATATTTTATATTTCCTCATGTGTCAGTTTTGGTAATCTACTGATCTGTGACTTTAAACTTTTCAGGTTATCAAATTTATTGGTAAAAATATCAAATTACCCTGTGTTACTTTTTTAACATCTGTAGGATTTGTAATTTTGACCCTTCTTTCATTCCTAATATTGGTGATTTGTGTCCTCTCAATCAGTCTTAAATAGAGGTTTATAAACATTATTGATTATAGCAGATAGCTAACATTTGGCTTCATTGATATTTTTGTTTTCTTTTTATTATTATTATTATTATTTAAAAGATTTGTTCATTTATTTGAGAGAGAGAGAGAGCATGCATGCTCATATGCACAGAGGGGAGGGGCAGAGAGAGAGGGAGAGACTGTCTTAAGTAGACTCTGTGCTGAGCACAGAGCCCACTTGGGGCTTGATATCATGACCCTGAGATCATGACCTGAGCCAAAACCAGGAGTCAGATGCTTAACTGACTGAGCCACCCAGGTGCCCCTGATTTTCTGCTTTCTATCTCCTTGATCTCCAATCTTATTTTTATTATTTTTTTCTATTTATTTTGGGTTAATTTGATCATTTTCTCCATACCGTCCAAAAGTGGGAGCTTAAATAATTGATTTTATCACAAATTTTGATTTGCTATTCTTTCATTATCATTGTGTTAAAAATATCAAAAATTTTTTTTCGAAATTTATTTTACCTATGTTTAGTATTAATTTGCTTAAATACACCAGATACATGAGATCTCTCTTGTGTATAC
>NW_024425786.1:5898661-5971812 GCF_017311325.1 Ursus maritimus | reverse complement strand
CCCTCCCCAACCCTTTTGTTTTGGAATGATATTAATTTTTAATTTAGTTCTGTTGTGGTCAGAGAGTACCCAGTAAAATTTCAATTTTTTGAAATCTATTGGAATTTGTTTCTTGGCTCAGCATGTGGCTTATTTTGGTGAATGCTCCATGTGCACTGTTTTTTTGTCTGTTTGTTTGTTTGTTTTGTTTTTTTGTTTTTAAAGATTTTATTTATTTATTTGACAGAGAGAGAGACAGTGAGAGAGGGAACACAAGCAGGGGGAGTGTGAGAGGGAGAAGCAGGCTTCCCACCGAGCACAGAGCTTGATGCCTGGCTGGATCCCAGGACCCCGGGATCATGACCTGAGCTGAAGGCAGACGCTTAACAGCTGAGCCACCCAGGCGCCCCTTCATGTGCACTTGTAATGAGTTTATATTCAGCAGTTACTGAGTGTACTATTATGTAATTGTTGGTTTCTTTAAAGTGGTAGTTATTATTACTTAGATCTTCTGTGTCCTAATTTCTTTTATCTAGTTGTCTTGTCAGTTGCTGAGAGAGTTGTATTGAAGTCTTCAACTGTGATTGTGGATTTGGGTATTTCCCCTTTTGGTTTTGTTTGCTTTTGCTTCATATATTTGGCAGTTGTATCATTAGACATATGCACATAATACTTACCTTTTCTGTATATTAGCTCTTTCACCTTTTTGGAGTGACCTTCTCTTTGTCTTGAACTCTGTGTTGTTTGATATTAATATAACTACTCTAGCTTTCTTTTGCTTGTTTACATGATACATCTTCTTCCAGCTGCTTACTTTGAATCTTGATTTTTCTTTGTGTTTAAAGAACATGTCTTGTGTCCTTTAGTTCTGTAGTTGTTTCTGACTTTTTAATCTAGTCTGGCAAGCTCTACCTTTTGTTTGAGTCTTTCATCCTCTTAATCTAATGTAGATGGTCATCAGGTTGTATTAACACCTGAGCCACATGTGTACATTCTTAATAGCATAGCTCTCAGTTGGAGAATTTCAGTAGCAGTTGATGTATCTTACTTTCATGGCCACATGACTTACTACTTTTGGTCTAGTGGTGAACTTGCAGAATAGTTAGGGACACAGTTGTATCATTTATGTTAAAAATTATTTATCTTGGGGCGCCTGGGTGGCTCAGACCTTGAAAAAAAAAAATTAAAATTTTTTTTTTTTTTTTTAAAGATTTTATTTATTTGACAGAGATAGAGACAGCCAGCGAGAGAGGGAACACAAGCAGGGGGAGTGGGAGAGGAAGAAGCAGGCTCATAGCAGAAGAGCCTGATGTGGGGCTCGAACCCAGATCGCCGGGATCACGCCCTGAGCTGAAGGCAGACGCTTAACCGCTGTGCCACCCAGGCGCCCCATATAAGTAAAATCTTTTTAAAAATTATGTATCTTTTTACTTCATAAGTAAAAAAACCAAAAAAACCCCAAAAAGCTTGTGTTGATGTAGAGGAAGATAATGTGATGAACATGTTGGCCTCTCTTTTTTTTTAAAAAAAGAAAAAAAGATTTTATTTATTTATTTGACAGAGAGGCAGCGAGAGAGAGAACACAAGCAGGGGGAGTAGGAGAGGGAGAAGCAGGCTTCCCGCTGAGCAGGGAGCCCGATGGGAGGCTCCATCCCAGAACACTGGGATCATGACCTGAGTCGAAGGCAGACGCTTAACAGCTGAGCCACCCAGGCGCACCATGTTGGCCTCTCTTGTTGGAAGAGGAGAGTATTCTTAGTGATGGGAGCATACTCCTTAGTGTATGTTGGCAAAGATATGTTATATTTGACTATTTTAAATTGTGAACACCTATTAATGTAAAATTATTCTATTTGTAATTTTATAGTATGTTAAATGATATGTTATAATATGACAAAGCAATGGTGCTTCCTCTAGAAGATCTTAGAAATGTTTCTGTGTGTACTGTTCAGGTATGTGTCTCTTTATATACAGTTTCTGTGAGGTTCATCTGTGTACTTTTAGTTTACATATAATTTGTAAAACATAATGCTATACAACATAGAGGTGTCCTGGAGTGCCGGGGTGGCTGAGTTGGTTAAGCGTCTGCCTTTGGCTCTGGTTATGATCCCAGGGTCCTGGGATCCGAGCCCCATGTCAGGCTCCCTGCTTGGCTGGGAACCTGCTTCTCCCTCTCCCTCTGCCTGCTGCTCCCCCTGCTTGTGTGCTCTCTCTCTCTGTCTCTCTGTGTGTCTCTATCAAATAAATAAATAAAATCTTAAAAAAAAAAAAACCATGGAGATGGCCTATATTATTCTAATGGGATTCAACCATCTTTAATGCTTGCACTTATTTGGCCTCTTACAAAATCCATCTTTATAGTTATGCTTAGAAACTGTAACAGAGTCCTATAGTTTAAGACTATGGTTTTCTAGAAAATATCATGCTGACTTGGTTTTACTAAATTGATACTGGATTTCATTCTGTGGACTTAGGTATCTTTCCCATTTCCTAATAAAATTCAGATTCTTTTGGCTTCTCTTCCTCAGAACTTGTTTGCATTTTTACGTTTACTTTCTGTCACTAACACTAATCATATATATGCTCACTATATATAAGTAAAATTTATAATCAGGCAGCAAAGATTTCACTTCTGTCTGGACAGTTTTATTCCTTGAAATATGGATGGCTTTTAGACATTTGGATTAGGCTTTTTACATATTCAAGAGAGCATATATTTGTTTGCTTACTTATTTATGCACACCCACATCTCCTTCAACAAAGGATGCAAGGCTTCCAGTAGCTTAATAGTTAGTTTTTATCTCTGATCTATAAATACCACTATTTGCTAACCATTGGGTATTAATTCATCTTTGTTTTCTGAGCTGTAGTCCAATGCCTGGTACCTACTAGAGAGGCACTAAGTATTTGTTGATGGATTGAATAAATAAATCAGGTTCAAGCCCAGATCACATTCGATCACCCAGAACTTGGTATTATAAGGTTGGCATAGCAAAGTATACTGATAAGCCTAGTCTAAGGATCATTTTCATCTTTCTCTCTTTTATTAAAAAATTAAGTCTATAGAATTCCTCTCAGAGGTATTCTATTTGTTCATCGTAAATGGACTTTGCTAAAGCATCTGTCCCTGGGTTAGCTTTGCATTACTTAGGACTTAAATGAATGTTGAGTATTTCCCATCTCCCAAATAAGGCATTACTGGGAAGCCCTTTTATTACAGCTTGTCTAAAGCTTATGATCAGGATTCTTGTGATGTTCATGCCACACTCACACCCTTACTTAAATTCTTTTCTTTTTGTAAAGATTTTATTTATTTATTAGAGAAAGAGAGAGAGTGAAAGCACACAATGTGCACACACGAGTGGTGGGGGGGGAAGGGGCAGAGGGAGAGGGAGAAGCAGGCTCTCTCGTGAGCAGGGAGTCTGATGCAGGCTTTGATCCCAGGACCCAAGACCCTGGGATCATGACCTGAGCTAAAGGCAGATGCTTAACTGACTGAGCTACCCAATCGCCCCCTTATTTGAATTATTTTTACTATTCTCCATTCATATTAGTCAGTATTAAATAGGATGGTGGGGTTTTTTTCTTTCAGATTTTGATTTGTTGTTGAAAAGAGAAATGGGAAAAGTTTATATGCTATGTGATTTCTTATTATGGAAATGCAATAAATTTCGAAACAGCAAACTATGTAAATCAGCCTTGGCAAGCACCTCTGCTTGTATTTTATTTATATTATATCAAGATATTGGAGTCTACAACATATTACATTGTTAATTATAGCGTAAGTGAAGATGCAGTGGTTTTCTAGTATAACCAAGGCCTTTTCAACTGATTATCAGCATAATAATATACAAAGTTGAGGTTTTATTATTGTACTTTGACCCATTAGAAACATTTTGAACTTTTGTTTTGAAAATTAAGTGTTTAGAAATTTACTAGTATGTGGCTCCTTTTGGGCTGAGAACTTCATAAATTCACGTTTGTTTAAAAGTTTCAGGCAGGGACGCCTGGGTGGCTCAGTTGGTTGAGCGTCCACCTCTTGATCTTGGCTCAGGTCATGGTCTCAGGGTCTTGAGATCGAGCCCTGCTTGGGCTCCCACTCAGTGCGGCGTGTGCTTGAGATTCCACCCCTTTCCCTCTCCGTCTCCCTGTGCCGCTCTCCCCATTCTTGCATTCTCTCTCTCTCTCTCTATCTCAAATAAAAAAAATAAAATGTGAAAAACAAAAACAAGAAAACCCAAAAGTTCCAGGCAACAACACTTTGACAGATTGTGATTTATTCTTTTCGTTTCATTTGGATGAAGATGACTTTTTAAATTTAATGCTTTGATATTTTATTCCCCTGTGGGTGATCCGTAGCTTTAGTCAAAGTTGAACATTATGCCCTGCTCTGTTCTTTTACTAAATACAACAGAGAGCATTCTCAGAGTTCCTCAGGGGTAGATGGGGAGATAAAAGGCCAGTTATGTTAACCTCTGGTAATGGCACCTTTATGACTTATTGCAGCAATGATTTTGTATTTGATAATTTTTTTAAAGATTTTATTTATTTCAGAGAGAGCATACAAGTCAGGATGGGGGGGAGAGAGAAGCAGACTCCCTGCTGAGCAGGGAGCCTGATGTGGGGCTTGATCCCAGGACCCCGAGATCATGACCTGAAGGCAGACACTTAAGGGACTGAGCCACCCAGACACCCCTGTTTTTGATAGTTTTAACAGAAAAGTATCACTCTAAGTTTTTCTCATCTGTCGTGCTCCTGATGCAGGTCTTCATGATTGTGGCCCTGCTTGGCTTTTCCACGTGAATCACTCTCAAGTTTCTTTAGCCATTTCTTTTCTGTTTTTTTTCTCATTTTTCTAGAATAGCTTTATTGAGATATAATTCATATATTTCACCCTTTTAAAGTGTCCCATTTAATGGCTTTTATTATATTCCCACATTTGTGCAACTGTCACCACAGTTAATTGTATAATGTTTTTATTATTCCAGAAAGAACCCTGTACCCATTAGTAGTCACCCTTCAGTTTCCCCCTCCCCCATCCTTGGCAATTATTAGTCTGCCTTCCAGCTCTATGGATTTGCTTATTCTGAACATTTCATATACATGGGATCATATAGCGTATGGCCTTTTGTGACTGGCTTCTTTTCACTGAGGGCAACATTTTTGAGTTTTGTCCATGGTGTAATAGTGCTGGCCATTTTATATATCATAACCCTTTTATTTCTTCTTCTGGTCAGCTTTGTCTGTACGTTTTTACAAATGTGGCACCTTCGCTGAAGCAACATTCCCCAGATCTGATCAGCATAAGGTGGCAAAGAAGTACCACTTCAGTTTTCCTAAAAGCTCGTCTTCCTAATGCAATCTAAGCTTTTATGAATGTGTGCTCGTTACATATTTTTTGTCTTGTGTTTGTGTCTTGTTTCATTTCTCTCTGTGTACTGGCCTTTGCTAAGCCATTTCTTTCCCACCCTCAGCATTTTGGCTGAATTTTGAACCAGGTACAGGACCTTAAGCTTCATTTTATTGGATATCAACTATTAGTCAGCTGCTTGATGTCATTAGTAACAATGGCAATATTAATAACAACAAAATTAAAATGTGTTGATTGAGTACCTATATGCTAGGTGAAAGTGTAAGTGCATTTTTATGAATGAATTCATTTAGTCTTCATAACAACTCTTTTTTTTTTTAAAGATGTATTTATTTATTTTCGAGAGAGTGAGTAAGAGCGAGCAGAGGGAGGGGCAGAGGGAGAGGGAGAGAGAATTTCTAGCATACTCCCCACTGAGTGCAGAGCCTAATTCAGGCTTGATCTCAGAACCCTGAGATCATAACCTGAGCCGAAATCAAGAGCTGGCTGTGTAACCGACTGAGCCACCCAGGCACCCCTTAATCTTCGTAACAATTCTTATAAGTATGATTATCACCTACAGATGAGTAAGCATACCCTGTAATATATATTTATATACATAATAATTTAAACTTGAAAAAAGAATAGACTTGAGGCCAGTGCCTTATAGCAGTCCTCTTGAAATGTCTGCGAATCTGCAGTTTTGGGGCTTTGCTCTTCAGCCCATTAGAAATCCTTCATGCTTGGGGTACCTTGGTGGCTTAGTCTGTTAAGTGTCCAACTGACTCTTGGTCTCAGTTCAGGTCTTGATCTCAGGGTCATGAGTTTGAGCCCCACATTGGGGTCCAGGTTGGGCATAGAACCTACTTAAAAAAAATAAAAAATAAAGAAATTCTTTATGCTCTAGCCTCTTGATGCATCTCCATCCTTTTTCCTAGGTACTCAGCAGGGGCTGGGGAATTGACTTGGCTTTTCCTTGTGTTTGGCAAATTTAGAAAGTTCCTTTAAAATTTTAAGAAACTTCTTTCTCAAATGATTTGTTTTCTTCCATGGTAAAATGTTTTGAGAATTATGTGGTGGTTTTGAAAAATGTCCACTTAACATCACTCAGGATTTTACCCACCTATGAACCTATATTAAGGATTAATATTAACACAGTAAGTATTTAGCAAATCAGGATAAAAGCCCTTAGCCTTTTAACATTTAAGAAGAAGCTTTAGTAAAATCATTCATTCATTTATTTATCCAGTAATAAACATTATCAGTTCCTGTCCTTTAGAAAGCCTTTATAGGAGGGCATTTGTTAAAAGTGTTCATAATCATTTAATCTTAGAACAAAGTAGGCCCCTGAGTTTTAAAAGGGCTCATATGTTACCATGAGTTCTAAACTATGCTATAGACTACTAAAGTTTATATATGTGCTAGTATGTATATTTCTTATACTAGTTTTGAAATATACTTAGGAATACTTTTTTATAGCTCTTCTAGATAATTTTTTTACCCCCACACTTTGAAAGTTGATGTATTAGTTTCTGGTGGCTGGTGTAACACATCACAAATTTGCTGGCTTAAAACCACAGAAGTGTGTTCTCTCCCAGTGCTGGAGGCTGGAAGTATGAAATCAAGGTGTCGGTTGTGCCGGGCTCTCTGTCTGGGTCCTCAGAAGAATCGTTCCTCTTCTTCCTTCCTGTGGCTGCTGGCATTCCTTTGTTTGTGGCCACATCTTTCTCTGCTTGTGTTCACACTGCCTTCCCCTCTGTGGGTTTGCATCTTTTCTATTCTTTTTCCACTTCTATTACATTAGGATGCTTGCCCTTTCGACATAGAGCCCACTTGAATAATCTAGAATTATCTCCTCATCTCAGAATCATTAGCTTCATCCTATCTGCAAAGACCCTTTTTCCGGTTAAGGTCTCATCTGTTCCAGAGATTTGATGTGGATATCTTCTGGGGGTCATTTTTTAGCCTGTTACAGTTGGATTTTACTATTATATTATAATATGTTACGGAAATAAATTAGAGTACTTATGTAAAATTTTTTTTGTAACAGCTTATTATTTTTACTTCAATTCTGAGAGTATAAAAATATTGCTAGTAGGGACTATGATATTTCTGTACATCTGAGGATATTTGATTTGCAAAATAGTACAGTATTTGTATAGTATATGGTACAGTGTATCTGGCTTTCCTTTTACAAAGAACATAATCAGGTAATATAAAAAGCATGTATAACTACCGGATTAACTGATTTATTCCGACCAGTGTTTTGGGGGGTATTTCTTCCTCGGCTCTACCTCGAGGCCACCAAGCTGGGCCCCTGCAGAACCTTCGGGGACAAGATCTTGTGTTGCTGACACGGTTGCCCTTGAAGCTATTGTTCTTTTAAGTCTCTGCCTTCTGTTGTGGTTTCTCGTGTAGCCTGACAGCCCTGCCCAGAGCCCTGCCCTCAGCCCAGCCCTGCCAGATCCTGACAAACTATGTTGCCCCGGGCAGCTCTCTTACCCAGGAGGCTGACACTCCCCCATAGCTGGTCACTCACAGAGCTTCTAAGGTGACTGCACGGGACTGCCTGCCCTTGCCCTTCCTGCTGCCCTGCCTTGTTGGTTGGCCCGCCTTCTCCCCGTCCACAGCAGTTGTTGAGCTGGTGTTGGGCTGTGTATTCCCGCTCACCCCAGGACTTTGGAGTACCAGTTATCCAAGCATTTTTAGGAAGGTTGACTCTTCATTTCTCTCTCTCTCTCTCTTTTTTCCCCCCAGGAACGAGGTATACATTTTCATGTGTTCTTAAATCAAGTCTGCCTTGCTTGCTACCTCTGAGTTGTCATCATGTGGCATCACACAAAATCATGTGCAGCTGTTAGAGTTTGTGACTTTTGGTTTGCATAATACAGTGAGAGTTTTGGGGTCTTCCACAGTCAAGCTATCTTCTACCACCACTGCTTTGAAATCATACAGTCCCATCGTTTTTATAAGACCCTTTGTTTGAGAAAAGCAGAATTTCAGAAGGTAGGTTCCTAAGGCCCAGAGTGCGGGCCTTCTAGGTTCTCCGGGCCATTGCTTGAGAGCACTGCTATGACTGCTTGGAGTCTTTTTGCTTCTTTCGTAGTCACTAGCTCTGTTCTTGGCTGAGGTTTCCAGATAAAAGAGCAGTCACTCAGAAGTGTTCCCTACTCTGGAGTCACACACTCTTCAGTGTGTGCCTCTTTGATTTCCCTTGTTCCATTAGGTTATCATTGTGATCAAAAAGAATAGGTGTACTGTTTTTTTACACAACCTTAAAATTACTTGTCAAAAAGCACTGAGGTTCAGGTTTCTGAATTTCATGGACTGGGAGCAGTCATTTCTGCACCCAGACACAACTTAGTGGGACTTACAGCAATTTCTGTAAATGTTTTTCACTTCATACTTTGCAACTGCTCTTGAGGGGTTGTTCTTGGTTTTGTTTTTTAAGTAATCTCTACACCCAACATGAGGTTTGAACTCACAACCCTGAGATGAAGAGTCACATGGTCTTCTGACTGAGCCAGCCAGACACCCCTGGTCTTGAGGTTTTTGTTTTTATTTTCTTAAATTAACTTTCTGAAGGAATCTGGATAAAATTGACTCATAGCTGGCCTTTCACATACACTTTCTAGGTCAATTTAGCTTTTATGAATGGGTTCACTAATGCCTACATTTCCATGAGATGGATAGAACTGTTTTTTTCTGTCACCCTCTATGTTAGAGCCTTACATACTGTTTTGCTGTATTCAAGTCTGTGAGGATGCTCAGGAATAGAAGAAGTGTTTTAATTTCCACTTGTGGCCCTGAACCATTTCCACTTGTAATCAAACATAGGTCTTCCCAAACTGACAAATAATGATCATTCACAAAAGAGGCATAAACAATCTAGATTCATGCATCCGCCAGTAGTTTTTCTGTCTGTGGCCAGAGTTCTACTCATGCTGTATCTTTAAGCTGCATCTTATCATTAGGGGATTGGTTTTGCTCAGTCCTTCCCTCAGGAACACATGGTTCATCACATTGATCCACGACAGCCTTGCTTACTTTATGTCCTTTGCTTGGACTCTCACACAAAAAGCAGGAGGAAAGACTTTGTTTCTAGGAAGTGAGGTTTTAAATGCATGTTAGCTATATAGATGATTATTTGTAATTATATTTAAAAACCTGTGGCATAGGGGTGACTGGGTCCCTCAGTCGGTTAAGTGTCTGACTCTTGATTTCAGCTCAGGTTATAGGATCGAGCCCTGGGTCAGGCTCCATGCTGTGTGAAGAGTCCCCTTGAGATTCTTTCCCTCTTTCTCTGCCCCTCCCACCACTTGCTACCACATGCTCGCTCTTGCTCTCTCAAATCAATCAATCTGTCTTTAAAAACCTGTGGCATAAAGTATTCCAGTTTTCACAGAAACCTGAAAATAAAGGTGCTAACCAATGGATGTCAGTAATGCCTCTGTAGCAGCTAGCTATTCAGGGTTTGGCTGGGGCAGTTTCGCCTAGTTCATTGGCTGTATTCTTTATTTTACTGTTTTTCTAACCAAATGTATTAATATTACCATTTATTTATTCAAAAAAGTTTCCTTTAGTATTTCACCTTAAATCTCTGTAAAGAGAAGAAATGTTAAAAACTTTGAAGTTCTGAAAATGACCTACTTTAGTCCCTCTGCTATGGTGAGGAAGCCAGGGGCTGTGTTGCTGTGCAGAGGAGAGGCACCCCAGATCCCTTTGCCCAGGCTACTGCTCTTCCCAGTACAGTTGCTGACTCTCTTCTCAGTTTCCTGGTTCCTAGACGCGGATTTTCACTCGGTTCCCTAGACGCGGATTTTCACTCGGTTCCCAGCAGGTCACCAGGTTCTCGGTTTCCCCTCTCAGTCCCACATTCTTCCTGTCTTGTAAGTGCTGCAGAGTAAACTTTGTTCCTGTGGTGCTCGGGAGCTTGTTCGCTCTCCTTAGCACCGATGCTGTTTCCCCATGAAGGTCGTGCGGTCCTACCCTTTTTTTAGTCCGCTGTCCTTGATGGGACATTTCCTATGCTCCAGGAATCCTACTCAGTGATTACCGTGTATCTTTTCATCCTAAACTGTTCTCCAAAACAGGTTCTGTATTTTCCCTTTCTGTAGCTGAGAAAACTGTGGTTTAGAGAAGTAACTTGCCTGTTATCACACCGCTAGTGGCAGAGCTGGAGTTCGAATGAATGCCAGAGCTCGGAACCCTTTCCTGTTTGGGCTTTATCTCAGTAGAACTCCCACATGCTCATTGTTGGTCCCAGGACCTCCGCAGGTTCTTCTTTCCAGGTGTTTATGAAGACTGTGTCAGATTAGAGCCTCAAAATAGCTGGGTGGTCAGAAATGGTCAAGACAGTCAGAGTTCGTTTTGTTTTGTATTTTTAAGATAGTTCACTGATCTCAGTTGATGCCAGCATTTGATGCCTACTTTCTCAAGCGCTTGCTGATTGAGGCTCCTGTTCTGTGGGTTTTGAATACCTTCAAAAACACTGTAGCCAAGAGATGGAGACCCACTAATTTCTAGACACAGTATTATGTGGGAAGTGATTATGAGTGAGAAATATGGCAGTGTTATATCAGCCACGGGAAATTCATTTGTGAGACGTTACCTAGACACACTACTGCCTATTTTTACTGGCTTCTAGAATGTTTTTATTTTTTTAAATTTAAATTAAATTAGCTGACATATAGTACATCATTAGTTTCAGATGTAATGTTTAATAATTTATCAGTTGCGTATAACACCCAGTGCTCATCACATCATGTACCCTCCTTAATGCGCATCACCCAGTTACCCCATCCCCCACCCACCTCCTGTCCAGCAACCCTCAGTTTGTTTCCTATCATTAAGACTCTCTCATGGTTTTTCTCCCTCTCTGATGACTTCCCATTCAGTTTTCCCTCCCTCCCCCTATGATCCTCTGCGCCAATTCTTATATTCCACATACAAGTGAAACCATATGATAATTGTCTTTCTCTGATTGACTGATTTTGTCAGCATAACATCCTCCAGTCCCAGTCAATGTAAATGGTAAGTATTCATCCTTTCTGATGGCTGTGTAATATTCCATTATACAAACACACACACCCACACCCACACACCCACACACACACACACACCCACACCCACACCCACATCTTCTTTATCCATTCATCTATCGATGGACATCTCATCTCTTTCCACAGTTGGGCTATTGTGGATATTGCTGCTATGAACGTTGGGGTGCAGGTGCCCCTTTGGATCACTACGTATGTATCTTTTGGGTAAATACCTAGTAGTGCAATTGCTGGGTCATAGGGTAGCTCTATTTTTAATCTCTTGAGGAACCTCCATACTGTTTTCCAGAGTTGGCTGTACCAGCTTGTATTCCCAACAACAGTGTAGGAGGGTTCCCCTTTCTTCACATCCTTGCCAACATTTGTTGTTTCCTGTCTTGTTAATTTTAGCCATTCTGACTGGTGTGAGGTGGTATCTCGTTGTGGTTTTGGTTTGTATTTCCCTGATGCCGAGTGATGTTGAACATTTTTTCATGTGTCTATTGGCCATTTGTACGTCTTCTTTGGAGAAATGTCTGTTCATGTTTTCTGCCCATTTCTTGACTGGATTATTTGTTTTTGGGGTGTTGAGTTTGATAAGTTCTTTATAGATCTTGGATACTAGCCCTTTATCTGATATGTCATTTGCAAATATCCTAGAATGTTTTTAATTTGGTTGTTACTCTTCATCAAGTATAAGCAAGCTTATCAATCATACTGCACGGATTATTGATTTCCAGAACCTGCTCTGTGAAGTCATTTTGGTTTCTCTAGACAGAGTCAGTGTTCACTGGCACTCTGTGTGTTTTTATGATAGCATTTATTTCATTATTTTCTTTATGTGTGTGTGTTTCCTCTTCTCTGAGCTGCTGGTTCCCACCTCCTGTCTACTCACCCCATCCTCGAGTGAAGAAAAGACAGTGTGCTTGCTGTGTCACTGAAGCTGGAGTTTGGGAGCCCACAATTGCCACCAGACAACCAGACCACCAGTGCTAAGCTGCTCCAGAAGACATTGGGGCAGGGACTCTTAGAGCTCCTCCTGGACACGGGTTTATATTCTGCTCGCTGCTGTGGAAGCAGCCTTGAGCAACATACCAAACCTCTCAGTTTTGCTTCCTCATTTTTAGTACCCTTACCACAAATGGTGGTGTGAGGAATGATGAAGTCAGAAAGATCTAATACAGCACCTCACACATGCAGTGCTTAGCAAACTTTGGCCGCCCTTCCTTTCTCTCTGTGACTCCAGGAGCCGGCATAGTTCCTGAGACATCGTAGTTGTGTGGAGAGTGTTGCAGGGAGGGTCGGTTCAGCAACTATGTGTTTTCCTTCTGAAAATGAACCAGATCTACCCCTCAGCCCTTCTTGAAGCAGCTACATTCTGCCTCTGTGCTGTTACCTTTAAAATATGCTCCCATAGGCACATTTACGCAAAGTTAGTCTTTCTAGTGCTTAAATAGCATCATTTGGAGTGACACTGGCCAAACAAAAATAAATATCATGCCTTTAATTTCAATCCTAGTTTTTTAATGCATACATGTATCATATTTTGAGCTTGATTAGTCCAGCGGTGATGGAGGTATGAATGAAAATATAGTGACATCCATAAATTATGGATTATGAGAATTTTTTTAAGTTTTATCTTAGATTTCTTCAGGATCTTTCTCATTTATGTTAATGGTTGAAATAATTAAACCTTTGCAAAGAATTTTAACATCTCTTCCAAATCCCACTTTTTTCCCCCTTTCTAAGCTATGTCGGCAGTTTCTTGCAAATCAATGTATTTCACAGAGCAAAAGACTTTTAAATCTAATACCGTTCTTAATGGACTACAATTATTTAATATTTAGCATGGATGCAGTCTAACTCAGATAGGCTTTTTCTACAGTTATTACAATAGCTATAATTGCAAAAGGATGCTTTAGGGTAGGAGAAACTGCCAGATGCAATACCATTTGATCTAAAAAGGTCATAGTAAAAGGGACATTTAAATTAAGTTATAAATTACAATTGAAGAACAATATTTTGATGTGTGAGACCAGAGATGTCAGAGCAGGAAGATGTAATTCATGGGTTCATTATAGAACAGAGGTGCCTGACAGCTGAGCCATGCCAAAAGGAAAATTTATTTGCAACATCACGCAGACTGAAAACGGCAGCTAAGATGAGAAGCCAGAGCAGAAACTTGAAGCCTTG
Source organism: Ursus maritimus (assembly GCF_017311325.1). NCBI lineage: Eukaryota > Metazoa > Chordata > Mammalia > Carnivora > Ursidae > Ursus > Ursus maritimus. The sequence goes on along the minus strand of NW_024425786.1, from coordinate 5,958,252 downwards.
TGGTAATACACAGAGTTTGTGCTAATACGACTGCCTGAGATCCTGAGATGCTTAATGATTGCTGTAATATATATGAGGTGTTTGGACATGTGCACATTTTCTGTCGTATTTAAATTAAGACTTTGTCCTTGCTCTATAAAATAACGTACTTTATAACTAGGCATTAAGGTTGATTCTCTCACCTCTCTGTCCAATATACAGATTTCCTGAAATTTCAAAACTGTTTAGGCAGCAGAGCTAAAGCTTGAAACTGGATCTCCATCCATGGCAGCTTTGAGGAAGGATATAATTTAATGTTTATAGCAATCCATGAGAAGTTCAATCATGAGTTAATTAAACTGTAGGCAGTCATTAAGTATTATTTATTCTTTCGAGAAGCTTGCCGGTAAAGCACTTATATATATTAAATTATAGAAAGTAATAAGCAGGGAATGATTTGTCAGGCAGAGCGAGAGTAGCACATTTAACTTGGGCAATTATGCAGAAATGTGTTTTTCTTCTTGGGGCATGATCCTTTCTTGCTGCTAATCACGCAGAGGTCAGAAGCTGTGATAAGACCATGGAGGGTGTATCGTCCCCAGCACTGTGCGGTAGATGCTCTGTTGAGCTTCTGGTTGTTGAGGAGTCTTCGGTAAGAGATGTGTGCCTCCAATTTTACTCCCCATGATGATGGCTCTACACAGTTTATAGCTTTTTGACGTTTCACGTATCTTGTCACGTATCTCATTTCATACCTTCCATTGTCTTTTGACACAGCTGAGGGATAGTCATGTGAGGCCCATCTGACAGATGAAAACCACAGCTCAGCCAGTTTGTGACAAAACTGATAACAAGAATCTGTCTCCTGCCTCAAATCCTGTGCTGTGTTCACTAGGCATTGACAGAAGACATTGACTATGGGATGATTTATACAGATGGGGTGGCTGGGCACCCAGAGTTTTTGAGAGCTTTTTATGCAACTGACCAAATGCATCCAGTTACGTGTGGTATCGTAGTCTTTGGCTCTGTGTAGTGGGTTCGTTTGTTACAGTGGAACCAAATCAGGAGCTTGTGTTTCTCAAGCTGCTCTTGTTTTTAGCACCAAATCGCACCAGGTCAGCCCTGCTGGTTCACTAATGCAGGTCCTTGCTAGCACAATGTCTGGCCCTAGGACTTGCTTAGTAACTCTTGTTGAGAGGATGGAGGGCCAAGAGAATGTGGTGCAAGCAGCCTGCCTCTGAGGGGCTGGGACCGTCCCACTCAGTCTCCTGGGAACTGGAAGGTGTGGTAGAGGAGGGCTGGACACCTAATAGGGGAAGAGTCCTGTTTGCTATCTCACAGTCAACAAACCAAAAGTGAAGGAAAGAACACAGCCTGAGGTTTCTGTGGAGCAACCCCGGGGACCAAAAAACAAACTGGTGGAAAACAGCAAAACAGAGGTGGTTCCTTGATGGAGTGACTTGAAAGGCTAGGAGATTGAGGCTGTATCACCATTTTGTTATCAAATTCCCCGGATATTGACTTGTTTAGGTTTAGGGGAGGACAGATTTGGCTTGTGTATAAGTGCAGGCTTGCAGTTCAGTGATGTGGAAGCAGCAGATTTACAAGTATATGCCTCCCTGATCATTGATTGGATTATACGCGCACACATCCTTGGGATGATGAATTTGAAAACAGTGGTTTCTGCTGAATGACCTCCTGCTTTAATGGCTGGCAGGGTGATGGGGATGGTGTGAGATCTAAATGCTTCTCCCACCAATAGCTTGTAAAGATTGGAAGCTGGTTGAGTAATGAGGTTGTATCTTGGTCCCCGTATTCTGTGATGATTTTTCTCCCAGCCGCTCCAAAATGGTACGGTTCGCCATACTCTACATTAAAATTGCGTTTAAACCCAGAATTTACTAACCCTGCCTGGTGGCAAAATGGACAGAAGGGTTTACTTATCTTGCTTTAATTGCTTTTCCAAGGCTACAAAGTGAAGCTGTAAGACTTTTGAGGGTTTTTTCCCCTGTCTTCATTGCAATTTCTTTGAACAGTCTTCTCTGGGGAAATGGTAGAAGATTTTATTCACATTAAAGGACCTTTTTACCTCAGCAATAGTGGGAAGGCTGCACTGAATTTTCTCACTATATAGATGTGTCTTTATGGTTGTGATCGGGTGTTTAAAATTTGAAACCCACATAATGTTTTCCACAAGATGAAATTATTATAATTTGTTAGAGCTTGTTGCTGTATTAGAGGGGAATGTTTTTAATGACAATTTTTAGCGATTTAAGGTAGCCAGTATTTTGGTAGATTTAGTTCTGTATACATAAGGAATACAGTTGAAATATCCAGTTTAGTTCTTCCTCAGACTTTATTTTGGCTCCAATCTCAAGAAAGAAAATCTTCATAATCGTCTAGAAAACCATCCCTCTTTTAGAAGGGCTCATTGGTTGCCTGATACAGGGACTAAAGAAGGTAGTACCCACGTTTTAAGGACCCTAGAGTTTGAACGTGAGATTTATATAGACATGTTATACTGTTATACAAAACTAGTACTTTACAGTGCCTCTCACAGGTTACACCATTCTCACTCCTACCTTTCTGGTGTGCATTATCTGTGTTCTTCACCAGCTGTATCTCTGGTCCAGCTTAGCACTTGGTAAACATCTGTGGAAGGAATGAAGGATGTCCTGAAATCCAGTAATTTTTCCAAAGTGCTTCAAAACATAATCTTCATTTTTGTGAAGCTATGCCATAACAACTTTTAGTATGTTAGAAGTGTATCTTTAATTAAATATAATTAAAGCATTTTTTGTAAAGATGTAAAACTCTCTGAACGTTCTCAGACAAGAGTCTTAGAAAGTACAATTACATGTTTATAACATTCAGAAGAAGATGACGGTATGGAGAGGTTCAGTTGTGTTCCCTAGGAAGAGGGCACAGCAGAGCCACCCCTTGACCTGGCTTTTGGACTAGCCTTTATGAATTATTGATGACAGCACAATAATACTCTAACTTCATTTGTTCAGTAAATATTTCATCACTGTTGGTAAATAATCCCATACCTCTGACTTTTCAAATATGTCTTGGTAGAGGGGTGGGAGTAGACACTAAATATTTATTGGGTTTATATCATGGAAAGGTCAGGAACAGGAATATTTTAAGAGGACAGGGAGACAGTGGATCAAATGAAAGGAGGGAATTACCCATTATTTAGAGAACAGAGTAGCGGAAGGAAGCCCGGGTTGCCACACATACACATTGCAACAGCTTCTTCAGGAGAAAGTGTGATGCAAAATGAAGATTTGTGAAGGAAGTGTGAATGCCAGGAGATGTTTAGGGGATAAATAAGCAGCTCACTAGAAATTTAACAGAGGGTGCCATGCATGCACTGGACAGCCCTTCTAATAAACTGAACAACTGAAAGTGCAGCAAATTAGAACATTTCTTGCAGCTCCCATTCAAAGCTATCCTTCCTTGGTTCACCAAAAGTCAGGAATGGCACAGGGATTAATGACATTTGATTTAACTTCATTCAGCAGTACAGTTTTGGAACAGGCCTTATGTTCTTATGAATAATTTCTTATCAGCCATATAAGATTTTAAATTTTTTTCTGTGTACTGGCATTTTAGTCAAATTTCAAAAATTATTAACATGAATAATTATGTAAAACATAAGTGGTTTTGTTTATAGTTTAACAGATTCCCCCCCCCAAAAGGCTACTATCTAATCTTGAATATTGAATAGAGACTGCTTCCGTTTTTTTTTTTGTTTTGTTTTGTTTTCCCCTCTTTCCTTTTAAAAATAAATTGCTAATGCTCATTTAGCATAGTACGTGCCAGGTGCAGTTCTAAGCAATTTACATGTGTTTTCTAATGTTATCCTCATAATACCCTAAAAGGTAGATGTTATTTTTATACTCATTTTTAAAGATGACAACATTAAGTCCCAGAGAGGATAAGTAACTTGCCTGAGGTCCCACACCTAGTAGGTAATAGAGCTAGAATTTGAATCCAGGTAGTCTGGCTCCAGAGTCCTTGGGTTTTCATCACGCTCTTTCTTCATAATTACCCCATATACTATAATTACCTCTAAAGAAATGTTGTTAATTTTCCATAAGCTTTTTATTAAGAATTTATGATTTGATCAACTTGAATTGATTTCAAATTATCAGTAAAGTATGTACTTTTAAAAAAATTAAACAGGCATGCAATTTTTTCTTTTATTCAGTTACGGTCCACGTTTTTAAGCTCATATTATAGATTCTTGTTATATCATAGAACTTGACAAGTATCTGCTTGCTCTGGATATTGGGCAAAGTTTGAAAATCTAACTTTATTTTCATCTTTTTGTACTGCTGAAATAAGTCTAGATTGGACAGTTTTCAAACATTTTATTTTAGCATTTTCTAGTATGGTATTTATAGTATATTATCTTATTTTTTAAAGTCTAATGACGAATGTTACGAAAATATATACGTTAATATCTAGGATTCGTATTCAGTACATACACCCCCTGCACACACCATACCATTAAAACAGATCCAACATTGATTGTAGCTGTAGGCATTTTATTTTGTTTTAAGGTAGTGACTTCTTGTTAGAGTTAATATATATCCTGGACTTCCTTGGGCCTGGATTTAAAATAAATTGGGGTCCTCCAAACTGTTAGAATACTCAGGAAATTTTAATTTTTAATACTTTTGTTTCTCTGAATATTTGTGATGTCCCTTCCAGTAGCAGTTCAATAGTTAGAAGAGAGACTTGCTGTGTATGTTTCAAATATTATTTTAATTTATTCAACAAATATTTACTGCAGGCTTACTATATGCCCAGCCCTGGATCTGTAGCAGTTGCTAGGAAGGCAATCTGCACGTCCTTCTTAAGAGTCTTCTACTAAAGAGGGGAAACATAGCACTCTCTCCTCTTGTGAGTCTGTAGCACTTTACTTACACCTAGGTAGTACCAATAACTATCATCTGCTCGATCTTGTCATCTCATATGTATTGTGTCCCCATAACACATCCCCAGGAGTTTGCGAGTCTCCTGGAAATAAAAAACGTGGCTTACTAAGGTTTGGACCTTGTTCGTTCTGAGTTTGCAACTGATGCTGGTGAACTGTTCAAATAAGGGATTGAAGCATGGGTGAGAAGATTGGAAGGTCCGTTCCATCAGAGCAGGGATGCCTTTGCCTGTTTTGTTCACTGCTGTATGCCCAGGGTCTAGTACATTGCCTGGAATGCAGTAGGCACTTAGGCAACTTAAGGCCGAATGAATTAGAATCACCTGAGATTTAGATTTGGGTGGAGTTTACATAGGGACAGTAGTTGAAGGCATTTATTTATTAATGTAACCAGTAGTTCTGTTAGATCTCCATAGACTGTGGACTGTGTTAGGCACTGGAGATAAGGTCTTACCCCAGAAGGGATTCTTGTGCCAGAGTACTAGATATGTAGAGGAAAGCCAGATTTCCAGTGAGAATTTTGGAGGGACAGACACAGTTGGGGGAGGTAGATTAAGCAAGAGGATCTTTCTGTCTGCTACTTCATTCCCTCGTCTGCAAGTTGAAACTCGAACTAAAAGGAGCTTGGGGTCACATGAACCAAGAAAGGAATGTCATTGCCAGATAGAGAGGGTGAGTGGTGTCAGGCACTGCTTGGGGTTGGAAAGGATATGGAGTGGAGGAAGTTTATTACCATTGATGAGAGGAAAGTCAGCTCCTAGAAGGAGTGTGTAGATAAACCAACATCTTCTTTCACATGTACTGTTAGTACACTGTTACAGAGTTTCATTAAAAAGCTCTTATAGTTCAGGTACTTGAAAATTTTTTTAGTGAAATTACTACAATTGAAAGACTTCAGAAATGCTAAAGGGAAATAACATAATTCAGTAGTTCTTTGAACCGCTTTCCGGGGGCAGGAGGAATGGGACAAGAGTGGGTGGCAATCACACTGGCTGGAGTCCTGGCTTTACCGCCTGCTGGTTTAGTGTGGTGAGCACCTTTGTTTGACCTTCCTATGCCTCGGTTTCCTCATCCATAAAATGGGGTGACTGTAGTTCCTACCCAATAAGGTTAAATGAGAAAATACCTTCCTCATAGGATCAAGAAAGATAAACGAGTACATGGAGTGTGTTCACCGCTGTGCCCAGCCAGATGTTCAGTAAATGTTTGTTCCTGTGGTTCTGAATCCTGTTCCTGTTCTTGCCAAAATGTTCTCTACCTTACCTGCCTCCCTTTCCCAGAACAGCTGGAACTGGGGTCAGGGGGCAATTGCAAGAGAATGAATTCTCTTGCTGACTAACGTGCCTGTTCTGTGATTCCTCTATTGGAACAAATGCAGGGCTTCTCTTTTATTGATTTGCTTTCAGATCTGTTATTTGGCACACTTCACTAACTGAAATTGTTGTTGTTGTTGTTTTAGCTACATGAAAGTGGCTATGATGCTGGCAAAGCCCTGCAGCGCCTGGTAAAGAAGCCTGTGCCCAAGCTGATCGAAAAGTGCTGGACGGAGGATGAAGTGGTGAGTGCAGATGGGAGTGGCCTTGTGGCCGTGGTCACCGGGCTGTTTGCTTCTCAAGTGCATGCCCTCCCTGCCCTTCCGGGGACTGTCCGTGTTATCCACTAGTCAAAGGAAGGAGCCTTAAGGCATCATAATTGTACAGAGAGACTTGATCTTAGTGAGCTTAGTGGGAAGGATTTTCTCAGGTTTCATGGAAAGAGAGAAGAGATTCGTAGTGTTGGTTGGCTGGTTTTAGCAAGCCAGCTTTTGATACCTCCCTATTTTAAGACACAAGCATTTTTAAACCAGTTGATACATATCCTAGAGTGGAGCCAGTGACTTGCAGGAAGCGTAGACCTGATTATATAAATACAGTGGATCTTACATATTCATTCTATCATTATGGCCCATCAGAGAAGGTGGGGAGATAAGATATGTGCCCACAAATACAGATTTGAATACCCATGGATTCCTGTCCCAGCAGACTGAGTTCTCATGAAGCTACATCCCCATCTTATGACTTCTGAAAGGTATTGCCGTAAAAGACTTACAGATTACTTGTGCTTTTGCAGATAGTCTTGTGTCTGAGTGTTACTGCTTGACATTTGCCCTCTAGGTTGAAAGAAATTAAGATGAAGGCTGGCACTGATAGATATATAGATTATAAGTTCGTTGCTTATATTTTAAAATATGCTCAGAAAGAGTGTTTAGAAACTTTGTGTGCTTTCCTGATCTTGCTCTTTCGTTTTTTCAGCCAGCAGTATTTATTAAGTACTTAGTGTGTGCCAGGTGCTAAGAGCCACATCAAGAACAAAAGGTCCCTGCTCACAAGGTTTATGTTCTAAGAGGAGAGACCATCTATAAATCAGTATACGTCAAGTGGTGGTACATATGTGTGCTGAGGAAAATAGAGTAGGTAATGAGGATGGAGAATAAGCTGGGTGAGGTGCTATCTTTCGTAAGGGGCCGAGGAATGGCCTGGTAAGAACCATTTGAGCAGAGACCTTAGTGCAGAGGTGAGCCTTTTGGATCAGGGGCCCTAAGGTGAAAGCATGCCAGGGGAAGAGAAGTCTGGACCTTGGCATGGTGAAGAAGTAGGCAGGAATGTGTCTGGAGGGGGAGGAGGGCAACAGGCCGTGGATCATGTGTGGCCTGCGGACCCATGGTCGGCACCTTGCTCTTTGCTCTGCACGGGCAGATTCTGAGCAGAGGGGTGACTTGATCTGCTAGTGAGGCACACACGCTGGCCCCTGGGTCACAAGTGGGTTTCTGGGGCAATTGCGAGCTTCCAGGCCCCAGACCAGTGACTGAAGAGCACGGCAGCAGTGCTGGGGAGAAGTGATGAGATCCTGGGTGCGCGTCGGAGCAAGAGCCAAGAGGATTTGTTCGAGGAAAGGCCGTGTGGGGGGCGGCGATGGGAGGGGGAAAGTGGACCGGGAGGCTGCAAGGAGGGACCGAAGTGGCCCCTGAAGGTTTGGTTATGAGAGAGCTTTTTCAGGAGTCCAGTAAAGCTTGAGGCTGGTCAGATGCTTGAGGAAGTTGGTGCTGCTGTTTTGAAATTAAACATTTAAAAACTTCACATGAGCAGTAAAGAGTTGGAAACGTAAACATTTGTTATTGTTCAGAAGTGGCAGAGTAAAAATGTGAGATTTGTTTTGTCAAGTCAGATAGATGTCATTTTTCACTGTGGACCCATTTTTGTGAGAAGGAGGGGAGAGTTTTGATGGATAAAAATTGAAGATTCCTCAAACAGCCTTGGTGGAAGACAGGTGTGAGGAGGTGGAGAGGATGGAAGGAATGTGTGAAAGGCTGTGCCCCCAGGGGCCTCACCAGTGCTCGTGCACCAGGCACCCTTCTCGGCCCTCCTTTGCCTTCACCCCTTGGCTCCTCAGCAGCCAGGAGCTCCCTGTGCTTTCTTCTGCAGCCTGTCCTTCCCTGTGGAATTTAAGGACTCCCACTTAAAAGAAAGCCACTTTCCTTTTGCTGCAGCACTTGCTTTTCTTGGGCACAGCGTGGCCTGTGTCCCTGCTGCCGCTGCTTGGAGACTTATAGCAGCCTGAGGGACGGAAAGGGGAGTCTTACACATCAGAAAAAGCCTGGCTTTCTTTTGAAAAGTGAAACATGACTCCAAAGTGCTGCACATTCCAAGTACATGGTAATGATCCTTAACTGCATAAATCCTTGTCATTCGGGCTCATTTTTGTCATGTTTGCTTCTTGTTTTGGTTGGAGTTTTGAGAAATGTGCTGGCACTCATCCAGGCCTTGCAGAACCCAGGGATCAAATGCTTCCCTTATTTATAGAAGTTCAGCTTCACTTTCTAAAACCTCAAAAGCGAATGAGAAAGACAGATTGAATAATTGATAGGCTGAAGGCAGCTTCTCATGAACGTATCCAAGCCAAATCTTTGACTAGCTTTGTGTGGCAACCAGGCACAGAAACTCGAGGGCCTCTGCCTTGGCCTGGTTTTGGCTGTGACAGCATAACCTGCTGTTGTATATGTGGCCTCTTTGGTTGAATTCTTCACATTTTCTCACCCCAGGAATCACAGGAATAAGCAAAGCAAGTGTGTCCCAACTAAAATAAGTATATGGGCCTACCACCCCCTTTCGTCCCCGCCTAAAATAACATTTTAGTTATACTTCAGCGTCATTGCCTCTAGTGTATCAGTTTGATCAAACTGCAGCAACATCGATGAACTGAATAATCCACAGACGTAGAAGGGTTGGTAGCATGAGCACCTGCCAGTGTGAACCCCCCCCCCCACCGCCATGCTCTGAGCAGGCAGCCTGTGCATGCCTTCGCCCCGGCAGGTGCACTGCTCCTTGACCAGACGAGTCTCTCCCAGTGTTGCCAGACCGAACCCTCACCGCCCCTCAAGGTTCAGCACAGTTCCTAGGCCCGGCCCGCCGTGGTCACGCCCTCTTCTGAGCAGCTTCTGCTGCTTGCCATGTTTGTTGGCAGCCTGCCCCTTGCTTTCTCCTGCTGCCATCACCAGCTCTGTTCCTCACAGCTTTATTTCCAAGTTGACTGCCCTCCTAGTTGGTAAACTTCTTAAGAGTGAGAACTTAACTGATGGTGAGAATAGTATCTGGTAGAGAATAATATTTTTGTCTAAGAGGGACTTGAAGAATATTGACAACTCTTTAAGATTATCATTTTTAGGGGCGCCTGGGTGGCACAGTGGTTAAGCGTCTGCCTTCGGCTCAGGGCGTGATCCTGGCGTTGTGGGATCGAGCCCCACATCAGGCTCCTCTGCTATGAGCCTGCTTCTTCCTCTCCCACTCCCCCTGCTTGTGTTCCCTCTCTCGCTGGCTGTCTCTATCTCTGTCGAATAAATAAATAAAATCTTTAAAAAAAAAAAAAAAGATTATCATTTTTAAAGATTCTGTATCATAATTAAGGTTGTCCTCAATCTAGCATTTTAAAACTTGTAATAGGTAATAATTATGCATCAGAAAAAAATTTCTACATGCACTCAAAGCTGACCTTAGAAGTTTTACTTTTGGGAAAAAAATTCCCATATTCTTATTTTATTTATTTATTTGACAGAGAGAAACAGCCAGCGAGAGAGGGAACACAAGCAGGGGGAGTGGGAGAGGAAGAAGCAGGCTCCCAGCAGAGGAGCCTGATGCAGGGCTCGATCCCAGGACTCCGGGATCATGCCCTGAGCCGAAGGCAGACGCTTTAATGACTGAGCCACCCAGGTGTCCCAAAAATCCCCATATTCTTAATAACACCACCCAACTTCTTCATCCTAGGTCTTTTAAATAATCACTAATTCTTGAGATTTTAGGCCTCAAAATTACACGGTGGGAGGCCTTTCATTTTACATTTTCTCTCAGTGATTCCTTTGACAGCTTGTGTGTGTATTTCTTACCGAAGTTTCTTTGGGGCTGAGACACTTAAAATCTTGTGGAATGGATGCCAGATTTGTGGCAGTTTCTGTCAAATTCTAGCCAGAAATTGACAGTTGAACTCTGCTTTAGTGGAATGACTGAGAAAGACATTGGTAGCTAGCTCAAGGCGGTCTCTCAGGCCTGAATAAACTGGGTCAGATCTAAGAGGCAGTTTCGAGGAAATGCTGGGTCAGTTGGACGGAGCCATGTAAATGGCTGGCTGCTGCCTTTGGGAGTTGTACTGACAGTTACCAGTTCACTTACGTTATGCTGAAAATATTATTCCAGTTCAGGAAGCCATTTAAATCAGTAGAACTTATGAAGGGAAAGAGGAGAAAATACTGATCAGAAATTAAAAAAAAAAAAAAAAAAAAGGAAAGAAAAAGTAAAAGAAACTCTAGATTATTAGGTTTTTAATTAAACATGATGAACACATTTAAATATAACACAAAGGCCCCAGGCTGAACTGCACCTAATCGAAACAGATTAAGTCACCCTTCCATGCTCTGGTGGTTATTAATTCTGCTTATTTATGCATGCGAGCCGAAGGTAGCATTTGCTGCTGCTGTGCTGTTGCTTATTGCACTGGGATTCCATTGCTGTTGGATGCTGTGCTCTTAATTAGCATTCAGCTGTTGATTATGGAAATACTGGGGATGCTAATTGAATTCTTTTTAAAATTCAGGGCCTGCATTTTCCTTGTGGAGTTTGGCCTGACTTGCAAGGTTGTAAGATTGGGTGCTCCACTGAGCTATGCGCTTCACCCTTTGCCTCCCATCCACTTGGCTGTGTTTGTTTTGGAAATTATTTTCATGTTGGAGTAGCTTTCAGCAAAATTCCAGGTGTTCCATAAGGTAAAGATTTTGTTTGTGATATTCCCGCAGAGCATTCATTCCATTTTATTGTGGGTAACTGTAACTTTTATCTGGAAATATGTTTTCCCTTTAAATATTTTATACCGATTTGATGTAATAATACATTGAGTGAACAACCTAGATTCAAATAATCTCTAAAATTTTTATCCATAACTAGTTAATCCGTGGTGTGGTGGTAAACTTTAATTGGCCATATACATGGATTTACAAATTCATAAATTTTAAGACCTCTAAACTGTCCTTCAATTTAAAGCTCAGCATTATCATAAATATAAATGAAAATCCTTCTTTCAAATGGACATGACACAGGAAACTAATTTTCTGAGTATTTGTAAACCAATGAACCCACGTGGTTGGTCAAGGAATTACTTCTACAGAACGCACCAGCTGTCTGCATGGTGTCTCTCCCAGCAGCATCTTCTTCAGATGCCTTTGTTAGGCCCTTTTTGGAATGTCTGCTCAAGAAAACATTGTTTTCATTGTTCACTCTTTTTAAGCCAGGCATCTGGATGTGCCAGAAGACAGAGCTGCTTAGTGGGGCAAAAATACAATGAATTTTATTTACTGTTTGTGTGGCAGCTGTAGAAAATGGAATCCACAGCAAAACCAAAGTTAAGGTCCTATAGCAGCAGGAGGTTATGGAGGTGAAAGCAGAGATGGAGACAATGGCAAGGGGGAAGAGAGCCAGCTGCCCTCAGCCAGCAGTTAACAATCCTCTGAGTTTTAAGGTGTCCATAATCTTGGTGTTTAGTTTTAAATTGCGTGTTTTCAATATAGGGGAAGCCTTAATTGTATGATACTGATTTTGAGGAATGATCAGATTTCCAGAGTTGTCAAGCATTTTATATAGTCATTCCAAAAATGTGGGTGATAGGAAGATCCTGTAGGTCATCTCATATGAACCCATTCATTTTTTTCTTCTTTTGTAAATTTTTTGTGAATTTTCTCTGTTGTTAGAATATCATTATGAAAACATTAAAGGGGGGTTGAAACCTCACTATCATCTCACGTTCCTGGTTTCCTGCTCTCTTCGTGTCTTTGTTCATGTACATATATGGGCTTATGTATTTGTAAACTTATGTAAATTGAATCGTTATATTGAAATTCTCACTTCCGCAAGAAATCTTAATCTGAGATTGTTTATATTATAGTTCACCTGGAACCTGAAATAGAGATATACTGTATTTAGTGCAACACATAATAGGCATTTAGTAAATTTTAAATAGAATTGAAGTACCTTTTTCTCTCAACTGATTAGCCTTCCTCTAATTTTAACTTAATTGGTATTGCCTCTTTCGAACAACTTAATTCTGAGATATGAGAGTAAGAAAGATAAAAGAAGTATAAACTGTTGGCATATTATTTATACATAAGTAATACACATATTACTCATGTTATGTGTTCTTATGGTCCATGGCAAAAATCAGTCCTTAATATTAAGAGAGGAAAATGTAGGGATGTCCGGCTGGCTCAGTTGGAAGAGCAAGTGACTCTTGGTCTCAGGGTTGTAAATTTGAGCCCCACATTGGGTATAGAGATTACTTTAAAAAATAAAATCTTTAAGAATAAATAAATGAATAAAGAGGAAAATGTAGATACAGGTAAATTTGTATAATGCTTCAAGTAATCATGAAATTGGACTATTTTTCCCATGATAACTCCCATCAGCCTTTGAATCAAACCCTTTTTAAAACAAGTCGATAGTGTGACTAGAATGGAGTTTATTGTCAAGTCCATTTGACAACGAGACAGTGAATTAAAAATCAATTATATGTTCAGAAGATCGGTGTCAGGCAATCAATTTTGTCAGTTTGCAGAAATGTTCTACTGCATAACCACCTGTAAAGAGAAATGTATTTTAAAATCCTTTAGTAAATGAGATAGGCCAAGCATTAGAAGGAGAGAGATATTTCAAAATTTTATTTCAGTATTTCATGTCAATAGAAGTTGCCTCTGGGTTAAATCTACAAATTCAGCAGTGACCTTGCCTTTCACATACATGGCTTTATTGCTTTCTAGGCTTCCTCTGTGAACTGGTCAAAGAAGGTGGTATGCCTGTTTTTCTAAACAAGGTCGTTCTTTTTCGCATTTTCTTTCACCCATATGTTTCTCAGGTTCCTTATCCCCCAGCTCTGGTATTAGGTATTTCTGTTCAAAGCCAGCAGTAAGTCGTGCTGTTCTTTGGGCTCCATGTGTACATGTGTGTTTGTGCACATGTCCATGTTCTGGCCTTGGGGCGATGTGGAACAGCACAGAGACCCGGGAAGTAACCCCACACTGAATATAATAAGCATTCCCTAAATTATTCTTTGCTGCTTAGGATAATCTTTTAAAATCAAAGAGCAATTTTTATGGGACATTTTTCATTTTTTACTTGAAGTGGGGGAGCATTGGGGAGAATCTTCAGCTTGAAAGATTAATAAACACTACAGCAGTGGGTTATTGAAACCATGTTTTCCATCTCATTTTCAAGGGCGTGTAAAACAAATGGAGATAGCATACACTTTCAGCCGCCCTCCATCCTCTTTCTCTGCGTTTAAAAAATGAGAACAAGACACAAGGGGACTTGAGAGATTGCATTTGTTCTCCCATAGACAAAGTGGTTATTTTATAAATGAAGAGGATAGAAGACCCTTTCCTTCTGCAGTTTCTTAGCAACAGAGCTGGAGTCTATTTTAATGTGTATGCATGGAACATTCTATGTATGATGACATTGGAGCGGTACATTTTCACAGGTGAAACATGCTGTTTTCAGCCTGGTAACTGGAGTTCAGTGTGGGGGGAAGGAAATAGGAGGTTTTAAAAAAAAACCTACAATGAAAGAAAGTAACTCATTTTAAACTGTCTCCTCTTCCCTGGCATACTTGTGTCTGAAACCTAAAGTCTCTCTTAAGTAGAAGTAATAATGGCCTCAGTAGCCGCCTCATTGCCCCCTTCACTGGAGCGCCAGCACATTTTTTTTATATTTCCTAGTCATATTTTGTTATTTTTCTTCCCCCACCACCCTGCATGCTGTTAAGTGACACTTTCGACTGATGTTTCAGAACTTGCTTTAAGACATTTTCCCAAAGTACTTGATATGGGTGAATTCCAGTTCATTTTCCACGTATATAAAGCAAAGTGCTAAGATGTTGGGAAGCAGAGTATGTTTGGTGGTCATAAAGGAAATAGTCTCTGCGGTTGGCCTCACCAGCTTAGAGTTCAGACCCATGTCTATCTGTCCAGCTCTGTATTTCTTGGATTTGGTGTTGGGGCTTGCAGATAGCAAGCCTGCTCATTCTCCATTACTGTCCATCCTGTGTGAACATGAACATAGGATGACCCTTCCTGTTGTTTACCAGGTTACTTACTCAGTTTCTGATTTCAGATAACTGGTTGAAATTCATTCATCCAGTCATTCCACAGATGTTTATAGAGCACCAACACAACATTCTGCCAGGCACCATTTTATGTGCTGGTGATCCAGCACTGAACAAAACAGCAGCGATCCCTGTGCTCATGGAGCTGACGTTCTGGTGGGGAAGATAGATTAAAACAAGATCACCAGCGCCTGGGTGGCTCAGTCGTTAAACATCTGCCTTCGGCTCAGGTCATGATCCCAGGGTCCTGGGAGCAAGCCCCGCATCGGGCTCCCTGCTCAGTGGGAAGCCTGCTTCTCCCTCTCCCACTCCCCCTGCTTGTGTTCCCTCTCTCGCTGTGTCTCTCTCTGTCAAATAAATAAAATTTTTAAAAAAGCAAAACAAAAACCAAGATCACCAAGTAATATACACAGTGTGTTAACTCCATGCTAGAGAATGTGGGGGTCTGCCACGCTAGGTTGTGATGGCGAGTTTATCTGGGGGCTTCCACATTAGACTAGGAAGTCTCAAGATCAGGAACTATAGTTTAATTCTTCTTTTATTTCTAGAACATAGCCCAGGGCCAGGAGTATGGTGGATAATCAGAAAAGACTGTTTTGACTGGGTCGGATAGAAGAGAAACCTAGTAGAAGTTGCTCCCCTGCAAGTCCTCACATCACTGCAGTGGAGTTGGTGCCTTTGGCTGAGCTTTGAGCTCGTATGCTGCTGCCTCAGGGGGTTCTCCTTCCATCTGCTCGGGGCCAGTGCTCACTTTAACTCCCCCAAAATTGGCTGGACACTGCCCCATTCTTTTCTTCTCAAGAGCTTCCCTTGGAAGCAGCAACCAACCCCTTCTACTTGTCTGTGGTTTTATTTTCTAGACTCCAATAGAAAAAAGCTCACTCTTTGTCAGCATCACCTCATACTTGTTGCTGTGTCTGGTTGCCATGCTCTGCTGTGGGAGATGGAGCAACAAAGAGAAAGAGAAGGAAGAAGTCTCAGTAGATGGTCCGGTGTTAGTCCAACCGGCCTTCCCTCATGACCCATCATGTGAAGCAGAACCACCTATTTGCAAATCTCTTTCTTAAGGCTGTCTGGTTGTTTGGGGCCTTTTTTGTGACTGTGGTATCTAGGTAATAGACCTTTCCTCTCAGGTTTCCTCCAAATCTCCAGGGTGCTTCCCCTATTTAGTCACTTTTGGGATATTTTCTTCCCTTTTAAAGGGCTAGATCCCATGTGGTTAATCCCAGCAATAGGAAATAGAAGAACTGTGAAATAAATATACCGAAGAACTAAAGAAGGAGCAAAGCAAAGTTGCAACTAAAACAAGAACCAAACAGGGCTCCTGGGTGGCTGAGGTGGGTAAGCATCTAACGCTTGATTTCTGCTCAGTCATGATCTCTCAGGGTCGTGGGATCGAGCCCCGCGTCTGGCTCTGCACTCAGCACGGAGTTTGCTTGTCCCTCTCCCTCTGCTCCTCCCCCCACTCATTCTTTCTCTCTCTCTCTCTCTCTCTCAAATAAATGAAGTCTTAAAAAAAAAAAAACAGCAAGACAATGTAGCAGGATGGCTGGTAGTACACCATGTGGCCTTGAGGGCTAAAAAGTCTACCAACACCGTATTTAATATTTAAAGTATATGTCTAGAGCCTATTTTGTTTTTTTAAGTGTATACTCTGTCATTCTGGATTCTTTTATTCATTGTTCAGAAATTATGACCCAGAGAACACTAGGAAGATCTCTGTCCTGGAAACAGGAGCGTGTCTGGGCTGTGCTGAATATTCGCAGCTTTGTTGCCACTGTCTGGTGTTCTGTGTGGTTCTGCCATCCAAGGGCATGAAGAGTGCTGCTGAAATGCAGCACACTTGAACTCTGGGGGAATGAAAGAGGATAAGTCCCCTTCTCTCTCCTCTCTGGAAGACTTGCTGGCTGGGCTGGGGTACAGAGAGAATGCCAACCGGAGAACCACAAGGCTGGGATGACGGTCCTCAGGCTGGCAGCCACCTTTGGGACCTCAAGGAAGGAGAAGGCAGGGGGAATGGACAAACTGCCATGGCTGGCAGGTTTCTTTGACAGGAAACCTTGATCTGAAGCCAGTCCCTGTCTGCTGGCCACCCCTCCCTCTCACTGCCCTGATAGGAAACTGGACTGATGTCTTATCTACAGCTGATGAAATCATCTCTGTTTAAGAAATTTGAAAGCATGTATGCCCACACACTTACATGCCCTAGTGCTAAGAGTTCTTGGTTTCCCCCTGTAGCTCATTTGTCGGTTTTGAGTATTTATTTTTCTAATCCTTTTCAAGTTTTTCTGATCTTTCCTGTCTAGCAGTATTAAAACCTCTGGACTGGGGCGGCTGGGTGGCTCAGTTGTTAAGCGTCTGCCTTTGGCTCAGGGCATGATCCCAGGGTCCTGGGATTGAGCCCCACATCAGGCTCCTCTGCTGGGAGCCTGCTTCTTCCTCTCCCACTCCCCCTGCTTGTGTTCCCTCTCTCACTGGCTGTCTCTCTCTCTGTCAAATAAATAAATAAAATCTTTAAAAAAACACAAAAACCTCTGGACTGCAGAGATGCATGTTAACAAGTGTTACAGGCTATCCCAGAGCCAGAGGGAAGGACGATCCATCACCAGCAGCTCTGCTCTGTATTACTTCAGTCCCTTTTCTCCTCTCAGGAGCCCTAAATCTTCTCTGGGAGCCACTGTTCCTGAAGTCTGTGCAGGTGTTACCTGTTTGCTAATGAACCACTTTCCAAACAGGCATGTTCAGCCTAAACTAGTCATTTTCTTTTTCCATCTAGGGCCTCTCGTTAATTAGGGTAACATAGCTAGCTAAGCAGGCTTGGTTATCCATTTTTGAAAGAGGAGTTTTAGAGAATGAATTTTAGCAGGTGTTATTAAGCATAGATTTGGGGGAAACATTAACCTGGACCCAAAACCCATCCAACATTAGTCTAAAAATAAAATAGCTTTGTTTGTAGAAGGCCCTGGGCGCTTGGTCTGTGATTCCCATTCCTGTGTTCCCAGCAGAACACCGCTTGGGACTCTTGATTTCATCAGACAAAGCTGTTCCAGATTCCCAAAGCAGCTTAACGTTGGGATGGACTCTGAATACTTGGGATTCTCCCTCTCAGTCCAGTCCATGAAAACGAAATTCTCCAATCCTTTAGCAGAAACAAAAGTTAGAAAATTATTTTCTGATTATCCTTTGAGACAGCTCAACTTCTTTGTCTTCTTTCCAAGTTTTGTTTTGTTTTGTTTTTAAGATTTTATTTATCTGACAGACCAAGAGAGAGGGAGCACAAGCAGGGGGAGTGGGAAAGGGAGAAGCAGGCCTCCTGCTGAGAGGGAGCACGTTGCAGGGCTCAATCCCAGAACCCTGGGATTATGACTTGAGCCAAAGGCAGACACTTAATGACTGAGCCACCCAGGTGCCCCTTCTTTCCAAGTTTTTGACCCCAGAACAGCCTGACCCTGGTAGTGCATCTCCCTCCTTAGAACTCTCTTGACTTTATAATGTGCTCACATTCTCCCCCCATCCACCCCCACCAGGCTCTCCCTCTCTCCTGTGAGCCAGTGCTCTCTCTAAAACCCCTGTCAAACATCCCAAGGATCCACTTAGATTATCTTGCTTTTAAAAGGCAGACTTTCAGATGGATCATTTAGTTACTCCCACATTTAGGGGAGTCAGTAGGCATCCTACCATATTATCCTCCACTGGTTTGAAGTAATCTCAGGCACTGCAGAATTGCATTGCTAGGAGGATATGCACGTGTAAGGGAGGCACTCTCCTTCAAAGGAGTATCTTGACAAAAGGAGTGATGGATTTTTATAGTTCAAAAGCAAACATTATTGTCTATTTCTAGATAACCAATTTTGGATTTTCCTTAAAAAATATTATATGGTGGGGAGTGGGCTTTTTTCTCCCACTTTCTATTGAACTTAATTCCACTGCCTTTCCATACCTATTCTGTGCAGGGTTCTGCTGGATGCTTATGGAGCCCCTTTATCCACTGTTTACTGTCGTAATTCATCCTCTAGAACCTTCTGTTCCTACTGCTGTTAGTTGAGCTTTGTGTTTTAGAAACGAGGTTAGAAAATAATATTAGTTCCTCATCCAAAAAGAAGGGAGCTTATCGCTGATTTGAGATAAAGCAACTACATTTGTTTTTCAACCACTAAGATTTCTGCAGGAGTCCCCACTGACCTTGATAACTGCCTGGCAGAGTGGCATCCTTGACTTATTTTGGCAGTGGGTGGACTTGAGCACTTGAGTTGGATGTTGTCATCACAGGCAACCTAGAGAGGAGATGGCAGCCACACTGTTGGAAACTTTTTGAGTCCTTCTTCTACTCCTGATGTTGTTCTGGGGTCCACGGGGGATGCAGGGCTGAACGTGTTGCTTTCTGCTGTTGGACAGGGAGATCAGGAAGGGCTCTGAGGAAGAGGTGTTATTTGAGAGGAACCTTGAAGGATGGATAGGATTTTGCCAGGCACATTGTATCAAGGTTAATGGAAGAAAGGGAAAAAAATGTGGGTGGTTGGCTAATAGTCAGTTGGGCAGTTTGAATGAAGTTATGGGTAGAGGAGTGTCCACAATAGCTGATTGATTCAAAGCCACCCCCTCTTTATGAGAAGAGAAGTTTATGTTTAATTTAATAGAAAATAAGGAATAATTACACATTTTCGAATGTGGGGAATGATAGGACTGGGGCCATCATTGAAGATGAATCTGGCAGTAATGTGGGTGGTAAAGTGGGTAGAGAAGGGAATCAGTGGTTCTGAAACCTGACTACATGTTAGAATCACCTGGAAAACTTTAAAATGTCCCAGTGTTCAGACTGCACTCCAGACCCGTTGGATCAGAATTTCTGGGGTGGGACTCAGGCATCCATATTCCAGGCTAAGGACTGCGGTCCTAGTGAGAGATGTTGAACTTAGAGAGATGCTCTAAGTTTATAGCAGCGATTCTCAACATTGGTTGCACAGAGGTATCACACAGGGAATTTTGGTGTGTGTGCGTGCGCGCGCACACACACACACCCCCACACCCCCACCCCCACACCCACACCCACACCCACACACACCAGAGACTTGGGATCCACCCTGAGATTCTTTCTTTTTGAGAGAGAGAGCACGAGTGAGCTGGGGGTGGGGGAGAAGGAGAAGGAGAGGGAGAGAGAGAATCCTAAGCAGGCTCCATACCCAGCATGGAGTCCTACTTGGGGCTCGATTTCACAACCCTGAGCAAATTTAAGAGTCTGACGCCCAACTGACTGAACCACCAAGGCACCTTACCCTCAGATTCTGATTTGATTCATCTGGGATAGGACCGGGGCACTGGGTTCTAATACCCAGTCGAGGTTGAGAAGAACTGAGGTAGAGGGAAGGTGAAGTGAGAAGCTCAACGAAAATTGAGAACTTAGAGAGCAATCGTAATGCCTTTATTCTGTGCCAGGTACTGTACCGAGCACTCAGCAGGGATGCATTCATTTACTGACCTGTCACAGAGTGATTTGTAGAGCCTGCTTTCCAGTCTGGCCCCCTGGCTCCAGAGCCCAGCTCCTACCTTGCTGTATCACATGATATCTCAAGAGAAGTTCAGCTGATTAGAGGGGGGGAAGCAAGGAAAAAGTGGAGAAACACAGTTCACATTTTGTGTTTTGGTACAAGGGAGGAGGCTGGTGGTAGTATTAACAAAATCTGGAGCACCTGGGTGGCTCAGTCAGTTAAGTGTCTGACTTTGGCTCAGGTCATGATCCCAGGGTCCTGGGATCGAGCCCCGCTTTGGACTCCCTGCTCAGTGGGGAGTCTGCTTCTCCCTCTCCCTCTGCCCCTCCTCTGCTAGTGCTCTCTCTCAAATAAATAAAATCTTTAAAATACAAAATCTGACATTAGGAGACATACTTGTTTTAGGGGAGAATAGGAGAGTTTGTGTTAATTAGCAGTGATTTAAGAAGATGCAGGTGAATCCAGCCATTAGAAATGACGGTCTAAGGATAGGAAAGATTTCTGGTCTACAAGAGAAAGCTCACAGTTGAGGAAACTGGGCTTGAAGTGGTTAACTAGCTTGCTCAGGCTCTCAGCTAGTAAGTGGTAGAGCCAAGGTCTGAAGAGTTGCCGGGGACAGCAGTGCAGAGTGAGAAGAGACTCTCAGGGGAATTCTTATGTTGAGAGGCATAGGGATGGACAAAGTCAGAAGAGGCTGGAGAAAGGGTTGGACTCTATATTGTTTTTTGTTAAACATTTTATTTAACTCAGATATGAGGAGTAACTATGTATTTTTTGAATATGGGCAATGATAGGACTGGGGCTGTCTTTGACATAACTCAATTGAAAGATTGGGGAAGGAAGTTGGTACAAGGTCAGGATGCTGAGGCACGTCTAGTAATATCGATCACACTGTTGAAATAACTGGTAGCGAGTCCCAGGCTGCATACCAAACGTGGGAATAGAGGTGGTAGAAGAGTCAAAGGGCTATGGGGCACAATCAAGAAGGAGAAGAGATTTTGTGGGATTAATGGTGGTGGTGCAGTAGTAAATAAGAAAATTTCTAGTTTTATATCTTAGATGTTTTCAGGAATGCCCAAACATAAGGGATGGCTACCAGTGGGTTGCTAGGTTGGAATAATGGGCACTGAGGATCGTGGCTGCAAACCATATTAAAAGGGCTCTGGGCAACATTTTTCATGTTCTCGAGAGTACTGTCAAAAGATAGGATAGAGGGGCGCCTGGGTGGCTGAGTCAGTTAAGTGTCTGCCTTTGGCTCAGGTCATGATCCCAGGGTCCTGGGATGCAGCCTCATGTTGGGCTCCCTGCTCAGTGGGAAGGCTGCTTCTCCCTCTCCCTCTGCAGCTCCCCCTGCTAGTGTTCCCTCTCTTTCTCTGTCAAATAAATAAATAAAATTTTTTAAAAATAGTAACATTGGACATACTATTCTCATGGAGCTTGTGTTCTAATGGGAAGCACAGACAAACGAATGTAAATAAGGTAATCCAGGTAGATGCTCTGAAGAGGATAAGTCAGTTACACTCGAGGAGACTGAGTAGGGTAGGGAGCTGTGTGGCTGTGGGGCCGCCTTCTTCCAGGTAGCAGCAGCTTCTCGTTCCCTATTACTGTTCTCCTGAGTAAGTCCGGACAAATGAGATCTCTGATAATTCAAGCCAGTTAATCAGAGTGATGTGTGTTTTTCTAATAATTCAAATTACTTATCCTCCTTCTGGTGATTTTCGGGGTCATGTCTCAGTTCCTTGTCAGGAGCAGATAGATAAATGCCTTCAGGACTCAGGAACTTTTGAGAGCTTAGAACAAACTGAATTTGGCTGAAAGGACAGGTGGGAACTTTGCTCTGGAAGTAAAATCATGTAGCTAATTAGAAGTCTATTCATTTCTCCTGCATAGATGTGCATTTTCCAGTATGGGGGACACAATAATAGAATATTTCTGAATGCCAAAAGATCATATAAACTTTCTTCATAACCTTTTAGATCAGGGGACAGATTTGAACAGAAGGATCTGGTTCTTGTAAAACGTTTCCTGATAATCTTAAAGCAGCTTTGGGTGCCTGTTGTCTGTGGTGAGGAGAGAGAGCCGGGAGAAACTGTGGTAAACCCAAAAGGGGGGTTCTGTCTAGCCTGTGGAGTCCCCTGTAGATGTCACTATGGTTTTGTTTTCTTCATTGCTTCTCAATATAGTGTGTTTTATCAAAAAGGCCTGAGAGCCTCAAGCCAATAAATAAATAAATAAATATTTTTGGTAAATATATATATGTGTGTGTGTGTATATATATATATATATATATATATAAAGGGACATGAAGGAACTTGATGAGTAGATGATTCATTTCCTCATTGTAAAGAACACTTCTTTCATCCTTTATTAGGCCACAAGAATTCTTCCACTGTTAGCCATCCTAGACTGTGTTGAGAAGGTCCCACCAACCCTGGCGGCCAGTACTCAGGGACGTCTGGATCTTCTGCCTGCCTCAGAGAGAGCTGTGAGGGCTCCTCTCAGGTCAACCAAGGGAAAGAAACTTCAGGTTTCCTCTGAATGTTTGCTGCCATTGTGCCTGTTACTTTTCAGTTCGTGATTTGCTCAAAAACAAGAAACTCCAGTTTCTTCTTTTTTTCTTTCTACCCTCTCCCTTCACTTCTACTTTTCTCAGATGACTCCTTATCTGTTTGTAGACAACCACCTACTAGTAATGTAGTTAAAGTTTGGTGGTAGAAAACAAAAGTGTTGGTAAAGCTGTTTCTGGTTGAATCTGTGCTTTAGACCAGCTGCTGGACCCTGGGCAAGTCCTTGATCCTCTCTCTAAGAATTGAAAGTATTAACTAAATAATTAGATCTTTGCTGGCCCTCAAAGGCTCAGGCACTGGTAATAGGAATTATCTTTGAAGAAATATTTATCAAATGTCTGATTTATGCATGCAAAGGTCTCTGACAGGTGCACCCAGACAGGACCACCGGACCTCGAGAGAGACCCTGTTGGCAGTGATGGACTTGGGTGCCCAGAACCGAGTGCTGGGCAGGATGTGGGAAGTTCCATGGGGGCGTACACAGAAAGACAGAAGCGCAGAGAAGGCTGACAAAACATAGATACGAGATAGTAAATAAAACTGTTCAGGGTCATACCAGTTGTGAGTGAATCAAAGCCACCAGCCCAAGAATAGCTCCATAGCGACATTGCACAGGATCCCCAGACACAATGTTGTGTAATGAACTAACGAGGTGTGAGGAGTGTGGGACATGTTCAGGGGAGCAGCAGGGACCTGCTCTAGTTGAGTCTGGGGTAGTCATGGTCGGTTCTAGGGATCTGTATGCAGAACAGGTACACTGCCCTGCCTTCTTGTTTTCATTGTGGACATTTCACACAGTACTGTCCCCCCGTGAACTGAAATGAAACCTCAAACTCCTTTTTAACACATTTTCTAATCCACACACTTGAGGGCGGTGGGCGCTGAGGCTTTAGTGGTAGAATGGAGATCCTGGACGCTTGAATACGTACACTGAGGAGTTTGAGCTCTCCATCTGTCTTGGGCAGAAAAGTGCCATAATCAGTTCTTTAGGATTCAGATAAAGAATGGTCTTTCCCTTGGTGGAATAGCAGTTACACAGTGCAGGGTCTTTAGTGGTGTGATCTGTCTTGGTAATGGAAACCGTTTTTAGTGACCCTGATTTGGTTCAGTTAGGTAAAACCAGAGTGTAATAAATCTAGCTGAGATGTGGAAGCATTCTTGGCATTCTCCAGAATTCCTGTATCTTTTCCCTTGTAGGTACAAAGTTAAAACAACAACAAACAAACAAAAACAAAACTCTCTTTCCCATGAAGCCCCTAAAAGAATTTTGCTTTAAAAACCACATGCTTCCTCCCAAGATTAAATTGGCATATACCTTTCTCCTGATAAGGATGTAA
Source organism: Ursus maritimus (assembly GCF_017311325.1). Taxonomy (NCBI): domain Eukaryota; kingdom Metazoa; phylum Chordata; class Mammalia; order Carnivora; family Ursidae; genus Ursus; species Ursus maritimus. The sequence continues at coordinate 5,934,266 of NW_024425786.1, read as the reverse complement.
TTTCTAACATATAAATAGTGACATTGAAAATGAGACTGTTCCATCACTCTTAAATCTATCCAGGGCATTTTGAATACCATCTCAATTTATACCCATTATCATCTATTCTAAAAATACATGAATGGTCTCTTTTTTAGCAGTAAAATTTTACATTGTATCTTTCCTTGCCCTCCTCTAACTTCTGTAACTAGTAACTTTTCTTCAATCTACTGCCCCATAGACTTTTAATATAAAGCATTTCCTGGGGCATCTGGGTGGCTCAGTCAGTTCAGCATCCAGCTCTTGGTTTCGGCTCAGGTTGTAGTCTTGGGCACCTGAGATCAAGCCCCGTGTCAGGCTCCACACTCAGCATGAAAGTCTGCTAAAGTTTCTCTCCCTCTCCCTTTGCCCCTCTCCTCTGTGCATGCACGCACGCTCTCTCTCTTTCTCAAATAAAAGTAAATAAATCTTTATAAAGAAAAAAAAAGCATTTCCTGCTTGGGAGTCTGTTGTCAGATCAACTCTTCACTATGCCCTGCAACAAAAAAGTATGTGTATCAAAAGACATGTGCATATTGTTACTTCCTTTAGCAACAAAGCTCTAAGTGTTAAAAGGGAAATTCTCTCCAATTACGTTATAATAATAATTAGTATACAGTTGATCAATACAAGATATTGTAAATGTTGATAAAATTTTAGTTCTTGTTTAATATTTGTTGGAAATAAGATGGATTCAGGGTTGTTGTTTTTTTTAAGGTTTTATTTATTCATCTGACAGAGAGACGGCATGAGCAGGGGGGAGGAGGCAGAGGGAGAGGGAGAAGCAGACACCCTGCTGAGAAGGGAGCCTGGTGTGGGGCTTGATCCCAGGACCCTGGGATCATGACCTGAGCCGAAGGCAGACGCCCAGTTGACTAAGCATCCAGGTGCCCCTGGATTCAGTTTTTTATTTTTTATTTTTATTTTTTTAAGATTTTATTTATTTATTTGACAGAGAGAAACAGCCAGGGAGAGAGGGAACACAAGCAGGGGGAGTGGGAGAGGAAGAAGCAGGCTCCTAGCGGAGGAGCCTGATGTGGGGCTCGATCCCAGATCAAGGGGATCACGCCCTGAGCCGAAGGCAGACGCTTAACGACTGCGCCACCCAGGTGCCCCAGGATTCAGTTTTTTAAATGCATTAATTCTTGGATGAATATTACTTATTGTTAGAACGAGGCCGTGTTCTGCATCAGTTTTTGTTCTTATTTTTCACGTATTTGTAGATACAAGCACTCAGAAACCTTTTTTGCATGAATAAGCAGATGGGAATAATAATTTTGTTACAGTGTCACTCAATAATTTGAATTCCTTCCATAACAATGCCAAAAATATAATCAATGATCAGACTTGGTTTGTAATCTATCGGATGACACTTCCATTAGATCCCCTTCAATTTTGTTGAAAGCAAAGAACGAGAAGGTACCTGACCTGCATAAGGCTTTCTTATCGTGACCTTAGAGTTAGTCACTGTGTCAACACCAACATCAGTGTTTTGAATCGATCCTTTGTTTGGTGCACTGGAGTTTCTGCATCTGGGGCAGTGTTGCCTAGTAGCATTCCAGATGGGAGAGGGATGCCTTTGAGAGAGGGGAGGTGAAAGAAGGGTACCTTCCTCACAGGAGTGCGCTCTCAGGCAGGTGAATGTTACCAGGTGGAACTTAGGAAGGAAAACCTCTGAAAGCAGAAGTTTTGGAAGTGAATTCCCTTAGAACCATTTGGGTCTGTTTCGTGTCTACACATCCCAGTTTGCAGACTCTGAACCAACAACTCTTGCCTACCAGGCCGAGTCCTAGGCACTGGGAAAGTCAGGCCCTGTAGGATCTGGGCTGAGGGTAGTGCGAGGGCCAGTCAGCCTGGAAGCCTGGCAGACATCTTCCAGGATTCAGTGGGTCAGCTTTGGGCCCTGAACCAGGCGGCACGGTGCTGTGGTGATGGAGTGATGAATAAATCACTGTCCAGGGGCGCCTGGGTAGCGCAGTCGTTAAAGCGTCTGCCTTCGGCTCAGGGCGTGATCCCGGCGTACCGGGATCGAGTCCCACATCGGGCTCCTCCGCTATGAGCCTGCTTCTTCCTCTCCCACTCCCGCTGCTGTGTTCCCTCTCTCGCTGGCTGTCTCTGTCACATAAATAAATAAAATCTTTAAAAAAAAAAAAAATCACTGTCCTTGCCGTCTGGGAGTTTATAATCTGAACTTGTATTATAAAAGAAAACAAAACAGCACCCCCAACCCAACAAAAAACAAAACCCTCTGTGACCTTGTTATCTGACATGCTGGTAAAGTATGTGTATTTACATTTTTTAATGTTTTGATAAGTAGATTTCAATATGACTGGTTTTATTTGTAATCCCATATATTTTATTTTAGGCATTTAAAACCATTTTTAGAAGAGGTTTGGCTTTTCCAGACTGCCAAAATTGCCCATGGGCACAAAAAAGGTGAAGAACCCTATTCTGAGTTCTGGCCTCTTCCAATCCCACAGACAGTTTGCAAGGAGTCCCGGATGACAGTTTAATAAAGTGGTTTCATGAAAGGATGCTGCATAGAGTGGGTGCTCGGTAGCGCTGTGGTGTGCAACATTACAAGCTTGGGCCATGCACAATAGCGGTTTAAAATGCTGCAGTAGGTGCGCCTGGCTGACTCAGTCGGTGGAGCATGCCACTCTTGATCTCAGGGTTGTGAGTTCAAGCCCCAGGTTACTTAAAAAAAGTATGGTATGTTAGACTGTCAGACCTCAGATGTGGTATTATCAGACATTATCTGAAGGATATTAGTATCTGCTATAACCAGTTTATAGTCAAGCATTAGGGAATCACCCAAATACACACCCACCCACTTGCCAGAGTGAGTGGAAGGAGAAAACTTTGGTTATCTCCAGAATGCCACACAATTGAGAATGTTCTTAGTTTTGTTATTAAGTAACGTAGAGCTGTGGCTTCCTAGCTACTTTTTGGTTTGCCTCTTTAACATCTCCACATTCATTGCTTTCTTCCTGGTGCTTTCTTAGGCAGCTGATCTGCTCCACACAACCAGTCCCCGGCCTTGAAGCTGCAGAGCTGCGTTTAGATCAGATTTCTCACATGCTGCTGACTTTATCTCATTTACAGTATCACATTTCTGTTGCCATACACTGTGTTGATCTGGGCCTCCCTACAGCTTTTTAACAATTAGTAATTGAGCAGGAAGTGTGTTTTTATTACAGTGGCCTTTTGATTTTGATTTTACAATCGTGTAGTGTTTAGCAGAGAGCAGAGGTGGGGAAGTGGCTCTCTGAAACACATTTTTGACAGAGAGAAGTCTGTTGTTTCAGCCACTTGGCTATCTGTCAGCGGTTCTCAGACTTCCCCCTTGTGTTGGTTGCCTGGCAACCCCGGGACTGGAGCAATCAAACCGTGGCCAGTGCTTTTCCAAGCCCAGATCGGGAGATGATTTATTGGTGGAACTGTGAGCATGGTAAACCCACGCCTCAGAAATGGACCTTTTTTTTTTTTTTTTCTTTTTTAAACCAGGAGTGTATTTATACAAACTGCATCAAGAAAAAAGAAAATCAGTTGGAGGGTTTTGCCGTGAATTTTTTAAAGAATAAAATTAAGGCCTATAGTGTGCTTGTTATACGTCTATTGGTACATGTATAGATTAATACTTTTACTTAGTTGGATCATTACTCTTTAAAAAAAATTTTTTTTTTTTTTTACTGGCACTCAACATCTTAAGTTAGTGCCTTTTTTTTTTTTTTTTTTTTTTTTTTAATTAGGATACTTGGAATACAATCTTCCCATGAGCAAGCATGCCTGGGGTCATCTGTGAAGCCTTGATAGAATCATACATAGAATCATAGCCTCACTTTCCTGATGCCTGTGTCTATGTTCTGGATTTGATGCAGGAAGCATAAAATACTGATTGCTTTTCCATTTTTCAAAATTAGCTGAAAAATCCAAAGATCTTGCCTTACGATGTGCTGTGTTAATAGAGACTTAAGTAGGCCTTCCTCTTTGTACGTGTCTGCATCCATGTGTGACAGGAGACCTGTCATTTTAGGACAAGTTAATTCTGAACTTCCAGATTCTTCTCACTTTCTGCCTCCGCCTACACTGCCTTCTTTTGCACCCCTTCCCCATTTATAATTATAACCTTTTAAGTGTGGAAATTATCCCATATTGATTTATTTTTGCTATAAAAGCGAGTTTTTAAAGTTCTTTTTGAGGTTTCTCCTTTATAGAGTCTCAAATACTCTAATATTGCAGGTGGGGATGAAGAGGAATTCATTTTGGGAGGCATTCTGACTTAACAGGCTGAGCAATTTCTTAAGCATTTCTTTTTGTTAAGTTTTAAGGAGCCTGAGCATTTCTTTTTGTAAAATTTTTAAGAAATACTTTGGAACTCAAACTCCGCTCTGCATGCAGCCAAATGCGTCTGTGTATGTAAATGTCTATTAGTATGTTTGTATTCCTTATAAATATACAGATCTAATCTGTTTGTGTAATTTACACACAGCTGTGTTCATGCTCCCTTAATACCAATATTTTCAAGCAAGAGTGAGGTATCATGGGAGCACTATTGTTCCAAACAAAAGCCACCAGAGCAGCCTTGTGGTGGGGCCCATTACCAGGCCCTGATGTGGGACCGTCCCTTGAGGGGCTGTCTGTGGTAGCCATCCTGCTCGGGGATGGCAGGAGACCAAATGTGATGCCTGTAATAGAAAACAATAACCACTGGCTAGACAGAGATCTTCCTTATGACCAAGGTTTGCCTTTGTAATTGAAATATACTCCTCTTCCCTCCCCCCCAGCCCCTGCCCTACATTTCCTAAAGGAATTGTTGATCTCCCTCCGCTTTTGGAGGTTGTTTAAAGTGAACAAATTCAATGCAGAGCCCTGGCCCTTGTCATGTTGTCATGAAGGGGAAACAAAGTCCAGGAGCCCCTTCTGTGGCAAGAACTGAAGTGAGCCCCTGATGCTGGTCAGGGCCCCAATTTCCCGTTTGGGAAGAGGAGCAGATAACAGTTTCTGGGTTTGGTTAAGTTCTTCTGGAAGACAGATTTTACTTAATTTGAAATAACAAGCCTTTATTAATTGTGTTTCATTTAGGATTGCATGTATGATACCATTGTCCATAATTCTGACCAATTTATGTATTCTGCCTCCCTAATAGAAAACTTTTGGTGCTTTGGGTATTTTAATGCTTTATGAAAAAGAAGTAAGGATCATTCTACACCTGCACTGATATGGTTCTCACTAGCCACATGTGGCTGTTGAGCACCTGAAATGTGTGCTTAGTCCAAGTTGAGATGTGGTGTAAGTGTAAAATATACACTGGATTTTGCAGACTGAGTAGGGAAAAGAGAATGTAAAACATTTCATTAATATTTTTATATTGATTATATATTGAAATGATAGTATTTTGGGTATACCAAGTTAAAATGTATTACTCAAATTAATTTTACCCATTTCTCCCTAAAATATGAGCACTAGAAAATTAAAGTTACGTATTCAGCTCACAGTTGTGGCTCACATTCAGTTTCTATTGGACAGCCACGGATCTAGACTCTTTTAGTTATAATTTTTGCAAAAGGCTTCCTCACTAAAGATTTCTACTTCTTTCTTCCCTTGTAACTTACAGACAAGCCACATTTCTGAGTTTCCTCTTCCTTCCTCCTGTGCTGAGCTCTACTTTTTTTAATGACTTATTTATGAGCCACTTTACAGGGACATTTATGTGGAAATTTTATGGTGATATTGCAGGGAGAGTAGGAGCCTCTAATGCCCATTTGGGTTCTGTTATTAGTGTTGGGTTATTTTTAATTTGGGCATAGCTGGGCAGCCATAATTGGCAAGAGGTATTTAGCTGGCGGTATTTCTACATCTGTTAATGCTGCTGCCTAACTAGCCAGTTCTCATTTGACTTGAAAGTGCACTGAAGCATTCTGATATTCACCCAGTGGCAGTGCTTTGTTAGGCCTGAAATAATGACAGGACTTTCACATACTCAACGTAATCATCTAGACTCAGAGGAGCATATAGACAAAGCTATATAATCTGGCTCAGTGGTCTTACCTAGTGGGCCCAGTTGCTATGTAAACCATCCAACATGAGGTCATTTTCCCATGGGGCATGTGGTCTTTGAATGAAGAAGTGGAGTACTGACTCCACTTTGACACTTGACATTTGAGACCACCTGGGAAGGGTTTAACTAACACAGGTGTGTTGAAAAGGAAATCATTGGCTTCACTCTGGGTGCTGAACTGGCATCACAGAATGGGATGGCATGGTTTCCGTAGTGGGACTTGTACATTTGAATGCAGGGAAGTTGGTGTCGAATCATTTTGTAGGTAGTAATTAGAGAGTTAGAAACTTAACAGTGAACACTGATTAGGAGGCATTGAGTCAAGCTGGAGAGTGAATGGCTAGGAAGTCAAATAGTGTTGTAGGAAGACCAAACCAGCTCACCTGCAGATACATTCATTTATTAATTCAACCAGTGTTTGTTGATCACCTGCTGTTTGTATCAGGTGCTGTTCGAGGTGCTAGGGGTATAGTAGTGGACAAATTTTCTTTCGTATTCAGTATCCTATATATCATGTCATGTCATATCATACAGTAAGAGCTATGTGTTAGAGTAAGAAAATAGAGACTGATAAGGTATGCAGATTGTCTTAGGAAGTCTAATTGGAAAATTGTTTACTGGCTCATTTAATTAATTAATAGTCGACTAACATGGAGGTTAAAGTTTTTTGTGGTTTTGTAATGAATCTTGTAGTGGTTTCCTATTCCTGCATAACAAATTAGCCCAACAATAAAAATGACCTCAAGTTAAAACAGCAGTGATCATTTATTATCTGTCACAGTTTCTGTGGGATCAAATTTTAGGAATGGCTTAGCTGTGTGGTTCTGGCTTGGGGGACTTTCATGAGGTTGCAGTCGGATGGTGGATGGGTTTGGAGTCATCTTGAAGTTTCTTTGACTCATGAGTCTGGGTGAGAAAGACTCAAATGGCCAAGGACTGGAACTGAAAGTTCTAAGGCATCTCTGTCTATCTCTAAGTGGTCTCCCTAACACAGTGGCTTCAAGATAGCCAGACTCCTTAATATGGTGGCTCAGAGCTCCAAAGTCATGTGTCTAGAGAGGGAGAGCCAAGTGGAAGCTGTGTAGCTTTTTTATGACCTAGCCTCAAGTTACCCAGTGTTACTTCTGTCATATTTGTCAAGCCAGTTAAAAAGGTCCACCTAGGATCAAGGGTAGAGACACAGAGCCACTCCTCAGTGGAGGGAGGCGTGTTTTCATCACTCCATAAGGGCAGCATGTGGGATGGGATAGAAATACAGTCTGTCACAAATATAAAGCCTTGTGGGTATGTGTGTTTTAGTTTGTTTTCTTTTAAATAATATATGATCCTTGTCTGTAAAATGAGAGTGTTGACAGGGTTAGATGCTCTAAACCTTCCTTCCAACTCTGGCATTCTCTGATTGTGCTGTTATTACAGATGTGGCAGGGAATGAGGGCTGACTTGACAGCTGCCCAGCTTTTGTAGCTCTTTCTGGGGCATGTGAGCAGGAGTCAGCTGGGCAGGTAAGGGGTCTACTGGACTCCTCCTGCTGGCCTCAAATAATTTTGGACCTGGCACTTCAGTTCCCCTTTTGTGTTCTGTTTCTGTAGCTAATCATATGGGGGGCAGGGGCATGTAAAATAGTGATCGGAACCAGGAGCTGTCCATGATGATATTTGTGAGTGAAGGAAAGTGGAAGGATCAGGGCAGGATCATGTTAGACCTACCTTCCCCCATTCTTACTCTTTGACCTTTGGAAAATTAGAAAGGAAGGGAAAGGAACAAAAAAGAGAATGCCTCTGCGACAGCTAGCAGCTGCCATATTTGATCCTAGAGAGGACTTCTCTTAGAAATGGACAGGCTCGGATTTGGGTTTCTGTTGTAAGTACCGTCAAATCTTTTGGGACGAGGCAGGGAAACAGGTCTGTTGTTGTTTTTGTTGTTGTTAAAAATGAGTCTTTCTTTTCTTTCTTTCTTTCTTTCTTTCTTTCTTTCTTTCTTTCTTTCTTTTTCTCTTTCTTTCTTTTTCTTTCTTTCTTTCTTTCTTTCTTTCTTTCTTTCTTTCTTTCTTTCACCGAGCATGCGCACGAGTGGGGGGAGGAGCAGAGGGAGAGAATCCCAAGCACACTCTCCACTGAGCACAGAGCCCAACACAGGGCTCAGTCTCACAACCCGTGAGATAATGACCTGAGTCGAAACCAAGAGTCGGATGCTTCACCAACTGAGCTACCCAGGTGCCCCTAAAACTAGAATTTATTTAATTTTAAAGGTATCTTTGACTAATCTTCTGACTTTCCAAGTAAGACAGTTGAGAAGACATGTCCTCCATTAGCAGGGTCTTACTTTGGAGAATTTAGCTATCCTCTTATCTCTGTGTAGGAGAGAGGATACCTACCTCACTGCAGCTCCCCATGGTAGAGAATTAGAGGCACTGACTGTTGAGGCTTTACAGGTGGCAGAAGGCCCAAAGGCTCCTCTTACACAGGAGTGCACGGAAGCCCTGAGAGAGGGATGGTGACCTTCACAAGCAATGGAGTTACCTAGTCTTTTGTTTCAGAAAAGCAGGCATTGGGGCGCCTGGGTGGCGCAGTCGTTAAAGCGTCTGCCTTCGGCTCAGGGCGTGATCCTGGCGATCCGGGATCGAGTCCCACATCAGGCTCTTCCGCTGTGAGCCTGCTTCTTCCTCTCCCACTCCCCCTGCTGTGTTCCCTCTCTCGCTGGCTGTCTCTCTGTCACATAAATAAATAAAATCTTAAAAAAAAAAAAAAAAAAAAAAGAGTTTCCACTTTCCTAAGTATTCTTTTAAAAAAAAAAAAAAAGAAAAGAAAAGAAAAGCAGGCATGTGTATGTAACATTTCTTTTAGGGTTTCTTTCTTTTTTTTTTTTTTTTTTAAGTACAATACCCTTTAATTCCTCTTACATAAATAGATACAGTAGAATGTTTTCTGTGTCTAGATTCTAAGCAATTAATCCAATTTTGAAACCTTACTTACTTCTCCACCCTTCCTGCTTAGTATGGACTGGGGCAGGATACTTAATTTGCCTGAACCTCAGCTTCTTCATCTCTAGAATGTCCCCAGTAACACCTGTCTTGGAGAGCATACTGAGAAGGATATAGTCCAGGACTCATCAGTGTCCACATCGAGATTGTGATGTCCTGAGTCTGTGGACAATGTTACTCTGAGTAGAAAGTATAGGTATAAGCCTGAGGTGGGGAAAAATGTCAGATGTAGAGAGAGATTTGAGAATCATCATAAAAATGTGATTATTGTTTTACATTATTGTCTTGTTGGCTGTTATTATACTACAGCGGACCCTTGAGCAACAGGCTTGAACTGCACTGGTTCACTTACACATGGGCTTTTTTGATAAACAGAGTACTATAAATTTATTTCTTCTTCCTTGTGATTTTTTTTTCTTTTTTATTATTTTATTTTTGAAGTAAGCTCTACATCCAACATGGGGCTTGAACTCACAACCCTGGGATCAAGAGTCACATACTCTACTGACAGAGCCAGCTGGTGCCTCTTCCTTAAGATTTTCTTTTTTCTTTCTTCCTTTTTTTTTTTAGTGTTTTTATTTATTTATTAGAGAGAGAGGGAGAGCACAAGCAGAGGGAGGGACAGAGGGAGAAGGAGAAGCAGGCACCCTGCTTGGAGCCCAACACATGGGCTTGATCCCAGAACCCCAAGATCATGACCTGAGCTGAAGGCAGACATTTAACTGACTGAGCCACCCCATAAAGGTGTGCCCCCTTATGATTTTCTTAATAACATTTGCTTTCCTGTATCTTACTTTATTGTAAGAATACAGTAAATAGTATGTGTAACTACAAAATATGTTTTAATCAACTGTTATTGGTAAGACTTCCAGTCAACAGTAGACTATCAGTACTTAAGTTTTGGGGAGTCAGGAGTTATGCATAGATTTTCAACTTCTGAGGAAGGTGCCAGTGTCCTAAGCCCCATGTTGTTCAAGAGTCAACTGTAACTAGTTTAATGAAACTATAAACTGTCCTGGAATAATGCTAGTAAGTTCAAAGGATACTTCCAGAGTGGAATGAGAAGTCAGAAGCACATACTAGAACCCTTAGAAATGCCTGCCATGGCTTGCTGGCATGTCTCCTCCCAGACAAATTGATTGTGATGCCATTTATTGAAAAAGTGATACTTGCTCAAAGCATTATTAGTAGTATATCTCCAGCAGGAAATGTGTTTTGGATATGAGGTGATGGGAATCTATAACATACAGGATCATATTGATGAAATGCAATAGGTTCTCATCTAGTGGTTGGTCAGTAAGAGCCATTGATGAGCTAGCTGGTAGGCATCAAGCAATACACATGTTTGGAAAGGCTTTCATTTCTTCTCCTTGGCTTCAGTGTTCTCTTCTTTCACCCTACCCTTTCATTCACATAGGCCCACATTTAGGACATATCTTTGATTTTCTTCTACTGCTTTATACCTTCAGAAGAGCCGTGGACATCCTCCTCTTACTCCCTGCCTGGCATAGGAACTTGCATTTTTTGTATCTCTGATGGGGGAAAACTATAGTTTGCTTACTTGCAGATCTGCCTGCTCTTCAGTCCCCTGAGAACCAGTAAGTTATTAACATAAAATTTTGTGCAGAAAACAGGGTAGAGCAGAAGGAGCCATTTTCACAGTGGGAATCATTTTAATACCTACAGTGTTTTCCAAACAGTTATGTAAGAGGACTGAGTAGAAATGGCTTCTTCAAAATCCTGGTGAGTCTCTGACTGTGATACACTAGTTAAAATTCACCAGAGGGAGTTAATTTTGAAAGCTCTCAGCCAGGGGTTAATGCAGAGTTATCTTTTAGCCATTTTCGTAGCATAGCCCTCTCTTCCTGCTTCTTTCCCTGCTGCAGACATAGGTCAGAGCCAGCACTTGAGATGAGCCATGTTGGGAGTGTCACATGTAGACGAGAGAGATGATCACATGTTATCCTTTGGAAGATTTACTCCTAGCCTAGTACACTTCTGTGTGCTATCCAGTTTGATATACAGAATAATGATTTTGAGGGGCGCCTGGGTGGCACAGTCGTTGGGCGTCTGCCTTCGGCTCAGGGCGTGATCCCAGCATTATGGATCGAGCCCCACATCAGGCTCCTCTGCTATGAGCCTGCTTCTTCCTCTCCCACTCCCCCTGCTTGTGTTCCCTCTCTCGCTGGCTGTCTCTATCTCTGTCAAATAAATAAATAAAATCTTAAAAAAAAAAATAATGATTTTGAGATAGGTAGGACAGGTCTTTTATGGCCAATTTGAAAAGGTGAACAAATTGAGGCAAGAATAAGTTAAGTTATTAGAATGTAGCCTATACTGTCCATTTATAGATTGGGGGGGCATTTAAATCTTTAAATACAAATACAGGCCAAAGATGCTTATCGCATTCCTGACCTGCACCCCGTGCTTGACTCCATTTTTAGACCTCACCCCATCCCTGAGGTTCCCCAGTTGTTCACATTTGTCACCCTTGACACTCCCACCTTGGTTCAAGGATTTGCTGACGTATGGTTTTCCCAACTGCTAAACGGAGATGGCAGTAGCCCCTGCCTTGTAAGGTCGTTGTGGTGCTTAGGTAAGTCCACACACCAGGAGTCCTTGAGATAGTGCTTGACATGAGTTCGCAACACTCACTCAATGGAGCCGTTTTATTGCTGTGTAGGGTAGTGTTTCCCTATTGTTCTGCTATCACTGACACGTGGCAGTCAAGCTGCTTGCCCTAGGCCCATCCCACCACCCCAAGGATGGAGAGGGTCAGCATCTGGGGAGGCCGGTGCCCAGGGCTTGGGAGGCTTTGACATGGGGCAAGTGCAGCAACACATGAGGAACTTTTGAACGTGTTACTTTATTATAAGAGAGAACATTACTGCATTTGGACCCAATTATGCTTATTCTTATTAATTATCTCCTGTTTCAGAAGTCAGTTCCTATTAATTATATCCTGTTTATGGAAATTTCCTTTATGGAACAGAGGAGTAGACTAGATCCTAGGACTTCTGAGTTTAGGTCTCATATTCTTCCATTCTACTAAGAATGAGAAAGAGTTTTACATTATAGATTGTATTAAAAACCAAGTTTAACAGTAAGTGCTATGTTCAGGTAACTCACTTTTTTAAAGGCAGGAGTTAAATGATCTCTACTAGGAAGTTATAGGTAGGTAACTCCTGATGGTGATATAAAGTTTCAGCTCAGTAATAGAAAACTATAGCAATTTGTCTATAAACTGGAGCATAATTATGTAACATGATAGAGGTGCCAAGTATCACTACAATGGCAGTCATATTACAATATGTAAATTAATCAAATTAACATGTTGTACACCTTAAATATATACAGTGTTACATGTCAAAATGTATTTCTTTTTTTTAAAGATTTTATTTATCTGAGAGAGAGAACGCGCACACGAGTGGGGAGAGGGGGAGAGGGAGAAGCAGACTCCCTGCTGAGCAGGGAGACCAACAAGGGGCTCAATCCCAGGACCCCGAGATCATGACCTGAGCCCAAGGCAGACGCTTAACCGACTAAGCCACCTAGATGCCCCTCAAAGTATAATAAAATAAATAAGAACTGGAGCACAATTGCAAACTAAGTTGTAAAACAAAGCAAAGGACAGTGTCCTTGTCATAAATAAATTTATATTTATATTTGGATCTCATTTGGCTTTGGAGTTCAAAAATAGAAAAGGACTTATTTTGTGTGCCTGGGGAACACACAGGTTGATTGGAAACAAACAGCGCCGGAGAAACGAGTGCCAACACCCCAAGACCCTGAGCTCGTGCATCTGAGTGCAGCCGGATGGCAAGCCTGTGGACTATCAAAAGCAGGGCTGCTGAGTACCAGGAGCCGTGACTGAGCCAAAGTGACTGCCTCTTAAATGAACAGTCTTCTCCCCCCACCCCCCTCCCCGGCATCCTAGCATTCTAATATCTGTGCACTGCCAGGGACAGAAAAGCTAATGGACATAGAAATAATTCATGAGGGCTTGAATTTCAGCACTGGACATGCTGAATTTCAGTTCAACTACTAGAAGGCTGTTAAGAAACAGACTGTGTCTATGAATTTTCATTTAGAAGCATATAGTACCTGCCTGTTTTAAAGTCAGTAGTGTTAATTATTAAATTAAAGCCTGAAAACCTTCAAGGTCTTCATTTGAAGAGAGATGAATTAATAGAGGGAAAGGAGCCTAAGGCCTCAGAAACCCACTTAACATACTGACCTATTCTCATCATTGACTGCTCTGAGTGGGTTGGCTTTGTTTCGATTTTAAAGGCTACTCTACATTTCTGGTAAACCACAAGGTAAAGGCTGGTCTCTGAGAAACAGATGTTTTGCCAGTTTTGAGGCCTTGTGGCTTTCCATAGAGAAGTAACAGTACAGGCCACATGAAGCTTTTACTTCCTTTTTTTTTTTTTTTTTTTTTAAAGTGGGCCGAATGGTGCTTTTGCACTTGGTAGCACAGTCATTGATACACGTTGACAGTGGTGGTCTGTGTTCACACCAGATGTCGAATTCATATTTCTGGAAGTAGTTAGTTTGAAATGTTTCTGAGACATTTGAGCAAATGTTCCCACTGGACTTGGACCACAGATTTAGCCTTAGAGATAGTAGGGAGAGTCTTGGGTGATATTGAAAGCCAAGGAAGCAGTGGAGATCACACTGGGAGGGGGTTTGGAGAGCTGAAAGCCTAGAACAAAGCCTTAGGAAGAGCTCTGACATTTAGAAGTTGAGTAAAGAATCAAGCTAGTTGATAGGAGGAAAATCAGGAGAGTTTGGTGCCACGGAGCCAAGCAGGTCAACTCTGTTGGATCCTTTGGCTTTTACTGGTCCCTTTCCACTCTGACCACCCAAACCCAGGATGGATCCTTTGGCTTTTACTGGTCCCTTTCCACCCTAACCACCAAAATCCAGGCCCCTGTCATCTCATGGATTGTTTCACTTCTGCATCCAAATCCAGGGAGCTCCAACTGCCTAATGCTATAGGGGGGCAAAGTGATAGAAGATACAGTTCTTGTCTTTTCAGGGCTTATGGACTCTGTGCATACGTAAGGCCTTATACAAATAAACAAATGCCCAGTGAATGGGACGGTGTGGTCAGGGAAATTTTATGTCAGAAGGGGAGGGATTTGAGGTTCAGTTTGAGGTAAACTGAAAGTATCTTGGGTAGGCTGTGGAGAGGAGTAGAAAAGATGTCCCAGAGTCTAGAGTTCAACAGAAGGGGCAGTGGGCCAGTTGCCATTACTGGACATCTGATTGGAAAGGTAGGCGGAGACAGGCTCCTTGAGGGTCTTGAATTAAGAGCTAAGGGGTGTAGACACCATTCTGAAGAGGTCAAGGAGCTCTTTTCAAGTAGTAGTTGGGGGCAAGACGATATGGGACTCGTGATGACATGTATGGTTTTGAAACATTCCTTGGTGGAGGCTTTTACCTGGCCAGATGGGGGAGATGGGCTAATAGCCTAGCTAGTAGAACAGAGAGATAAGGGCTTGGCCAGGGACTAGCACTAGAATGGGTAAGAAAGGAGGGCTTTGAAAGACCTTTCTTAGGAAGAATGCTGAGGGCTTGGTGATGTGATGTTGGGGCCAACAGGAAAGGACAGAGTCACAGGTAATGAATGGTACCATGACCGAAAACGGCTCCCTCTATAGACTCTTATCTCCATTTTACAGAGAGAGTGGCACGCAGGAATTAGAGTTTGGACCCTGGGTTTGCATTCTGCCCTTGCTCTGAAGAGTTAGGTGACCTTAGTCTGGTTACTTAACCATCTGTGTCTCAGCTTCCTTGTCTGGAAAATGCAGATAGTAATAGTACTTCCTTCTAGGTTGCGAGGGTTTTGGATTAATATATGTGAGGTTCCTAGCATATAGTAGGTCCTTAATAACCACTAGTTGAATGGATAATATTGGGTCGTTACATCATAGCAAGTCGAAGAGCCGGGACTTGAACTCAGGCTTGCCCACGTCTATCACATTACCCGGTGTTTCAGATTCGGCCTCTCCCAGCTGCCGCCTTCACTGTGCCGGCCTTCCTGGTGAGCCTGCTGCGTGGCCTTTGGCGGCAAGCTCACATTCATATTGCACAGCCCTGGCATTCCGCCATCTGACTCATGCCAGCTCACCCACCTCAACTTTGTATCCCCCCCCCGCCTCCCCTCCTATAACCCGCTTCTGATTCTCCACCTCTGTGTTTCATGGAGGGTCTTCCCACCCCCCTCCACCTCTGCAAATGCTCTTGGTTCTTCATGGTCTGGCCTCTCTCGCTGCCTTGGTGAAGGCATCCCGGACTACTACAGGCCATCCCTCCTCCTGGCTCCCCTGCTGCACTGATGAGTTACACTTCACTACTTTATGCTTGGCTGAGTGAAGTCTCAGATTGTTCTATAATGACTTCACACACATTTGTCTTACCTGCTAAAAATGAATCACAGTTTTAATAAAGGTCTATGGCTGCCTCCTAAAAAAAAAAAAAAAAATCCAGTGCTAGATGCTCAGTAAATACTTAAAGAGCAGATTAAGAAACATTAATTCTGATGGCTGAGGTAGAGTTCTGGCCCTCCTTTTCTCATGCCTGGGTTAGTTATCTCACCAGCCTCCTTAACTGGTCTCTGCATTGCAGCCAGTTTGTCCCTAATCCATGACGTAGGCCACACTGCCCCTGGAGCAACCCTTACCCAGTCTTTCCATGGACCACTCATGCTTTAACTTCTCTACTGGCCTACGGTTAGGACTGTGACACTTCAGCCTGGCTTAAAGGCTGTCTGCAACCTGATCCTCTCCTGCCTCTTCAGTCTTATCTGCTGGCACTCCATTCTGTATACCCTGTCCTCCTTGCAGTTCCCAGAATGTTCTGTATGCCCTTGCTGGCAGACTCCTCTGCTTGAAACCCTCTGGAGCCCACCTGGCAGGTTTGTTCTTCCTTGTCACTTCCTCTAAGACATCAGCAGAGTAAGTTGCTTCCTTCTCCTAGTCCCATTCGTAGCCCTTTGTCCCTCTACTGCTTTTCTAAGCGCCCAGACATTGATCCCTTCACCTTCCTGCCTGCCTGCCTGCCTGCCTGCCTGCCTGCCCGCCCACCCGACTGGAGCTCCTTGAGGGCAGGGCAGTCTCATTGCCTTGCGGCATTCCCAGAGGAGACTCTCTGCCCTGAGCTCAGGATGCATGTTGGTCATACAAGTGACATAGGTCACTCTTCTTCAGATTAGAGGAGAGCTGCTTTCTTGTGCCTTGACAGATTTTTCCTTTGAACTATACAAATTATATTGGAAACTGACAGTGATGAGTCATATCTTAGAAAGGAGGTGAAATCTGAAAATGCAGAGCCTCCAGGAACGGAGTAGGAGGTTGCAGATCGGTCTTGCAGGCCAAGTCTGGCTCTTCGCTGAATTTGCCCGACTGGTCTCAAACACCGGGAGTGGGAGGGACTCTCCTCTCGGTGGGCAGGTGATTTATTGGCTGGGAAGCTTCCGCGGTGATTTAGTTGTGAAACGGCGCCCTGCGAGGTGCAGGCTAATGCCTGGGCCGGGCGGAGCTGCCGCCCACAATCCCGGGCCGGAAGAGACCACGAGGGTCGTCGGGGCCAGCCCCCCATTTTGCAGTCCAAGGGCGGTGGGCGTGCGGCTGTCGCGCTTCTGACTGCCCGCCCGGAAGGAGGACTGGGGACGGAGCGGCCTGGGAAGGGTCCCGAGTGGTGGCTCGGCCCGCCGCGGGCCCCACGGGTGCCCTCTGCTCGCACTCACCGCGGTAGGGAGGAAGTTTCTGCGCTTTGCTGCTCGGATTTACTCCTGCTGTTTGGAGGGACCGGGGGCCCAGAGGCTCGGGCCGCGGAGCCTCAGGCTGGGGGCCCGGCGGGGACGAGCTCGGGGCCGACGGGCGGCACGGCAATCCAGGCCGCCTTTTGCAGCCGCCCGCGGCCGCGCCGGGCTCTGCGCGCTGCGCTCCAGCCTCCTCCCCCGGCAGTGGCGGCGGCCCCAGCCCCGCGCCCTCCGCGCCCCGCGTCCCGCGCCGCGCGGCCCCGCCGCGGTCACACGCCGAGCCGCCCCGGCCGCCTCCGCCCTGCGCTTTGTGGAGCTGGAGGCGAGTGACAGGCGCGGCCTCTCGCCGCCCGGACCCTGAGTGCGGCCGGCGCGGCGTACCTGTGGCTGCCGGGCCGCCGGGCCGCCCGGCCGGGAAGTGTCGCGGGGGTCTGCCGAGCAGGACCAGGCTTTGAACCGCGAGCCTCAGGCCCAGGGCTCTGAGGTGGGGGCCAGGGAGCCGGAAGCTGCCCCTATGGAGCTGGGGAGGGGCTGCCTGGGAGGAATGGGACAAAGTGAAAGTCTCCAGACTGCTGGGGTGAGGGGGTGGCGGTGGGGAGTGTGGGGAAGAAGGAAGGGGTGCTGATGATTATTTGGTGCCTTGGAGTGGCTTTTAATGACGGCGATGGCGGGTCAGGCCAGCGGGGGTTCGGTCTCCCAGTGGGCTTTCATGGATATCGGTGCCTTCTTGGCGAATTCCTCGGATTAAGGAAAGGGCCTTTTAACCCCTCTAGGATGACCTTTTGGAGAAGTCTCAAGGTTTGATTCTTTATCCCTCCTTTCTGCTCAACACTCTGGGAAGCTTCGTTCTCAGGTGGAAAGCAGTTGTGCTGTTTTATTAAAACACGGAACGTATTTGTTTATACCTTCGTGGACCATTGCGGAGACTGTGGCATGGAGAGCACACGTTGCTTCTTAGCCTCAGACTCAGGATGTCCTTCTCCCAAACCCGTCTGGTGTGTGCGATTGGGGTTCGGATGAGGGTTGTCCAGGGCCTGCCCTGGCAGGGGGTCCCAGCTGTACTGCTGGAATTGTCTCCCAGCCTCGCCAGTATTCCCTAGCTCAGACTTTTTTGTGGTTGTTATTCTGCTGATTGCAGATATCTTTGCTTTGCTGACATCCTGTTTTGTTTTTGGTTTTTACATCCCATTTGTTGTTTCTTTTTATCACAGAAACGCTTCGTTAAGGGGCTCAGGCAGTACGGCAAGAACTTCTTCAGAATTAGAAAGGAGCTGCTTCCCAATAAGGAAACAGTGAGTACAATTGGACTTTATGTAACTTGATTTTTTTTTCCCTCTTTGCCCCTGCTGCTTCTCCGCACTTGATCTTATGAAATGGTTTCCTTTAACCCTGTGCTATGCTCAGTCTGGCTGGCCCCTAGGATCTTCTTCATTTTACTTCCTTTACTTTTAGTTTTAGCTCCTGATTTTAGATAGTAAAGTGACAGATTATGCTTATTCCCCCACAAAGAAAGCTGACTTCCCTTTTAAGAACAGAAAGGTCTTTGACAACAGAGGGCTAGTTGGGGGTTGTCTGGGGTGTTGAGCCTTTAACATCTAATTGTAAATATAGTGGCTGAAACAGGAAATGTCATTTACCACCAATTGGATTTGGTTATTGACAGAAGTCATCAACCACGCAATAGAATGAAGAGATCTGTGGCTCACTAGACTTTGAATTCTGTGGGAACTTTTTCTTTCTTTAATGTTGCTTATGTTTTGAAGAGTAGTTTTAACTCTTTAATTTTCCAGCCTTAAAAGTTTGCACTTTTCAGGGTGCCTGGCTGGCTCAGTTGGAAGAGCATGTGGCTCTTGATGTCAGGGTCATGAGTTTGAGCCCCCCGTTGGGCTTAGAGATTACTTAAATAAATAATTTTAAATAAAAGTTATATTTTTCATTGGACAGGTAGATAACACAAGGATTCTTATAAGTTGCTTAAATGAGCCTTTTACAAATTTTTTTATATTTCACAAAGCTGAGAATCCCATCTTTTGCTAAACTTGGGGGAGGAGGGTTTGCTGAGGAAAGTTCAGAGTGAGGTTATATGAAGAGAATACTAGCAGGGGATTCAGTCTCATTTACCTGAATTCCCTCCAGGTGGGATTGGAGGGGGGTGGAGCTGAGCCAGGGAATGGGGAGGCTGGGAATGGAGTGGGACCAAGTCCCAGTGTCTGTGGCCTCTGGAGAGCCTAGATAAAGGAAGTGCTTCTTGGGCCTTGGGGATGGAGGGTGAATATTTAGACATTCAGCCGCTTTCACTCTGCCCCCACCCTCCCTGAGTGGAAGGAGGAAATGGAGAATATCCATTATGGAAGAGGTGAGTTGTTTTTGGTTTGGTTTGGTTTTTAGTTTTCTAATTGGGTGTTTTGATTGATTTCCTCTTATTCGATTTTGATTCTTTTATTCTGAGGTTTTTTGTTTTGTTTTGTTTTAATGAAGTGTTTCTAGACACTTTTTCTGCATGGTACCTTATGTGAACAGCAGTAACTCATAGTAAGGAAGGTTCTGAGATTTCAAGTGTAGCCTTACATATAAATTGGTGGTTTGCACCAACCAGTCATACTTACATTAAACTTTTAATATTTATTATACATCTGAATATGCTGATGGCTTATTTTGAGAATGGTTTAAAAAAGAGAGAACTGTTGATAGATGTTAAACTAAAATATATGCTGTAATCGATCTATGTAATCAACTTTTTTTCGGGGGGCGGGGTGTCTTCCCAGAACAGATTGGAAAGAGGTATTTAATGTGGAACAGTGAAACAAATACCTTTAAGTTTTCTGAAGATTTCAATTATTTGAAGTTTGATATGTACTTTTATGAAACTAAAATGCTCTATCCAAGTGTAGGAATTTTGGTTTGGCCAAATTGGAGTGAAAGAGCCATGAGTGGATGTGGTCTGATGTAGTAACCCCTCACCTCCAGTTTTCTCTCTCCCTGTGCTCTGCTAGAAGTTGCAAAGTATGAAGAATTCGATACAAGATATGGCTTGACAATTATTTTATCTTTCTGTTTTAAAAAATAAACTTATGATAGTAAGATTAAGCATCAAATCTAAAATCTACCATCCAGCATTTGGGAAATGCCAGGCAATTTTATCTAGTGTTTTATTTCTTTAATGGAAAACAGATCTGAATAACTTTTAGCCTAGGTAAGGGTCTTATAATCCTTTTTTTTTTTTTCTCTTGCTCTTGGCTGTCCCTTATCCTTACTGATGATGTCTGACTCAATATGTAGTTTTTCCTCACCCACAGAGAAGTTATTGATATTCCAGCCTTTTGAGCTGGTTCTCTAGTCTTTTCTAGGCACTTCTGTCCTGAGACCCTTCCTTCCCCATCACTCCTTGCCATCCCTGTTTTCCAGTCATGTTGCTTCTCTCCTCACTTCTCCAGTGGCACCCAGCAGCCTCCCTGTTTCCAGCCTCTTCATCAGGGCATGATTACTGGCGCTAACAGAAGAGTTGTTGGCAGCACTGGAGGGTTTATTAGGGCTGACACTGGCTAAACGTTCCTAGTATCCTGCTGTATTTTGGCTAGAATTGGGGGAGTTTGGTGTAGGGTTAATCTGTAAGTATTCTAATCATCTGAGAGACAGGCACTCATTTTATATTTTCCTTAGTTATCAACATAGCTGAGCTAATCATTCACAACTCCTAGGGTGGGGAGGGCAAAGGTTATTTTTCATTTTTGCTGCAGAAAATGAGAAAATTTGCAATTATTGGTGTCCTTGGTTCAGAATTTCCTTGGTAGTAATTTTCATATGATCATGCCTGTTTATATCAGATCCCTCTGATCTAGATATTTTCCACATTCTCTTCTATTTACCACAATTATTAACTCATTTCTTTGCTATTCTCAACTGACTTGAAACTTCAGAAGGGTGTCAGCATCCAAAAGAACATGCCCAACTGGGCATGGCATGGGGGTCACCAGACCTGTGTTCTATTCCTGGCCTTACCGTAACTGTAGTACTTGACAACCTCTTCTAACTGCGGTGTGCTTTTAAGCTGTTCGTTGGGAAGTTCGGGTCAAATCCTGACAAGGACTGGAGAATTATCTACTCTAAAATGGTGTTTCTTTGTGTGAGAATTTTATAGGTGCCACGGCCTTTATAAAATGTTTGCACACCTTTGGCTGTTGTTGTACCTGAGAGCAGAGTGATAGTTCTTGCCTCTTCTGCCGCTTGACTGCTATGGGGCCTTGGGCAGATTACTCAGCCTCTCTGTCCTTAACTGCCCGTGTCTGTGAAATAGGGTGATCCTTCTACCATCTAGAATTGTTTTGAGAATTTAAATGAGCTAATGTCTGCAGAGAGTGTATAAAAACATTTGAAAATGACTGTTCTTCCCATCCACCCCACATAATTTTAGCTAGGCTAACTGAAGTAGCTAAATGCTGTGGAAGGTATGGAATTATTTTCCGATTGTAAATACACCAAACCTGTATGAAAAGAAATGACCTGTTTCTTAGCTTCTGTCTTGTGAAAACCCCTGCTCATTGAAAAACTGGGAGGGGGTGAAGGGCAGTGCCTAGTTTAAAGGATGCATTTCCTGTCTTGAAGCTTTGTTGAGGAGGCTTTCATCCTTACTGGATCATTCAGTGCAGTTTTGTAGACAGAGGTTCCTGGTGGGCATGGACATAAACAGCTTTCCTCGTTCTTTTGGCTTCTGGTGTTTATTACACAAGAGCTAAATCTGGCTTTTCTCTGAGAACAGTGATTGTGGAAAACCAACTATTTATTGAAGTTTAGTTGAGTGGGTATTACAGGTTAACCTCATGGTACCCAAGAGAATAACTGTAAGTCAAATATTTTTGTGTCGTGGTTGTGCAGATATCCTGAGTTACTGCCTTTCTCCCGTTCTTCCTTTTTCTATAACTGATAACCTTCTTTAATACATTTATAAGATGTGTAATTAGTAGCAACGTATGGTAAAGGATCTTTGCTGAGTGTCTCAGATTCCCCTTGGCTATATATGTGCCTCTTCTCTCTCAAGACAGCATTTGGCCTAATCCACGTCAGAGTCTTCGGTGTTCGTGCGTTCGTGTAAATCAGCGCGAGTATCCCAGTGGCTGAGCTTTTGAGATGATGGGCAGTCAGGCCTCTGGGGTACTGCTTTAAGCACTGCCACAGAATCTTTGGATCAATGAATTACATGACCTCTGATACTTAGATAATCCTTGAGAAAATAGGAGACCGAATAGAATTGAATCTTAAATCACCAGGAAGAGAACCCATTGTTGTAATAAATAATACAAAATCATGAGCGTTTCAAAAATAATTTTTTGTTTGATTTTTACACACATTGCAGTTTTCTTTAAAATCATGAGATGATTACTCTAATGACAGTGACATATATTTTCTTTCACACTGAGCACATGTCTGTGTTGTTCGAATCAAAGACCTTCCGTGTCTGACACCTGGGTGATTGTCCCTTGAATCCTGGCTGCCCTTTGTATATAGCTCTATACTGTCATTCAGACAAATTCAGCCAGCATCGGATTGTAGACAGGGAGTGCTTACTCAGTGACCTATCTCAGATGCAGCTACAATTAGAAGACAATGTGATCTGCCCCAGTGTGGTGGAGAGGAGAGGTGCTTCCAGCATGTTATTAGCCTGTGGAAGGAGGTGAAAGGGGTGTGTGCCTTGACTGTCTTCCTCATCTCTCTAGTTTTATTTTTGTGCACCTAGCCTCGTAGGGATTAAGCTCATGTTGTTTGTAATCCCAGTTACTGGTGCATTAATATTTTCTGTACTAAAAGATTCATTTTTTAACCCACTTTCCATTTTCAGAGCTAAATATTCCATGTAGCTTAATTTAGAAAAATTTTGTATACCCACCGAGCACTGTAATGGATAAGATGTCTGTAATAAGAACCACGGTGCCATCCGTGCCCTGCATTGCAGCAGGAAGGTGCACGTACACATGCTTTCCATGTTCGGCCATATGTGCTAAGGGCCCTGGTGGAGGCTCAGGCCCCACAGAGTGTGCACAAGAGGCTGGGGGCTGGGGGGCTGCTGGAAGGCTAATTGGAGGGTGTGGTATTTGAACCTCAAAGGAAGGATATGTTTTTGGACAGGTCATGGCTGGGAGGGTGGAAGAAAAGCAGCTTTCCAGCTGTAGGAAATATCATGAGCAAAGGCATGGAGACAGGAAATTGCAAACCGTGCTCAGCACGTACAGTGTAGCCTGGGTGGAGAGGAGGGCGCTAGGGCTGATGCAGTAGGACTCAGGCCAAAATTATGGCCTGGAGGGAGACTTGGGGGACCCTGCACTCTCTCTAGAGTGGGCATTTGGAGACCTATTGAAGGCTTCTAAGAAGAGAAAGGAGAGGTCTTAGCTGAGCTGTGGGAGCATTCTTGAGCAGCACGAACAAGATGTGGAGACCAGAGAGGAGGTTCTTGTAACAATTTGGTCTCATAGTAAGACAAAAAATGGGGAGTTGAAAGTGATTTATGGAACTGGAAGTCTGTCTTTTATCTTGATATTCTCCATTGAAAATGTGTTCTTTTGTTTTGTTTTTTTAATGGGACCAAGGGGCAGCTGGTTTTGATGTTTTGGATTTTGTTTTTGTTTTTTTAATTTTGGGTGATAGTATGAAAAAAGTACTGGAGATTTAAAATTTTAATTTGAGAAGTAACATGAAAATCAACCACCTTTCTCATTTCTGGGAATGAATTCTGTTAAATATGTACATAGCTATTGAATATTAATTGTTCATTTCTTTAGGCAAAATATCCTTTGCATAAAAGCACATTCCGCCAGCAAAGAATAACTACTATTGAGAAAGGTTCTAAGACTGAGTAATCAAGATTCTGTTAATATTAAGAGGTTAAGAATGACTCGAGCATTCAGTATGAGCGTTCAGCATGGAGTTTTATTTAACTTCAGATTAAAACCTGAGATAAACAATTTTCTAGCCTCATTAATGCTTAATCTAATGTTACATAACAAAGTGTGGACTTCCTGAATAGGTTGATAGTATTGAGGACACAGTTGTGTTATAGCCCCAGAACCAGAGGCCTCTGCTGCAAGTGCTGGGCACCCTTGCTGCTCCCTGGGTGCTCCTCCTGCCCGGCCCGCCCGCATTCTCACATCACCTGAGCTTGCTACCGATGCAGACTCTCAGGCTCTGTCTGCTCCTGTTGAACCAGAATCTGCATTCTAATCAGCTCCCCAGGTGATTTGAATGCTTAGTTAAGTTTAGGAAGCATTGCTGTTTACAGTAGTGCAGACTTGCAGAATCCGTATGTCACATTCATTCTTAAAACAGTGTTGCTTTCATTCTGTTAAAGTTGTAAATTACTTCACCATTAGGGCTTAATTTCGTTTTTCAAATTATTATAAAGTATCTCAAACATAGAGAACAGTATCTGGGCTTATTTTCATTATCAATAATAGAATTTCTTAAAAGCTTCCCTTTTCCTATCTTTCTTTTTTCCTAGGAACACGGTTGTAACTCCTGTCATATTTTATATAAAAATTGTTGTCCTCCTCTTTCCTTGTAGCATGTATGTGAGTTAGGGTAGCCTAGATCTCAATTTAAGTTTCTAATAGAAACCTTTTTATTTGAAAGGATGACATTCATGGGGCACCTGGGTGGCTCAGTCGGTTAAGCGTCTGCCTTCGGCTCAGGTCATGATTCTAGGGTCCTGGGATTGAGCCCTGTGCTGGGCTCCCTGCTCAATGGGGAGCCTGCTCCCTCTCCTCCCTGCTTGTGCTCTCTTTCGCTATCTCTGTCACTATCTCTGTCTCCCTCAAATAAAATAAAATAAAATGGATGACATTCTTTATTAATATGACATTTACACACTTAATACTGTGGTGTTTTCAGGTTTTACTCTCTTTCCCTGGTACCCCCTTATATATGAAGAAGAAATATACATATTTTGAGAGGTTGGCAAGATCGGGTCCAAGGAGAGACATGTGCCATACGTTTTTTTCTTAATAACTTGTCCCCAAGTAGGGGCAGATAAAAGTTGAAATTTTCCATTCAAGAAGTGACTACCCAATAGAAACAGGCACTACGTTTTGGCAGTGAATATTGTGATCCTGTAGTTATTGCCATGCAGGGGTTTTGTTCCCACTAAAATGGGGCAGAGGCTTGAATCTTTTCATCTGATAGCCTAAGCTATGTGGATATTTGGCTGGGCAGTGGTCCAGTTTTGACTAGGGTAATCTAAGTGAGATTGGCTGATTCCCTTGTGTAAGTAAAGCAGTTAAGAAATTTGCGTGTAAGAAGTTTTTGGTGCTGATGTTGGGGGAATAAGGAGGTCTTTAAAAATTAGGTGACTTTTTAAACCAAGGGCCTTGAAAATTTGCTGTTCTCTGTGTAAATGCCTCAGGCCTGCCCTTGGCCTTATCCTGCATATCAGAACTGGAGGGAATGGCATACAAGTATTTCGATTGTGTACCACGTATTGCTTGTAGACACTACTTCCAAATGAAACCACCTTGGACTTTTAAAGTTACTGAACACACTGCTGCTCACAAGGATCAGTTAGTTATTTGCTGTTTGTATTTGCTAACCTGTATTTCCTATGATTTGACTGGGTCTTGGTTACCTGGTGACTTTTTGGATGGAGACATTTATGACTTTTCAGCCTAAGTAGACTCCCCCATTTTATTAGCTAGTAAAACAAGTGGAAGGTTTGAAATGGTCTTTAAGAAGACTTATAAGCTGTGATTACTATGCTTATAGTCAATGTGTTTATCCACTTGGAGCTCATTTCTTATATCATAAATAGATTTTTTTTTTTAGCCTTCGTAAGGTCGGTGAACCCATCCTAACTTTGAAAATCCAGTTTGCTGTTGTTTTAAGAATAAGTTTTAAAATGTATCTGAAGTCCTAATCCTGGAGTAATCGGTTCATTTTAATCTTATTTGAAGTTATGCCTTTGAGTAATACTTAGGAAAGTAGAGTAAAAATTACTTCTGTTGTTTTGAAAAGTAAAGCGAGGCCTTCACCTCCGTCTTGCCGTTGCTCCCCAGGTGGAGCTCCCTCACCCTGCCCCCCATCATGAGGTTTCTTCTTTTTTCTGTTGCATGTAATTTGAAAACCATTAATTGTATTATAGAAACAGGAAAAGCAAGCAGGAGAAACCTGTCTTGGGACATCAGAATTCCATTAAGCTAAGTTTTCTTTTTGAGATGTTTACATTTTAAATTAAGTTTCAATATTA
The DNA here is from genome assembly GCF_017311325.1 of Ursus maritimus. Classification (NCBI taxonomy): domain Eukaryota; kingdom Metazoa; phylum Chordata; class Mammalia; order Carnivora; family Ursidae; genus Ursus; species Ursus maritimus. The sequence goes on along the minus strand of NW_024425786.1, from coordinate 5,908,216 downwards.
GTGACCTTCGTTATTTTTCAGTTTTACGGTTCTTTGTTCTGTTCATATGTCCTAAGTCCTTCTGAAACCTCTAAATTGGTGTGTCATAATTCCCTGATTTGGCCTTGGAAGTGTCTAAACCATCATCATGGTTCTCCGTTGGCAAAATTGGGAACTGTTTTGGGGACCCTTTAGTACCCAAGGCCTGTGTTGTCTTTGAGGGATCTGTGGTGGTGAGAGGGTGCTTATTACCCTTGTGGAGTCCATAGTCTGGTAAAGAGGCCAGTGGGGCTTCTGGTCTTCTCTGGAAAGTGCCTGAGGGACAGTCACTGAGACTGTCCAGGGCCCAGTTCAGGGCGTGGGCTGCACACTTGTGAGAGCCACAAGAGCCCTCTTCTCTGTGCACTGGTGGAAATTACACGAATTGCCCAACTCCTCTCTCAGAAGAATTGTATTTTGTTCTGCCCTTGAAAAATTATTCTTTATTTTGCTTTAGTCCTGGACGGCGGGTGCTGCTTCCTCTTGTCTTCCGTGCATCCCTCTTCTGCGCACATACATGCACGTGTGTGTTTATATAGAATGTAAGCCTTCCGGGCAGGGACCTCCTTGTAATACCTCTTTATGTTTCCTTTAGTGCTCAAAACAGAGACCCTTACTTGATGTTTGTTAAAAATGAGGTGTGTGGCCCAGTATGTTCACATATTTGTGAGTGATGGGATGGAAATACACTGTAACCATAGATAGATATATAATTATTGGTCCTAAAAGATTAAAACTTCTCAGTGTTTGTAAGAAAAGGTTTTCCTCATTTTTTGCTCTTCATGTTGTTTTTCATGATCCGCTTTCATGCTGTTTTAAAGGCCAGTTGAAACCTACACATCCTAGGCCTTGGACTATGTAGCGGACAGAAAATCCTTGTTAAACTTTCCTGTCTCAGGACAGTAAGACTGGGACTGGGGGGGTCACTGTGCCACGTTTGGACTTCCTGTCCCTGCTTATCATGGGCAGTAAATCAATTCTGCTGTTTGCACAGCAATTCTGTTTTCTAGATTGTTTATAAGATTGAAACCCATTGTTTATTTTTCTCAGCAGGTTTATTGAGCAAGTCAAGAATAAAATATTGCCTTAAGCAGTAGAGCAAGCCATTAGCCAATTGCAGCTTGGCTTCAAAACGATCGCGTGCGTGTGTGTGTGTGTGTGTGTGTGTGTGTGTGTGTGTGTCTCTGTCTGTGTATTGTGTGTAGTACTGGAGGTGAGAGCCAAGCGAGGTGAAAGAGGTTCAGGGTTGCCAGATCTCTGTAGCTTTGCAAGGTTCCTGTGACTGTTTATGGATTTTTTTCCGCTTTTAGTCAGTTAGTGAGTCACCGTCATATGCCATTTTATTATCTTGAAAACAGTCTGGAATTCTCCTGTATCTTTGCTGTATGAGTGAAATCCCACTGATACATTCTGAACGGCATCAAGTTAAAGTTGTTGGTGTGATGCTTCCGTTAGGTATTTTCAGCTGCAGCCGTTGTCTCTTTGTCCCCATGTGTAGGAGTTGGGATTTTTCTTAAGTTTGACAAGAAATGGTGACTTTCATGTATTTGATTATTTTAGAGGGCTGAAACAGCATAGATCCAACCCCTTGGGACTCAGTGATTATTGATTTAGGCACATGCCTCCTGCGATCAGAACTTGGTTCTCCTTCCCAAAGATGCCTTTTTGGAAATGTGCTAATGAAGTACATGGAAGCCAGTCAGAGGTTTGTGGCCTTCAGTTGTCAAGGGAAGTGTTTAAGCTCTGGAGGGAGAATCTGGAATGTGTGGAACAACAGGAGGAATAATTAAATTCTGAAGGAAACAGGCCCAGTGAGTCTTTATACATGGCCAGCTTCAGCAAAGTAAAGCAGGCAGCAAGTGAAGTGGGCAAACTGTAGACATTCTGGAGAAGGTGGAATAGAAAGCAAAACAAAACTTCTAAAAAAATGTTTAAATTTGCTTTGTCCTGTGGATTGAATTTGCTTATCAAAACCTGAAGTTCGGGGTGCCTGGGCGGCTTAGTCGGTTAAGTGGCTGCCTTTGGCTCAGATCATGATCCCAGGGTCCTGGGATCGAGCCCCGCATCGGGCTCCCTGCTCGATGGGCAGCCTGCTTCTCCCTCTCTGTTGCTTGTGCTCTCTCTCGTGCACGTGCTCTCTCTCTCAAATCAATGAATGAAATATTTTTTTAAAGAAAAAATTTGAAGCTCTTGGGGCGCTTGGGTGGCTCAGTTGGTTGAACGTCTGGCCCTTGATTTCAGCTCAGGTCATGATCTCAAGGTTGTGGGATTGAGCCCCATGTTGGGCTCTGTGCTCAGCACTGGGTCTGCTTGTCCCTCTCCCTCTCCTCCTCCCCGTGCTCACGAGTGTGCACTCACTCTCTCATGGTGTCTCTCTCTCTCTCTCTCTCTCTGTCTCTCTAAAATAAATAAATAAAATCTTAAACAAAAACAAACTTGAAGCTCTTAATTCTTTTGTCATGTCAGCTTATCAGGTGACTCAGGAGAAAAGTCCATGTGCTTCTCTAACAGATTATATTATGCTTATCGGATGATTAGGCAGAATAATACAGTTAAAGAATGGAATGCTTCTTATATAGTCACTTTGTATTAAATGTGCAAGTTTACACCTTGGAACATGCATCCATTTGTCCAGTATGTATGTCTCAGACTGAAACTAAAGCATACTGTTTTCTTTTATACTATATTCTGTTCTCATTATTGATTGTTCAAATGCTAAAAGTACCCTACCAGGCATGTCTATAAATACTTTGATTTCTTATAAAATTTTCCTAGAAATCAGTGACAGGATGTTTAGATAGTGTGAATATAAAAATTTAGAGTTTATTCCTAATACCATTCTATCAACAAGCACTTGGAGAGCTCATTGAGTATGAGAAGAGATGTGACTCTATCTATTCCCTGGGGATCCCTCCAGCTGTTCGGTTACCATAGTGAGAGTTGCCCGGGACCTACGTGTGAAACTATGGGGCACAGACTCTAAGTGGTAATGGGAGTCAGAGGACCTGAAGATGAGGGCTGAAGGAACATCTTGGAAAATGTGCATTTGGGCCTGGAAGTTAGGTGAAGGATAGGTGTTTTAAAGAAATGCCTTGCCAAAGAAAGTCTTTGAAGTATCCTTGAAGAATTCCCTAATACCTGAATCCCTCCACAGCATGCCTTCAGAGTGGCTGCCCCGCTATCCCTGAGAGCCTGGTAACATTGAACCCATTAAATGGGACCATGGTGGTTTGGGACAGTTCCCTTGCTTTAGATGTCCTCCTTTTATGACACCAGGATCTGAATCCCTTCATCTTCCATGTGTTGTCCTAGTTGAGTCCCTTGATGACACAGAGAAATATTCATGCCATGCCCCTCCTGCACAGAGGCTCTGCAGACAGGTCAGGGTGGTCGACACTCCTGCCTGGGCTTCTGCTTTCCACACTATGTATTCTAGGTGAGCTCCTTCGGACCATTGTCCTTTGGCCCTGCCAGCAGCCTCAGGCAGCCAGGGTAGCGTTTGTCTCTCGCCCTGGCCTTCTCCTTCACCCAGCAGACAGGCACGTGTATTAACTCAGTACACACTTCCCAGCGTAACAGAAAGTCACATGATAGGTTTTGTTTATTTTGTTGAGTTTAGCACATGTTAAGGTTAGCATTTTTAACCCAACTCTTATTTCCCACAATGAACAAGTGTTAATATTAGGATTCCGTAAAAGACATTACCTGTTACAGCAGTGTATACTCAAACTAACCATCCGTTAGGCCGTTTCACACCTGGAGTGTACCTGAGCAAAGATTTCCAGCACCAAACCACAGCATAATCAAGTGTGAAACAGTGGGCTCTTTCCTTTGGGATAGACCATTAGCTTTAGTCCCTACCCCAGAACCTCCCCAGAAGTCTTGTCCATGCTTATAATCCTGGCACCAGAGCAGTCCCTCAGCCCATTTCTCCATGTTTTGGTAACCTATGGCTGAAGAGGAAGATAGCAGTCATTTAGCAGACACGTCTTTGCCTGTCAGCTGCTTTTGTTTCAACTATTGAAAGCAAAGCCTGAGTGACAGAGTTCTCCTCCCCCCCCCCCCCCCCCGCCCCCGAAACAAAAAGTGGGAAAATGGGCTGTTTGTGGACTAAACTGAGAGCCCTGGGTTTTAAGGGAAATCACTGCTGTGGTGCTTGCTGTCAGTTTTCCAAATTGGATTTTCTGCCTTTCACTGAGCTTTTCCTCTCCCACTCCTTCCATGTTGGTGGGGAGAGTACCCCAACAACACATTTCATAGTAAGTGTATCCTGACAGGAGTATGGCAGTTCCCTTGTGTCCCTGTGGCCTCACCTGTTTGTTGTAACTAACCGATCCAGAGTAGGTTGTCTGGCTTCTCATTCTGTTTACCATTGCTGGAGAACACATGGGCAAGGTCAGAAGGTCTGGAACTGAGCTGCACAGCCGCTGTCTTGCAGAAGCACATGGCCTTAGGTCTGTCAGGCTGACCGTTTCCTGTTCTCAGGTGCTGCACTCCCTCTGCTGGTCTTGAGGACGCTGGTGCTTCCTTCAGACCGCGTGGCTCTGCATTCACGAGGTCGCGGTCCGGTTCCCCAAGCCTTCAGCTGTGTATGTTGCAAAGAAAAACAAGAGAACTTCCTGGCTGTGGGAAAATTATTTCAGTTCTCTGGCAGGGGTGGTAAGGAGTACATGTAATAGAGGTCCCTCCTAGTGCCATTCCCCTACCTCACATCCTGCCCCTAAAGTATTCCAAGACAGTTTAACTTCTTTGGGGTGCCCCCAAATCCAGCATTTCTCTGCTTGATGGTTGTTCCTTATACTAGATTTCTTTTACTGCCAGCCCCTGCCCTCGGCGCAGCCTCCACCTCTCCCCAGTGCTCACGGCCGGGGTCATTTTTTATAGCACACATAACCTTTAAACCAAAAAGAAAGTACATTGCTTATAACAAAATGAATCTCTTTTCTGCTTTTATTTTGAAAAGTCCTCCTTGTTGTTTAATGTGGAGGATATTCGTGCTGAAAGCCTGTTCCAAGTAGGCATTTGTGCATCCCAGAGGAACTTTTGATTTATTTCCTTAACTCTGCCCTCCTTTCTCTGTGGTTCAGAAACCTTTAATGGTCTATGAAACTCTGAGACTTCAGTGCAAAACAGTAGTCGTTTTAAGAACCCCTCCTACTATATAAAAGGCCTGCCAGTTTCCACATGCTGGGTTTTTGACTCCCTGACAGGCTGACCTCTCACAAATTTTGGTTGTACAGCAGGGCATCCAGGGTTGGGGCCTTGATAATGGTTTTGTGAAATATTTTTTCTCCTCTCCCTCTTTGAAAAGTTGTAATGAGAATTCCGGGCTCTCGGCCAGCCCGTGGGATGTGATACAGTAGAAATGTTTCTGGTGCCCTTTGTTACTGTTCAGCTTTGATTAGGTTTATTTCCCGTAAGCTTAATTTTGCACCCCCCCTCTCCCCTTTTTTATGGCTCAGGAGGTTAACTGAGCCAAGGTTATGTATTTTATTACGCAAGCTGCTGCAGCCTTATGGAGTCACTGCACCAGGCCTTTGTGGCAGAAAGATGAGGGGAGGCCACTTCCTTCATATCCTCGCATTTCTTCTTCCCAAGGCTGCCTGCTCCTGATCATGTCTGCTCATGGAAGGCTATGACCAGCCCTGCAGGTTGGGGGCTTGCCCGTGGGTCTCCTACTCAGGGCGTTCCAGGAAACCATTGTACAACGTGTCTTGAGATTTTGTGAAGTTAGAAATCATGGTAGAGCTCTGTCTCTCCGGGGTTTCTGCCAGGCGGAGGGAGGAGGTGGGGGTGCCTCTAGAACAGCAGGCCGCAGACAGTGACACCCCTTTGATCTTGCTTGTGGTTCTCCATTTCAAAAGAAAGAAGTGGTTGCCGCTTAAAAAAGTTTTCTAATACTGCTTTGACTTGGTATTTATAGCTCTTTTTATCCTTGCAGATGAGAACACTCTACAGACATTTCATCAGTTCCCCTGATACCCTGTGAAGGTACCAGGGTTCTTGCACAAGCTCGGGGAAGGAAACTGAGGCATAGTGACACTAAAGGGGCCCCCTCCGTCACAGACATCATCTAGGTCAGGAGTAGGGGTGAGGCAAGAGCAGAGCCTGCGTGGTATGAGTGCTTGTGTTTGGGGCCATGCTTGCTTTTTATAGGAGGAAAGTGAGATTTTATTATCATAGAAATTCTTTATTCACAGTAGGACTCCTTGGCCAACTTACAGTGATGAAGTATAACGTATAAATGTATATAAAGTATACATGTAACTCTTGTGTGCCCAAGAGCTGTTGAGACATGGACTGTGGTAAGCTGCTGGCGTGGGGGGGGGGGTGCACTAAACTTGTAAGCTGTGTTTTGAATTTGGGCATAGACAGTAAACCTGACATTGAATTCAGATCTAGAAGCTGAGATTGAAGCTTGTGCCATCGCAGAACTGACCCCCCGAGCTCCCCGCTGAGGGGTTGTGATGGGAGTGGTGTCCCTGAGAACAGGAGTGAGGGGTGTCGAGGGTCACTCAGACTCTCTCTACCCAGGAGTTCTGTGCCTTCTCGAGAATAATTCTGGCTCCTAGCACTGGCTCGAAGGCTTTTGCCAACTGAATAGCTAATAGAATGACCTTCCTTTAGGCACACAGAGAGAGGGGTAGTTGTCCCTGGTACCTTATTGGAGCAGAATAATATATACTAAAGTGATACTTTGAGCACTCCTTCCTTGATTTTGTCCCTATTTTCTTTGGGCCCTCACTGCCTGTTTCTGGCCACAGCTCATCAGCTCTAAACCAGTTGAGCCCCTCATCCTTCAGGCTACACTCTCATGCAAGCTTTCTTGGGAAAGTTGTTGGGTTTTTTCTCTCCCTGTTTAGAAACACAGATGTCTTACATCTCCACAAAGGAATTTTGGAAATAAACCTATTTACAGAAAGATCCACACAAGTTTGACATTGTTTCCTCAAAGCACCTTGTTCACAGTCCTTAGCAAATACACTGCTCTTCGAAGTCAGATACCCCTCCACCTTTTTCTTCCTCCAGCCTCCAGTGTCCTCAGATGCCTGCACAGCTGAGCAGGAAATAAGGTTCCTTTTTCCCTAAACTAGTCGTGCAAACAAGGCCAAAGAGGAAATTGCTCATTCTTTGGTATTATTAAGTTTATTTTTAGTTTCCTAGTACTTGATTTATTTTAGAGGAAGCAGAGGGATAAAATGCAGTATCTTAGTAAGGGAAATACTAGATACTGTATCTGAAGCATTATTACTAAGTTAACAAACTTTTCATGATGAGTGCTTTCTGACTGGCCCTTAAAGTGTGTGTGTGTGTGTGTGTTTTATTTTATTTACATGTATTGATTTACATGTCACTCAGCAGACATTTGAGTCCCCATGTGGAAGACTTTTTGGCTAGATGCTGAGGGTGTGCCGAAGGCTCCCGGAATGGCTTTTCCAGTTGACAGAGCAGCTTCTCCCATTTTATACTCTTTCTTCCTCATGACAGTCTCCCGAAGCAGTTAGATGACCGCGGCTCAGTGCTGGGACACAGACCTGTGACTTGTTATCACTCTTACTTGCTCATCCCCCCATAAGCACCAAGTATACTAAACCTTTCTCTTCCCCGCATCAGATCTCGTGACCAATGAGTTTGTCAGCTCTGCAGTGGCCTCTTCTTCCTTCTTACATAAAATTGCTGGCAAAAGGAAATGTGTGAGTTCTTGTTCCAGTCTCCCTGTCCTTGGACAAGTTACTCGATTGCTCTGTTTTTAGTCTTCTCATCTATAACATGGGGATAATGTGACCTACATCCTAGGACATTTGTGAGGATTAATTGAGTACAGGCATACCTTGTGTTACCGAGCTTTGCAGATACTGTATTTTTTACAAATTGAAGGTTCTAGACTTCTGTGCAGGAAGGAACTGCAGATGTGGTGGAAACAGCAGGAGAACTAGAACTAGAAGTGGAGCCTGAAGATGGGACTGAATTGCTGCAATCCCAGGATGAAAGTTTAACTTCTTATGGACAAGCAAAAAAAGGGGGGTTTCTTGAGATGGAATGTGCTCCTGATGAAGAGCTGTGAAGACTGTTGAAATGACAATGAAGGATCGAGAACATGGCACAGATTTAGCTGGTGGAGCAGCAGCGGGGTCTGAGAGGATTAACTCCAGTTGTGAAAGCACTTCCGCGTGGCTACAATGCTATCAAACAGCATTGCATGCTACAGAGAACTTGTTTGCCAAAGAGTCAGTCAACACAGCAACCTTCGTTGTTGTCTTGTTGTAAGAAATCGCCACGGCCACCCCAAACTTCAGCACTCACCACCCGGAGCAGTCTGCAGCCACTGCATCCAGGGAAGACCCTCCAACAGCAAAAAGGTCATGTCTCCCTGAAAGCTCAGATGATGGTTAGCACTTTGTAGGAATGAAGTATTTTTAATTAAGGTATATATACATTGTTGTTTTAGACATAATGCTATGGCACACTTAATAGAACAGTATAGTGTAAATGTAACTTCACGTGTGCTGGAAAACAAAAAAATTCATTTGACTTGCTTTGTTGTGATACTCACTTTTTCGCGGTGGTCTGGAACTGAACCCACGCTGAGGTATGCCTGTACTTGATGGTCAGAGTGGTCTTACCTATATGTAGTTGTGAAACCTAAAATATTTTGAGGACCTGAAAAGCAAAGAATCTTACTCAGTTAACACTTTGAAATTGTATACAGTATGTTTGGCTCATTTTGAGGGGCGGGGTTACTTACAATCCACATTTCTTTTCTTTTCTTCTTCTTTTTTTTTTTTTTTTAATTATTTGTCAGAGAGAGAGACAGCCAGCGAGAGAGGGAACACAAGCAGGGGGAGTGGGAGAGGAAGAAGCAGGCTCCCAGCGGAGCAGGGAGCCCAATGTGGGGCTCGATCCCAGGACCCTGGGATCGTGCCCTGGGCTGAAGGCAGATGCTTAATGACTGAGCCACCCAGGCGCCCCAACAATCCACATTTCTGTTACACTCCTCAAATAATCTGGCCGGGGAAACTCCATGTAACTGGATTATGTGCCCAAAGATGAATTGTACGAATTTATGCTCGATTTGAGGTCTGTCCTGTATGTGAAGTTAGAGTACTGGAATTAGAAGTTGAAATTTGGAATTATAGAATGTTAAGAAATGCAGTTGATTTGGTCTTCCCAAAATATCAGTCCCATCTCTCCATCTTGCTGTCTTCAAGCTGTCAGGGTTTTTTAGTAGAGAAACCAGGGGCTTTCCTTGGCCTGTGCTGCAGAAGATTCCTGCTGTGTGAGTCACCAGGTGGACATGTGTGGAAGACTGGGCCGTGAGCTCTTGTTAGCTGAAACTTCTAATAGCACTCCAAATTATAAACAGAGCAAATGAGGGGGATTTAAAAAGAGATTCTTAAATTTTAATATATTTTCCTTTTTCTTTTCTTTTTCTTTTTTTTTTTTTAAAGATTTTATTTATTTATTTGACAGAAAGACAGCCAGCGAGAGAGGGAACACAAGCAGGGGGAGTGGGAGAGGAAGAAGCAGGCTCCCAGC
>NW_024425786.1:5849696-5898651 GCF_017311325.1 Ursus maritimus | reverse complement strand
AGACAGCCAGCGAGAGAGGGAACACAAGCAGGGGGAGTGGGAGAGGAAGAAGCAGGCTCCCAGCAGAGCAGGTCGCCTGATGCGGGGCTCCATCCCAGGACCCCGGGATCATGCCCTGGGCCAAAGGCAGATGCTTAATGACTGAGCCACCCAGGCGCCCCCTTAATGTATTTTCTTGAGATATTTTAAACTCTAGTTTACATAGTTTTCATTTTTCATTGATTAAATTGTCTCTGGTTTACTTAGTTGCCTGGTTCTGGATGTATCAGGGTTGAGGGTTATTGTTTTTCTGTGACCTAGGCTATTCAAGTGATGTTAATAACAGAAGTAATGTCTTGTTTGTGCTTAGGTCCCTTTGTTGAGAGGGACCCAGTATGCCAATAATACAGAACATTCTGTGTCATTATCAAAGCATATTGACCTGTTAGGGTCAGAAATCAACCCCATTTTATAAGTACAACTAAACGAGACATGAGGAGGGGGGGACGTATTCACCTAGAGCAATTTAGCAGGTTTTTAGATTGTGTCACCAAGAGAAAGGAGGTCCACTAAACCAGTGCTTGCTGTTTTCATGCTATGGTTCCCATTGGAAGAGCCCCAGAGCTGCAGATACTGTGGCTCAGGCCTCACCAAAGAGGACACTGTATCTTCCTTGGCATTTATTTCTTTAGTGGGGATGGAGGTAAGAAGCGTTACATTTGCGTCCTTCCAGAAGAACTTAAAACTGAAAACCTCAGAAATGTCTGGAAAGGTGTAAGATCTAAAGTAATGCAAAGCGTAGGATAATATGTGGCAAAGCAGTATTGTCTTGGGTAAGTTGAATGGTCACTTAGGGACTAGTCGTATGGAAGTCCTGTCTGAGCTTGTCCCTTTTCCTTCTTCTTCTTCTTCTTTTTTTTTTTTTTAAAGATTTTATTCATTTGACAGAGAGAGAGACAGCCAGCGAGAGAGGGAACACAAGCAGGGGGAGTGGGAGAGGAAGAAGCAGGCTCACAGCGGAAGAGCCTGATGTGGGGCTCGATCCCACAACGCCAGGATCACGCCCTGAGCCGAAGGCAGACGCTTAACCTCTGTGCCACCCAGGCGCCCCTTGTCCCTTTTCCTTCTTATCCATGAGCTGACCACACACTGCTTCTCATACTCTATGATACGCTTCATTTTCTTCTGTAGTGCACATCTTCACTGTATTCTTGACCATGACCATAAACTGTATTCATGACCATAGTTGAGAATTCTTACGTTATTTCTGTGAAAGGGAAGCCCGTGAAAACAATCACGGAGACGGCACATCGTGCCCACTGCAGCTGTCTTTCTGTGCAGGTCCCTTGCATTGATCAGAGTGCTGCCTAATAAGAGGCTGAGACTTTCATCGCAGATATCCCTCCAGGCTTTGTAATTTTCCAGACCAGATCGCCCAACTGATGGAAGCGTTTTCATGACAGTCTTGCAGCAGATGTTTACTCTGTGTGCACTGGCTTCACAGATGCTGGCTGACCCCGTTAGGGTCTCTGAATCCATTGTAGATGGACTCCACCACTAGTGTGAATCATGACTACTTTGTTACCATAATTAGAGCTACTAAAAGGAAGGATGGAGGTGATGTGGACAGTGTTCAAAGGAGGTGTTCAGTGTTGACAGGGAAGAGCAAGTGTTTCATCTTCGCTGCTGAATTTTTAGAAAGCGAGAAATGAAAAATGAGACCCAGGGGGGAGGAGAAAGGATGCTCCCTAAGCTTATTACATATATTCAGTATCCAGGTTAGGTAAAAATATCAGACTAAAAAGATAAAAGGATTTGGTTAGAGTAGACTTTTTTGATTTTTCAGTTGGATGATATTTTGCTGATTGTTGTTTTTTACAATGCCCTTTATAAGATTTTTTATTTCGAAAGAATGAGGCATTATGTTTAACTTGTAATCTTCGAAACATATAAATGGTTTTTTAGGTTATTTCTTAAAAGATAAGTCAAGTTGGTGTTGGATTCTCATATAATCATTCATTAATATTTATTGATAGTCTACATAATGCTGAACATGGTGTTAAATGCTAGACATGGGGCACCTGGGTGGCTCAGTTGTTAAGTGTCTGCCTTCGGCTCAGGGCGTGGTCCCGGCGTTCTGGGATCGAGCCCCGCATCAGGCTCCTCCGCTGGGAGCCTGCTTCTTCCTCTCCCACTCCCCCTGCTTGTGTTCCCTCTCTCGCTGGCTGTCTCTCTCTCTGCCAAATAAATAAATAAATAAATCTTTAAAAAAAAAATGCTAGACACGTATCATTCCACAAGAAATAGGTTCCCTGGTTCATGGAAAATTTAAGTCTATGAAGAAGACTTAAGTGAATAATCCCTTAACGTATGTAGTTACAAATCCTGATAAGTACTATAAAAGAAAAGTACTGGGTATATAACAGGGACCTAACTTCAATAAAGGAATGTCTGAAGATGTTTCATTTGAATTATGACCCGAGAGATGAGGGAAGGGTAGAATCAGAAGAGCACCCGGCCACGGGACCAGCCTGTGTAGAGGCCCTGGAATAGGATGACCTTGGAACTCAGGTGGGACTGTAAGAAAATAAGTGTGTGGAGCTGTATTAAGCGAAAGGAGACTAGTGAGGGGCGAGGTAGAGGTGATAGGAACCGGTCAGTCAGATTGTGGCGACCTTGCAGGAAGCCAGCAATAGTGATAGCATGTCCCGAACGCCTCTGCTGTGTCAGGCACTGTTCTGGGGACTTTACATGCATTCATTCATTGGCCTCATAGATAAATGGCTGTGTACCTTTCCCGAGTTCATAAAGTAGCGTAGCCAGGATTTGATCGCAGTTTGGCTTCAGAATCCATACTCTTAAACACCTCGTTATGTTTTTATTCAGAGAATCATGATAAGCCATTAAAGAGTTTTCAGACAGGATAAGTTACATCAGATTTGTTTTGTCTTATATATAAATTATATATTTACATTATATTACAGTATATATAACACTATAAATTTATATATATAAATACACATATATGCATACGTGCACACACACACACACACATACACAGTGCAGTGTGGAAAATGGGTTGAAGCAGGTCAGGAGTGGAGTTGGGCAGTCAGGCGACAACCATGGCTGTCGTGTGCTTGTTTGCCCCCGCTGGCTTCACCACAGTAGGTGCCTCCACTGCGGCAAACGACGGGAAGAATCTGTAAGTATATGAGTGGAATGGCAAGGGCTTTTCTGAAATAGCTGTGAGTGAAGAACAGGACAGTGATGTGGCACACCCAGCCGATGTTTGGGGGGGGGGGGTTTCACCTTGTCTCCCGTGTACATACTTTGTTCTCCAGGTTTTTTGGGGTTTTTTAAAGATTTTATTTATTAATTTATTTGACAGAGAGACAGCCAGCGAGAGAGGGAACACAAGCAGGGGGAGTGGGAGAGGAAGAAGCAGGCTCCCAGCAGAGGAGCCCAATACGGGGCTTGATCCCGGGACTCTGGGATCATGCCCTGAGCCCAAGGCAGACGCTTAATGACTGAGCCACCCAGGCGCCCCTGTTCTCCAGGTTTTACACAAACATACACGTGGGTTAGTTTGACATATTCTTTGTTATCACTTGAGCCTGCTTGTCCTGTAGATTAATTTGGAAACCATTGACATCTATAGAATAGTCCTTTTTGGCCTTACCTAGAAGCACAGCTCTGCTTCTTTTAAGCTCATTTGGATAATTTTGAAGACTACCCTGGGGGACGCACTTCTTGTCACCCCTCTTAGAAATAGATGGTTTCTAAGGGGTTGTCATTTTATAAGTGCCACACTTCCTTTAAGATACCACAACATTCTGGAAAACAGTGATCTTAACACTGGGCAGACAAGACAAAGAAGGGTCTCAGACCTGAGGCCCATGTGTGGATTCGAAGAGCTCGAACACAGGTAGATGCAGGGCACCAAAATGTGAGCGGCCCTGCAGTGGCTGTGCTGGGGGCTTAGGCAGCTGGCGGTCAGGAAGGGGGCAGGTAGAAGAGGAACTATTTGGGGTGCAGAAACAGTTAAGCAAGGGCAGAGTAAACCCTTACCCTGTGGTCTTCTGAACAGGAAGTACTTGCTTATACAACTATCCAGTTCTTGGTAGAGATGAGAAACCTTGTTTTCAATAGCAGAATTGGAATGTTTGACAATCTTCTGGTTTGTTGTTGTTTTAGTAAATATTGAGGAATTATAAAGGAATCTTTATAAAATATGTGTTTGGTATAAAAATAGCATAGTGAATTCCTGTGTACTACCACAAGTTTGAGAACTGCGCGCAGTGTTCCCTCCCGGATCCAATTCCTTGTCCTCTCCACTTAGAGATAACCGCTATCCTGAATACTGTGTTATAATCCCTTTCCTTTTCTTCATGGTTTTGCCTCAAATATTTGTATCCTTCCACAGTATATTGTTTACTTTTACATGTTTTTGAACTTCATGGAAATGGAATCACAGATGAAGAATAGATTTCTGCACCTTCGTTCTTTTTACTCACCTTTATCCTAAGATTCAACCATGTCACGTGGTTCCACCCTGTTTCACAGCATTGTAGGAATATAATACATTTTACTTCTCTTTTCCGCTGTTGATGGACATTTCGGTTTGTTTCAGGTTTCTGTTTTCTGTTTCGCTATTGCAGACAGTCTGTGAGTGCTCCTGTACGTGTCTCCTGGTGCGTGTGTAAAGGTGGCTCCTTAGGGTATACCTAGGAATGCGATTTCTGGGTTATAGGCATGCATATCTGCTACTTTACTAAATGAGGGCAGTTACTTCCTGATGTATGTAAGAGTTCCAGGAACTTCACATCCTTGCCAGCACTTGATAGAGTCACACATTAAAATGTTTGCCAGTATTGTGAGTTTGAAGTCTTTCAGAGTAGTTTTAATTTGTATTTCCCTGACTACTATGGATATAGGACATCTTGTAATACATTTATTAGCCATATGTTTCCTCTTCCGTGAAGGATTTATGTAAATCTTTTGCTCATTCTTCAGTTGAATTGTCTTTTCTTTTTGATTTGTAAAAATTCTAGATGTTCCTTATTTTAAATATTGTGTGTTGCAAATGTCTGCTTCTGATTTGTGGCGTACTTTTTGTGTTCTTTATGGTAGAATTGGCATTTTCTTAAATTTGATGTAGTTAAATTTATTAGTCTTTGTGATTTGAGTTTGTATTGTTTAAGGAATCTTTCTTCATGGTTGTAAAGGCAGTCCCTTCTATTTGTCTTCCAAGAGTTCTATAATTCTGCTTTTCATATTTAAGTCTTTAGTCCCTTGGAATTGGTTCATTGTGTGTGGTGTGAGGTAGAGGACCAGCTTTATTTTTGTGTTTGTTTAACCAAGTGTCCCAATACCGTCTTTTTAGAAATCCAGCCTTTCTTTCACTAAGCTGTATTACCAGATATGTCAAAAATGAAATTTCTAGAAATGTGTGAATCTACGTCTGGGCTCTGTTTTGTTCCATTGGTCCGTTCATCTGCCTCTGTGTCAGTACCTTACTGTCTAGCATTAGAATAATTGTCAATATTTGGTGTGGTACTTTCCCACCCAGTTCTTCTTTTTCAAGAATATGTTGGTTAGTGGCCCCTTGCTCTTCTTAAAAATTTTTAGAAGCAGCCTGTCTTGCTCCACAAACTAACCAGTTGGGATTTTAAATGAGATTGCATTACATTGCACGTCTAGATCCTATCCACTGATTTTGGTCTTTCTTTACTCCTCTTTTTCCTACTTGGACAGTTTCTCCAAGTCACGTTGTGAAATACTTCTCCACACTGTTTCTTGCATGTTGCAGCCTTTCCTTGAGAGAATATAGAATAGATTTCAAAACCTTTGTCTTCTATGTTATGTCTTTGAGGTAAACTTAGTTTGAAAAATCCAACCATAAGAATTTGAGGCTGCTGTTCAATTTGCTGCCTCCAGAAAGGAAACTCTGGCTCTTTGGGATTCTGCCTTGGCAGCGTTTCAGAGCCTGATTCTATAGAGTGGGAAGCCTTGCTTGTGTGGCTTTAATGTCTTTATGGGACAGTGCTGCACGAGCTAATAGGAGCTCATGAATGCTCTTGCAATTAGTAATGCCCAAATGCGGGAAGTATATCTTGGCTTGGAATGAGAGAGGATCCTGCGAAGTTTTCTTGGCTCTCTTTTTTCTTAAGATTTATACAGGACACAACAGCAATTCTTCTTCTTCCTTTTTTTTTTTTTTTTGTCTTTCTGACTCAAGGATAATTTTTAAGGAGAGGTTAGTTAACCACGTGTCACAACTTTTCTTAAATACAGGTATTTTGACCAGTTGGGACAGAAGTGCACATTAAATTTATGAAAATTATTTTCCTTACCTGCTTGGAAGCTTGGAAACTGGTTCTCCTTTGTGTTTCTTTTGACTTCTCTAAGCCCAGTTGAGGGGGGGGCTATTAAAAGTCTTCCCTTCAGGAGATAAAAGCTCACCAAGTAGCTGATCAGGCCTTCTTAGGCCTGGGGATTGTTTTGTATTGCGTTGTTTTGTTTTGACACCAGGATCCAGAAGTATGACATGATCTGATATTCTTAAAGGTCCTTTTGGCACCCAGGGAATTCCTGTATTTCCTTTGTAAATTAACATAAAGCAGGATTTAAAACTCCGCTGTAGCCTACTCCACTTCAATCTTCAGGAATTAGACCAGCTCTTCCTTGGATCGTTTGCGACTTATCAGGGAGCTGTGCTTTACTCAAGACTTCCTGAGTAGACCTGACCCTCTGTCCAGGCAAAGGGCAGGGAGGCAAGGAGGCGGGAGGCAGCCAGAGACTCTGGAAGGAGGGGCTCTGAGGCATCATTAAAGACATTAAGAGTCAACTTAGTCATTATGCTGTGGCAGGTGTTGGTATTATTCATTGAACTATTCATTTATATGTATAATCCATTTGATTTTATTTTAGACAGTGAACGTGTTAAATTTTAAAATGCAATTAGAACAATTCAGAGGCTGCTTCTCTACCCCCCCCCCACCCCCACCCCGTGCTTCTAAAGAGCATGGGTCCAAGGCCACACTTGACCTAGTCTTGCTAGAAATTCAGGAACAAGATGGGAGGACCCAATATCCTGGTGGCTGGCAGAAATAGCCCTGCAGAACTGCTCTTGGGCAGGCAGGCCCTGGAGGAGAATGTGGGCAAGAGGGACTGACTTGTCAGAGACTGCTTTGGAGTCTTATGGACTTTTAGATTGTTGTTGAAGTGATCGTGGTCATTTCATCGGTGAAGAAATACACCCATGACTGGCATGTTGATGTCTACTTATTCATCTCTGTTTCGCAGGAGCACTAATCACTTTTGGTTCTCAGTTCTACCCGCAGGAGTGAGACATAGTTTAGCTGGGACTTTTTAGGATTTAAGTCATGGGACTAAAAAGCATGTGGCTTGACTTCTTTATTAGCAATCTGGAATTACTTTCTGGAACAATTGAGTCAAAGTGTACAGAGCCATGCTGCTTCCTGTGGCCAGAAGGAGCATAGGAAGCACCTTCAAGGCATCTGGTTGTGGCATCAGAGCCTTTGATCCAGATCATATGTGACAACAATTTTTAAGTGCTACTCATCAGACCAGTTTTCCTCTTATCTGGGGTTAGTATACAACCTCTCATCTCTGCTCTTGCCTAAGCAGCTAACACTTGCCTCTTGATTTGCTGCCATATGTGAGTTACTGTTGAAATGATTGCTTGAGTTCCCAGGGAAGGATGCTTACTCTTCTTATTAACACGATGTTGGGATGTAGGTGCTTTTAGTACCCCCAGTGCATCCAGAGCCGCACATTAATTTTCTGGACACGTTAGTACAATCATTACAAAATCGACAGTATGTCCTGAGGGGAAAAGTAGGGCTGCAGAGAAGGACACATGTAACTCTGGGGTAGACTGAACTTTACACATGTCCAGGCTCACACCGTCCCCTGGCTACACAGCACAGAGGGGCAGAGGGACAACCACACAGTGGACTAGATTGTAGAACCCAGGCCTCTTGAGTCACTGGGCCCCAGGATGTTTTGGGGGTGATTCATTTTTTCCATCCTCAGCTCAGCATCAGAAACGATGCTCCTCAAGAGTCTTCTGCATTTTCTTTCTGCTTAAAGAGTTTATGTTCTAAGCCAGTAATTTTCAGACTGGAGTTTGCGACACTCCGGTATGTTCCACATTGTCCAGAGAGAATATTTTTGAAGTTCAGTAATAGAGTTCATTGTAATTAGGTATAATTTTTAACATAAGTAGATGTTCTTTGGTGCTTTTTAAAAGTGGGTTTATGGTGTCATGAAATTAAATAATGGGATGTTGCAGGTCCCCCTAGCTGGGCCTTTCCAATCTGTCCCATCAAAGCTAATTCGATATTGAAGTGTAGGGATAGCTGGTAAACCCCAAGGTGGCCTGCTAAAGATTGGCGGGTACATTATCTTGGTTTTGTTCTCATCCTGCTGAAAGGCTTAATGATACTGTCTGTTCTGATTCTCTTGCTGATTACCTAAGAGTGGAAGCTGAGGCTGGGCAGAGAGAGGACTTTGTAAGTTGCCTCACTGAGGCCATTAGATAGGTATATGTTGTCCTGATGGTTCTGTTTGGGGATCTTCCGGAGAATGCCGACCTGTTTGAACTGTGCTGTCTTCATCCTGTGAACCTGCCCCAAACAGCATTATCATTCACAATGCCTAGCATTCCCTTGTTCTCTGTGTGACGTGCCTGTAGTTTTCCGGACACATAGAGGAAGTCAGTCAGTTACAGAGACTACTGTTCTTTGAGAGATTTTTTTTTTAAATTCAGTTAATTAAAATGGTTCTTTAAGTTGAACTTAGTTTTGAGTTTCTAGTGGGAAGAACTCGGTACAGGAATAGCGGTGCAGGCGGCAAAAGCCTCACGTGTTGCCCTGCCGGACTCCAGAGGTGGATTCCAGCTCATTGTAGTGTTTTAGTTTGTGCTGAACACAGGTTAATGGATACAAATGAGAAGCCGTTATTTGTAGCAGAAGATGTCTGTAGCTGACCTGGGATGTGTAGGTCTCCTTTGGCCACCCTGCTTCTGGCATTACGAGGGCTTAACTGTGTCCTTATGACTCCCAGAGAGGAATGTCGCCAACCCAGAAATACAGCCAGTTCATCTCTGAGGCCAGTGTAAGCATTCGAACTGTTTGGATCCTTGTTTCTTCTTAAATATGATTGTATTCTTTTCACCCAGTTCAGTTCAATACTGCTTTTTCAGTCAGAGTTTTAAAATATTTAATGCATTTGCTATTTCTAGAAACACTGAGTTTGTTTGCTTTCTCCTGTTTGGGACTTGGCTTTCTTTGTGACTGGGACGCAGTCATTTTCCCAGCAGGCAGAGGAGGCGGCGCTGCAGCCAGCCACCACCGCTGTGGGCTCCTGGTTTGTTCCATTGTCATACATCAAAGAGTAATAAGCACCATCACTTACGGATCTTAATGTCACAATTCAATGCTGTTATTTTTCTCTGTTTTTAAAATGAAGAAACAGAGGCCCAGAGGGTTTAGGTCCAAGTGGCACAGCCAGTGGCTGCCTTTCTCATTGTTGAGTTCTGTGGTTCAGGTGAGGAACTCCAGATGGGAAAGGCTAGACAGCCAGTAATTGCTCATTGTTTCCCTTCCCTTTTCCTCCTCAACAGCTTACTCTCCCTCCCCCCTCACATGCACACATGTTTGCCATTTGACCAGAATTACCAAGCCAAGGCCGAAGATGGAAAGTGAATTTTTTTCATTTACGTGGAGGGAGCTTTGTGTGCCACCCAGTTCCGCCGACCTTGGGATACTTGCGGTCATAGAGGTGGACCTGGGATCATTGCAGCCAAGCTGGTGGAAGCATAAGCACTTGCATGGGCCATGGGCTGCCACCACGGATGCTTCAGGCTACAGCCCAGCAGGCTGTCCTTTTTTAGTTTTGTTTTCTAAAAAGTCTGTCAGGACTTCTAATTTGAAAGCATAATCCCAGGGCCTTTTGGTATCTGCCTGCAAGAAGCCTGTGTGTGCCATGACGACCTAAAGGAGTGTGGTGCTTGTTTTCTCCTGAGACAGAGTTTGGAGCCTGTTTGCACTAACTCTGAGAGAAAGATGTAACTATAACCGTCGTCTTCAGTGCACTTAAGACAGGCCCCAAACATTCTCACATCATGAAACAAGGAAACAGCCAGCCTTTAAAAAATGGAAGTTACCATTTTAGTGTCCATCAGAATGTTCAGTTGGACCAGAGTACAGGTGTCATCGGATACCTTTGTTAATTCAAGTTGGGACTGTGCCCCTGGGCCAGTGTCAGGCCAGGACTGGTGTGGCGCCTCACACAAGGGTTCTGGCCCAGGGGTTCTGCGTGCACGTCAGTGTGCACGTCAAGCAGCAGTGCCTGTGGGACACTTGTTCTCAGTTCACACTTGAACATCCCTTGGGACAGGAAAATGATTTTCATTTTTTAGTTACCCTAACAAATTAAATGGATTGACGGACTCTTTTGAGGTTGTGGTATGTTGTTATTGTTGCTGCTGTTGTTATTTAATGTACAGAGTTCTGTAGAAATACTCAGTAATCTTCAGGAGTTTAAATTCTCATAACTAGTTTCCCATCTGCTCATGTCAATCTCAAGTTTGAAAACCTTCACTGAAAGATTACCAACTTTCTTATTTCTAAAATTGAGAGTATGTAGTTTTTATGAACATGATGACTTTTTTGTTTTGCATATTCCTTGTTAAAGCATACTTCTGATATGCTGTTGTCTGTGATACAGCTCAGTACAAATCAGTGAGCATTTATTGAACACCTTTTTCATGCCAACCACTGTGCTAATCATTGCTGGGGTTACAGGTTGTAGAGTGAGCACATCCCTGTTCGCATGTAGTTTAGAGACCAGTTGGGGAAAGGAGAAGTAGGGGCTCAAGTAATAGATATTAAGTTACTATTCTCCCAGATTTAGTGACATAGGAGCCATAGAGGGTCACAGCTAAGCAAGAGAGAGATGGTATTCATGGAAAGAGGCTCGTAAGAAACTTGCTTCCCGGGGTCAGCAAAGGTAGTGTGTATGAGGTGGCGTATAGACTAGGTGCCCTAAAAGATGGCTAGGATTACAGTAGATGGAGCTGGTGGGGTGAGCTGGCAGCGGCCAGGGGAGAGGCGTCCCAAGAGCCTGCACCAAGCCAGAAGGCAGTGCACGTGGGAGAGCCACCAGTCCCTTTTCTGAGGGTAAATGCAGTAGGAGGGAGAACCTTCAAAGGTCCTGGCAGATGGTAGAGCAGTTTTTTCAGGAGCAGGCCCCTGGGGGACATCTCTTCTGGAAACTCTGCTCTGTGCCCTGCCCTGGGCTCCTCTCTCAGCACAGTAGGGCACCTTGGCCATAGGCCCAAGTCTGAAGTCGCCTCACAGAGAAACCTCTGCCTTTGTGTTCTTCACTGCAAAGGGTTTTGTCTTCTTTGGGGAAGTGAAGCAGAGCTGGATAAAGGCCAGTTTCTGAGGCTTCCTGCAACTGGAGACTCAAGCTTTTTAAAGCTGTTGAATTAATGAAAAATTTGTTGACTTTTTAGAGTTGTTTCTGGGATCTCAGGTTTGAGTACTAAGAATGCAGAGCTCATCTGTCAGCGTCCCTCCCTTTGTGCAGCTTTTTGTTAGAGATGGCTTACGTTCGTGGGTAACCTTTTAAGGACACATGGGGCACACAGGGAAAAATCTTTTCCTAGAGCGGGCTAGGAACACCTTCATGTCTCAAACCAATACAGCATTAACTCAGGGGTGGTTAAGGTATCCCCCTGGGGAACTTCGCCTTGCCTCTTCCTGCCATACCACATGTCGGTCCAGGGGAGAAGGGGGTAGATAGAGTCGGGTGAGTGAGGTCACATGATGATGACATTGGTTTGTCTGCAGAACAGGAGTTAGCAGGATTTTGGTGCCAACATAGGGCATGCTAATCAGAAGTTTGTGCCATACTGCGCTAGAGGAAAGCGGTTCCGGTTAGCCCTAGAGTCTTCCTGGCCACACAGTTTGTTTCGGAGATCTAGATCCATCCAGCTTTTCCAAGCTGTGTATTAAACGGCCGAGGAAACTCCCAGCTCTCCTCCGGATAACCAGCCCTACAGGGGCAGCAGGACCTTTCTCACTTCCCTTTGGGGTGGGGGTGCTGCCACAGGAGCAGCTTCCTTGAGCAGCTGAGTTAAGAAAGGAGTCCCCAGAAAGCAGCCATCCATGCACCCTTACAGGCTCCGCACTCATACCAGCCCACATGGGGTGCCAACCACACACTCCCTGGGCCTTCTGGGCTGGGGCCTGGGGGGACAGCCAGCCTCTGACAAGAACCCTTGAGGAGACCTAGATACCAACCAGGAGGAGTGCACCCTCTCAACCTGCGTCACACGCTGCGATTAGGGGATTTGCAAGTCGTTTTCATAAACTACAACCCGAACCCCTGGTGGCTCCCATTGTGTGTGTTTCTAAACTACAGCATGCATGGTCATATGAGTAACCCCGAACAATTTCCTGGAGACCCTCAGGACCACCAAGCAGCTGTGGTCAGAGTGCCTTATACATTTGCTCATTCCTGAAATATAGGCTGCTTCATTTTCCATTCATCTGATCGTAGCTTTGTGGGGAGTATCACGCTGGGGGCAGCACAAGCTTGATAGAGCGTGGCTCTTTCCTGTGGGAACTGACCAGAAGAATTCAGTGGTTTAAAAACAAGTCTGGGGAAATTCTTCCTTTGTGTTCTGCTGACACCTGACTGTCCCATCTTACGGACGTCTTCCTTCTCACTGAGCTGTCTTACATCCAAGGCATCTGTGAGGTGTCATGGAGGTGGGCTGCTTCTCCCGGGCCCTAGTGAAGGCAGCGTGAGGAAACCTGTGTGGAAATCTGCTTCCCAGAGCAGCTGGGATCCGCCAGAACACTCAGCCCCCACCTGGAGGGGCCTGAGTACCTACGTGGTGGCCAGTTATTTTACCGCTTGCCCACACTGCTGCTCCTCTTTGGCATCTGTTTTTTTCCCCCAAAACAAGCCCTGCTCCCCCGGCGATAGCTTTGTAAGCTCCTCTCAAAGCCTGGAGGAGTTGCCTGGTGGGCATCACCTCCCCTGCACCTCCTTTTCCTGCAGGCTCTCCGTGGAACCCTGTCCTCAGGCTTGTGTATTTGTCTGCTAGGCTGCACTAATAGTGTACCCAGAGTGGGGGCCTTAAACAGTAGAAATTATTTTTTCACAGTTCTGGGGGCTGAAAGTCCAAGATCAAGGTGTCAGCAGGGTTGGTTTCTTCTGAGGCCCCTTTCTTTGGCTTGTAGATGGCCACTTTCTCCCTGTGTCTTCATACCATCTTCTCTGTGTCCCCATGTGTTTCCAGATTTCCTCCTCTTGTAAGGATACCAGTTAGATGGGATTAGGACTACCTTCATGACTTTATTTTAACTTAATCACCCTGTTTCCAAATACGGTCACATTCTGAGGTGCTGGGGGTTAGGACCTGAGCATATGATTTCAGGGGAGGGGAGAGACACACAACTCAGCCCTTAAGGGCTTCCATGAAGGTACCTGCTGCCCTCTCAGCGTCCTTCCTGGATTTCTTTCCTGCTAAAAGCCATTATGAAACAACTGCTAGCCACGTGTGTAAGACCTGAGCACAGATTTGGTTTGCAAGCTTGTTTGAATTTTTCTAAGATCTTTCCCTTAGGTTGAATCCAAAATTCAGGGAAAAGAGAGGACGACACGTTTCACGTCTGCCTCTAAGGAGGGTATGGAATTGTAATTGTGCCTATGTGCTTTGAAGGGTAATCTTTGCTTCTGCTCTTTTTATTAAACAAATGTGATACAATGACAAAATTAAATACCCTTTTCCCTCCTTTCTTTGAAATGAGGAAGCCTGTCCTTTATTTTAAAATTCAACTTGCAGAAATGGATTGTATTTGATAATTTGCTGTGCGTCCATAAAAACCATAAAATAGAAGAAGCAACGTTGCTGGAGTAGCTGTTCTCATTTCCTGGCAGTCATTACATGCTCCCAATACAAAAACATTTTTCTCCTAACTGTCCGTTCTGAGCTCAAAAATGGATTTCCCTCCAACCCCTGTCATTCAGTTATCACCTCGGGAAATGCACAGAGATATAACTGATGATCCCTTTAAAACGTCCTGCAGCATGCCACCCTCTCGCATCCTTCATCTTTCGTCCTGTTCCCGTCATTAAATGTTCCATTGCCAATGTATATTTTATACGGTGACCCTGACAGTGGCACTTTGATACTGTGCAGGGATAATAAGATTGCACATATAATGAAAGGCCAATAAATAGAAGAATGTTTACGAGATGGAGAATAGCGCTTTTAACAGTTTTATGGCTTTCTCTTTTCCTCTCTTCTCCCCCTTTGCTGGTAGAATTGTGGTTTTGTTACAGGAACAAGACAACATTAAGAAGGGTCGTGTGGTAATAGAACCAACGGTGGTGAAATCCCACTTGCCCTGTTGCTGAACTCCAATAAAATGAATTCAGGAAATAACAAAGTATTCAGCTTATAGGAAAGAAAACTGATTTCAGTGAATAAATTCTTGGGACTTTGGGGGGCCCTATAGAGAACACGAGATTCCTGGTGTTGGCTTAAAATGTTAAGTCTTCAGCTCAGTAAAACCAGAGACAAAGGCCCCTGCCTGAGTGGCCCCTTGTGTATGGGTCCCAAGTTAAGTGATGGCCAGTCTTCTGGCTGCGTCAGGACTGCCCAGACTTCTGTGCCACAGGCTGATGCAGGCCCCACATGGGGCGGGGGCCCTTTGTTCCAGGCTGGGCTTTAGATCGATTTGTGATGGCACATGACCTCTGTCTTCAAACAAGTCGTTTCCGAATCTCTTGTTTATTTTTTATTATGGTTGTTATTTTTGGTTAAATGGAAGAACCTTCTATGTGTTGCTCAACTGATAGGATTTTTTAGTGGAGCTGCTTGGAGAGGTGGCAATAAGAAGAGGTGCAGGAGATCCACCCAGTGGCCCTCGAGTCATCTCCAGTTGAGAGCACACTTTGAAGCTACTGTTAAATAGATGCTTCCCGCTAGAGGTAATTTGGAAGGATGCATTGTAACGTGTGCAGAAGTCCTTTCTTGAGGGACTCTACCTGATGCAAATTCTCAGGTCAAGAGGCCTGTGAAGCTCACTTGCTTGGCACATCTCTTTGGCATATGTAGCCTAGAGCCAAAAGTGGGCCGGGGGCTTCGCCCACAGTGAAAGCCATTGCATGGCTTGGGGTGTGGTGAGCAGGTTGTGAGGGGTGCTCGTGGTTGTGGGCTCGCAGAGTCTGTCCAAGGTAGTCCTTGGAGTTTGTTCTTGGTATGGGAAGTAGAGCATATTGTCTAGGCTTGTGTAATCCTCATTGTGCACTTGTGTCTACCAAATGTGTTTCTGAACCTGTTACCCCTGCTTCAGCCAGGTGCGGCTCTAATTCCTGGGTGCGGCACGGGGGCTGGCTCCTCTCTGAGGTGGGAGGGCTTGCCGCCTGTTGTTATCAGGGATGCACAGTGCCCTTTTTTGCTTTTCTGCCTAAACTATTCAAGGTCCATGGAAGAGGTTTAAGATACTTTGTAGATGAAAGATAACCCGAATTTGTGCCTCTGGCTTAAAACAAACAAATAAACAAACAAAAAAAACCACATATATTTCCCCTCAATTCATAGCATGGTTAAGAGCATAGGACTCTGGAACCGCACCTCCAGGGCTGCCGCTTGAAGCGGTGTGAGCTTGGATGCAGGACTTTGTCTCCCTGTGCCTCCATTGTCTCATTTGCAAACCAAGAATAATAAAGATATTTGTCTACTAGGGTAGCTACAAAGATTAAATATATTAAGGTATGGAAGACACTTATAGTGCTTTGCTCTCATCACTGTAGATTTCACAGCCCAGTAAAAGTTGATTGTTGGTTTCTAGGTCTGCTGAAGGAGGAAGTGGTGGTGTTGGATTCCTCAGCCCCACCCCCTCCTGCCAGCCCCTGACACCCACTGCAGAGCACTGCTTCCAAACACCATACACAATGGCCCCTGGAAAATGAAACAAAAAACAAGAGCAGTGTAGTCATTTTTCATAACACTAGATATCAAATTAAGGAACTCTTCTTATTTAGATAGTCTGTCTTTTCTACTTTTTTAGAGATAAAATGTCATTTCTTTTATGAAATAATGGTGAGATCAGGAAGCAGTTATTTGTTTTTTTTTAAAGATTCATTTATTTATTTGAGAGAGAGCACGCGCACACGTGCACAAGCGGGGGAGAGGAGCAGAGGGAGAGGGAGAAGCAGACTCCCCACTACTGAACCAGGAACCTGACCTGGGGCTCAATCGCAGGGCCCCAGGATCATGACCTGCTGAAGGCAGCTGCTTAACTGACTGAGCCACCCAGGCACCTCCAGGAAGGAGTTATTTTTAATGATCTTACTTGGGAAGAAAGTCAGTAGTCAGGTATCTATTTCTCAGAAGTTAATTTTTTAGAATTTCAGGTAAGTTTTAATGCTCGGGAGATACTCATTCCATCAAATGCTTACTGAATACTCATTATATTCAAGATACTGTCTTAGACCTCTGGGATACTTGCAGAAGAAATGGACACAGACTTGGGAATGTTGGACAGGTTCATTCATGGTTATGGTCCAGAGGAGAGCCTGGGTGTACCAGGAGAGAGGCAAGTGAAGAGAAGCGTAGATATGCAGACATCATGGCCTCAGGGGGTGAGGAGAGGGATTAAGTAAGGCTTCAAGGAGAACACGGCATCTGTGGTGACCTGAGCCCTGAGCGGTGAGGACTTAGATCCAGACACTAAGGAGACAGTGGTGAGGTGTTCTCAAGGCTGTAGTCCACAAGCGGAAGGGAAGCACTGAGGGACAGCAGACTGGCCGTCGTGTTTGATGTAAGTCAAGGGCTGTGAGAGGTGGGACTGCAGTAGAAGGGTCTTCTCGGACAGAGGGAAAGTCATGGGAGAGACAGCAAAGCAACTGGGCTTTGTTCTGTTGGCCTTGAGGAGCCTTCACTGATTTGGAGAGGGAAGTGACAAGATCAGAGCTGGGCTTTGGGAAGACTGAGCATGTCTCTGTGGGAGAGGACAGGCCAGCCTCGGACCTCAAGTCTGGACATCTGAGTGGTGGTGTGGGACCAGAGGTAGAATCCACAAGTGGCTGAGCTCAACAACTAAAACAACATAGAGTTTAGGAACTCTCATTACAATTTTGGCAAAAAAAAACCCCACAAAACTCTGTTTTAGTTCCTCCACAGTGTATAAATGGTGGTAATCATTATTTTTTAAAAAATTCTTTAAGCTGCTCAACTAGGATTTTGTTTTTAAGATTTATTTATTTACTTGAGAGAGAGAGAGAGTGAATGTGAGTGGGGGCGGGGAGGTCAGAGGGAGAGAGAATCCCATGCAGGCCTCCACCAAGTACAGAGCCCAACACGGGGCTCAGTCTCATGACCCCGAGATCATGACCAGAGCTGAAACCAAAAGTTGGACACCCAACTGACTGAGCCACCCAGGTACCCCTCAACTAGGGGAGATGTTAGGGGAGTGCCAGGTTCTGGAACATCTCTATGAGCATGTTAGCGTGGCCTCTTTTTATAACCTGTTAAACCCAGGAGACCGTCACACACTTCCCAAGTCGTCTTTTTCCTCCCTTCCTCTTACTGTTCTGGAAGAGGAGCTGGAAGTGGGGAGGAGAGGTTGCCTTGCCCAGAAGCAGGCTGCCTCCTGACCTGCGGGCTTGCTCTTGCGTGGCACGTGAGAGAGGTGCCCTCGCAGCCTCTCACAGGCAGAGGCAGTGATTCTGCTGTGCGCCCTCGCACAGATCCTCGTTCTGTCAGATGCACTCTGAGACCGCAGAGTTGGTATTTAACGATTAGCAGCCGGCTGACAGGCTGACATTGTCGGGGCTCCTTCAGGGATTAGGGGATTCGGTTGGTTAACAAAAGAAGGAGCCCAGGAGAGCACTGCTTTAATTACCGGAATCGATGCTGCAAGACAGCCAGTTGCCTGCTGGAAAAAGATCTGTAAAGGTGGCTGCTCCTAAACACAGCTGATGGTTCTGCCCAGTGCCCAGCTTCTCACCTCAGGTGTTCGAAACAGTTGTCAGTGCCAGCCCTTCAAGCCTCAGGGAGTGGAAGGAAAGAATGACTTGCATAGGAGCCTGTGCCAGGAAATTTTACTGACTTGCTTCACTACCCCTGAGTTAGTAGTTTTTGCCAAGAAACGCAGCTGTAATTCCCAGGCAGAGGTGGTCGTGGATGTCAGGGGGGCCAAGCTCAGCTGCAGGTCAGAGCACTCCAGTTAGAGTGCTTCCCAGGGGAGGTGGCCTATGCAGGCTCTCCCGCCCCACTCCCAGGAGCCAGAGCCACATTCTCCTGGGGCCTTGACCACTGTCGGGGCCCTGGGTTGGGGAATGAAGTCTGAGAAGCAGCTTTGTGCCACGTTTCCTTCTCCCTCCTGCCCCTACTGGGTTTGGGACCTTGTTTCGTAACTATTCACTGCTCACTGGAACTTGTCTCTGGAAAAACACACCTTTAAAAAAAAAAGGAAAGAAAGAAAGAAAAAAGCTTTAGATCTTCCATTCCATCCAGCAAGTGGTGGGATTCTTCACGCCTCTGTACCTGGGCCCCCAAAGAAGGGTCCGGATAGTAACTGAAGGGTGTCCTTCAGACAGAGTTTTTGCGGGGAAACAACACCCTGATTCTAAGCAACTATACTTTAGCATGCAGAATAAGGCATTGAGAGGAGAACAGTTAGTGTACTCTCTCTACATATTCATGTTAAAATATTTAGCATCAGAACAGTGAATAATAGGTCTTAAATAATTAAAATAATTTCTTCTAAGTGCTTACTTTCTAACCCCCGCAGTGGGTAAGTCAACTGTGTGCAGAGGTGTGCCCAGAGAGGGTCCTGTCCCATCACATCAGTGGGCAGTGGCAGGTGGGCTTGAGGGGCCGTAAGGTAGCTTCAGAGAGAAGCTCTGTTTCTGATGCCATTATCCATGTGCAGCCTCCCAGGCCTCCTCCCCACCCCCGCTTTCCCCTGCTGCACCTCTTTGAGGATGCCTGTTGAAGTTTTGGTGCAGAAGTAGTGAGCGGCAGCTCCCCCCCCCAGTGGAGAAAGCATTTGTGGGTGGCTTCTACAGGGAACCTTCTGAGCCTGGCAGCTAGGCACTCACTGTGGTGCAGGGACCCAGACTGGAGTCCTTCTTTCCTTCCTCCCTCCCTGCCCCTCCATGCATAGGCCAAGGACTGGTTTCTCAAGGCCTTCCTTGACATAACTTTAAGGCCAGCAGTTCTCCATTTTTTCTGCTGGTCACAGAACCACTGTGAGAATGGAAGATAACAGAGCACAGCTCTGTACACTGAATTGAAAGGAGTGTGTGAGAACAGTTATTTCCCAAAGACCGGGGCCTTCCTTAGCCTGATAGTAGAAGGCAGGCTGCGGTACCCCGTGGTCTGCATGCTGGGGTCCCTAGACCTCATCTTCTGCCACATACCACCCCCACACTGTTGTCCCCACCCCGGGATGTCATGCCTTTTTTGTGTGGTTGTGGCAGTAATAATATGTTATAATCACAAAAATTAGGACTTAGTCCTAGGTGTACCCTTATGTTTCTAACATGGGACAAAAATAATTGACTACCTTTTCCTGCCTCCACATCGGCCTCCCAGAGAACTCCTTTCTTGAGGTAATGGCGGACTGAGGTGTAAGAGATCCCTGAGAGTGGGGAACTCACTGCTGAGCTCAGTACAGGACAGCCGTGCTCACCAGGTGAACCGTTGACGTTTGGGTGCTTACAGTGCCTGCTCGCTCACCTGCTTAGCCCGTGGCTCTGTGCTTTCCTTTCCCCAGGGCCCCTTGGAAGACATGTAGCTTAGCTTACTTTAAAACTACTGTGTGTGTATGTATGTGTGTGTATTTTTGATCAGGCAGGACAGTTTACAGGTTTCCCTCCCTTAGCAGTGTAGTGCCTGGGGGAAATTAAATAACAGTCCTGTTTGTGGACATTGTTTTAGCTCACCAAGTGGCTGCAGGTAAATTAACCTGCTAGTAAGACAGGAAGGGGACCTGGTCAGGTTGTCTCCTGCGGCAGGGCTGTCAACTCCTACCTGTAGTCCCCCACCCCACTTCTGTTCTTACGCACGTACAGTGGCATACTTACCCTGGGCCCTGGAACACATAGCCAGTTTATTGTTCACCCAAGGTAAAGCAGAACTGGGCCCAGCCATACCAGCAAAACTTACCTGAAATGAGTCTATACCCGAAAGCTACTGGTAAGTGGTGAGCAGCCCAAGCGCCCCCCCCAACTGCTTCAGTTCAGATGGTCCAGGTGGCAGGGTGGGGGGGAGGGGGGAGCATGGAGGGAGATTGCCCCAATGTTTTATGTTAAGTGAACTTGATGGACTCACAGTCTAACATGGGGAAGCACAAAGTACAATGGTGACTGCAGAGAAGGAACCAATCCTCCTAATTCCGAGTGGCCGAGCCCCGGAAGCTTCTGGATTACAGGAATGGCTGTGATTGAGCTGTCTGCTGGTGCCTGGAGCCTTTTGTCAACCGGACTCTCGTCCCAGCCCCCACCCACCCAGATAGAGCTCAGCCCTAAGCACCTTCCTCCTCCTCTCCTGGCACTCCCTACCCCATGTTTTCATTTTGATGGAAAATCAGAGAAACCTAATGGGAACTGGTTCTCTACCCCTGAGTGGTTTGCCTGGGGAGAAGACCTGCTGTGCAGAGATCCTGCCTCAGGGTGGGGAGCTGGTGCCTAAATCCAGGAGCAAATCCCTTGTTGCCAGTGGTTTTTTGCATATGACCTGTTGGGAAAATCCAGCACACCACTGCCCCCCTTACACCAAAGAAAAGGCGAAGAGTTGGGGGGAGAGAGAGAGAATCTGCTAAATGTAGACCAGTGGATTTAAGCGCTTCTCTTGGCAAGCACTGCAGCCCATAATGCTGTCGATTGGAGAGCACTTCGCCCCCTCTCCTTTCCATTTTTGCCCAGGCACTAACCCAGTTTGGTCGCTCGTGCTGTTTGCAATTAGAACATGGAGATGTGAGGTGTGCTGACTGGGAGGCCTTGTTTGTGCGGTGGGTGAGAGCACCGGGAACAAACGATCGGCCGGGCCATTCATGTCCACGCTGATGCCTCTCTGTTTGCTTGCAAGCAAAGGCGGGAGCTAATTTGCAAGGCTGCCTTTGGGGAGCTGCCTTTTGATCAATGATTGCCTGTGTTAATGTTTCAGCAGGCTATTGATTTCTGCAGCAGCTTTTGTTCCCTGAATTTATGTGCAGCGGGCCTCTGCAGCACACACTATGCATGTTTGATTAAAGTTCAATTGACTTCGTTCCTGGTGAGGCCTCTGGCTGCCTCGTTCCCTATTTGTAGAACCAAAGCTTTTCCCGACATGTTCTTTTGTTTGTGCTCAAGACCTAGCCACCCATGCAGTCACCAGTGTGCTGTTTCTAATCCTCCTAGATTCGCTCCATCCCAGTGTTTAATCCCGCTCCATCCCAGTGTTTAATCCCTTCGTAGACATTACAGTTGTTGAGAGGCAGCTAATAAAACCTGGCCTGGATTTTTTTTAAGTCAACTTCATTGATGTGTGATTGGTATGCATACCATTTATACCATAAAAACACATCCACTTTAAGTGCAGTGAGGGCACAGTTCAATGGGTTTGATAACTGTACCTCCATGCAAATAACACCAGTCGCTTCATACGATATTCCCTTCACCCCAAAAGTTTTCCTCATGTTCTTTTATAGGTAGTTTTCTACTTCCTTGTCCTCCAGACGAGGCAACCACTCGTTTACCTTCTGCGGTTGTAGATTTGCCTTTTCTGGAATGGACTCGTACAGTCTGTACCCTTTTGTATCTGGCTACTTATATTCAATATGATGTTTGAGATTCATTAATATTGGCAGGTTGATCAGTAGTTTGTGCCTTTTTACTGCCAGGCAGTAGCTAGTAAATGGGCACGCAGTAATGCATTTATCCATTCTCCTTCTGAGGGGCATTTGGGTTGTTTCCAGCTTTTGGCTACAGAGAGTAAAGTTTCTATGAGCACCTGTATAAAAGTCTTTGCGTGAGCATATGTTTTTATTTCTTTTGGGTAAACACCTCGGGGTGGGATCAATTGCTCGGTCATATGGTAAATGTTTGTTTAGCTTTGTAAGAACTGCCAGAGTTTTACAAAATGGTTGAACCATTTTATATTCCCACCAGCAATGTATGAGAGTTCTAGTCACTACCCCATCTTCCTGAAGTTTGAAATTTACATTTTCATTTTCCAGACTAATTTATAGACCTACAGTGAAGATTCCCGGCTTGATTGTTTGATCCTTGGTACTCAGATAATAGAATCTGTTCTGGACTCCTTTTCCTTGTTTTGTTTTTTAAGATTTTATTTATTTGTCAGAGAGAGAGTGTGTGTGCACACGCACAAGCAGAGGGAGAAGCAGGCTCCCCGCTGAGCAGGGAGCCCAATGCAGGACTCAGTCCCAGGACCCTGAGATCATGACCTCAGCCAGAGGCAGACGCTTAACTGACTGAGCCGTCCAGGTGTCCCTCCTTTTCCTTGTTTAAAAGCTATTATTTCTTTTTTTTAAGATTTTATTTATTTATTAGAGAGAGAGCTTGTGCAAGAGTTCGTGATTTCAGGGGGAAGAGCAGAGGGAGAGGGAGAAGCAGACTCTCCACTGAGCAGGGAGCCCAACTTGGGTCTCAGTCCAGGACTCCGAGATCATGACCTGAGCTGAAGGCAGACGCTCAACCAACTGAGCCACCCAGGCGCCCCTAAAAGCTCTTATTTCTTAAGTGTTACAAAAAGTTGATGTTAATTTCAGTATCAGGTTTCTTTGTCATGTCCTAATTTCCCCCCATACTCTAGACGTACACAGTGCAGGAGTGGAAGTTAAGGTTGGGAACCTGTGCTTTTTTCCTGAGCCTTTTTCTGTCTGGTGTCTGGCATTGGGCCAGTACCATAGCCTCACTGAACTCTGGCTTCCCCTGTTTTAATCTGCGAGTTATACCATCTTTTAAAACCCTTTGAAACTCTTTCAAACATTCATTTCATATTTGAGAAATAGAAATACATTTGACTTTAAACAACACAGGTTAAAACGGCTCAGGTTCACTTACAGGTAGATTTTTTTTTCGATATGGTCCAGTACTATATATGTATTTTTCCTCTTTATGATTTTCTTATTTTCTTTAGTTTACCATATTGTAAGAATACTGTAAATAATACGTATAACATACACAATATGTGTTAATTGACCATTTATACCATTGTAAGGTTTCTGGTCAACAGTAGACTTTTAGGAGTCAGAAGTTGTACCTGGATTTTTGGCTGGGGGGGGAGTGTCGGCGCCCCTCACCCCCAGTCCCTTGTAACTGCGTGAGGCAATACTGTGCGACAGACCAAAGCTGCCTGGAGACCTAAGGGCAGCTGCTTTCTAACAGCTGTCCACTCTAGCTGAGATTTGACAGAGACCCTGGTAGCATCTTTCACCTCACTTTCTCTCCCATTTTTTGATTCCTTCTGTCTCCTGTAACTTCACATTTCCTCTTACATCCCAGGCCTCCCATCTACTGGCCCCTAAAAGACTTCAGCTAGAGGAGGCGGTGGGAGGGTACTGCTTTGGGGTTTCACATTCTTCTCCTAGCTTTGGGATTGGGCCATGGTTTACTGCACTCGTTGTCCTTTTGAACCCATAGAGCATGTCACCCTGACAAAGTATTGAAGGGTGACAGTGATTTGCCTTGGCTTCTGTTCTGTATTTTCTCATAGGAAAACCAGAGTCAGATCAATTTTGTATCAGCACAGGTCTCTTAATCCCCTAGTGGATTTATGAATTTGTTCCCTCTGGCCAGTCAATACCAAAAGATCAGTACAGATAAGTGACTTTCCAACTCAGGAAAATAGGAAGTACAGAGGCAGGAGCCAGGAGGTGCTCGGATCATGACCTAGGGGCTCAGGATGCTGCAGTCACGGCCGGACAGATGTAGCCTACGTTTGTAGAATACCACGTGACAGACAAACAGGTCAGAAATCCAGGGACGTTCTTGCATTTTCCCTTATCGCAGTTAGTGTCTCGTGGAACTGTGAGAAGGGTGGGGTGAGCTTGCGGACTTGCACGTGCTTGTCCTTGGTGGCTGGCTCCTGGCCTCCTTGGCCTGGGGTCATGCTTCATCTGTTAAATATTGGCAGTCACTAGCATTTTGTTAAGTGGCACTTGGAAAGACTGAAACATATCCACACTCCAAGAGATACATGCTATAGGCTTATGGAAGCCAGTCAGAAGTTCCTCTTGAATCACAGGTTCCTTTAAGGATCCGACGACAGCTGTGGTCCCACTTCTTAGAAAATGCACAGGCATAGAATCCAGCTTGAGTAGTGAGCACCCAACACACATGTACTTCCTGCTTTGCAGAAGCCATTTCCCCGCTTAAAATCCATTCACTTCTACAGACTCACTTCTCATCGTTCTAAGGCCATTGCTTTCTGGGGAATGTTTTAGGGAAACCTCATCTGACCCGATGCTCTAGCCATCACAAGAGTTGGTCACGTGGTATCTGTGCTTGTCTGTTCACTTTAGTCTCCCCAGCACTGGTCTTTCCAGCTAGATCTCAGGTCATTGGAGAATAAAATCTTTGTTTCTCTCTCTCGGCTCCTCCATTCACAGGGCATTGAGCCTTCTGTTGAGGCAGTGTGGTGCTCTGGCCAAGTGGCTCCCCACCTTGGGGTACAAGTTGCCCACAGGGTGGCTTCCCAGGATACAGTAATCAGCCACGCTAATTGATTGTCCACAAGATTGATTCAGTTAGAGAAAATCAGTGTGAACTAGACACTTTCGCTGCTTTAAGCGTTTGTTTGTTGGCTTTTTAATTCCAGGTAAAGATACTTTATCTTGGGATGTTTGTTTTAAAAAATTGGTCTTGTGTCAACCAGGGTTAGCCAAACATGCCATTCACCTGTTGGTGTGTGTGGTGTGCCTGCTGAGCACCTGGGGGTGGGGGTAGCAAAAGTACCCCTTTCTTATTCTTAAAGGTTTGTTTATTTGTTTGGGAGAGAGAGTGAACGCGCACGCTCTCATAGAGGGGCAGAAGGAGAGAGTCTCAGGCAGACTCTGCACTGAGCGCAGAGCCCGACAAGGGGCTGGATCTCACGACCCTGAGATCATGACCTGAGCCAAAATCAAGAGTTGGATGCTCAACCGACTGAGCCACCCTGGCACCCCAAATTGCCCCCCCCCTTTTAAAGATATTTATTTATTTGACAGCATGCACAAGCAGGGGGAGCGGCAGGCGGAGGCAGAGGGAGAGGGAGAAGCAGGCTCTGGGCTGAGCAGGGAGGCAGGTGCAGCACTCGATCCCAGGACCCTATAATCATCACCTGAGCCGAAGGCAGATACTTTAACCGACTGAGCCACCCAGTCGTCCCAAAACTGCCCCTTTCTAAAAGTTGCATTTGGCCTCATACCCCCTTGCTGTATTTTTTTTTCGTAAAGGATTTCTTGTTCCTTTCTGCCGGGCCATGGAAAGAATAGCTCCTTCTGCCATAAAGGCTGGCCTTGTGACCGGTGGCACTTCCTCTCTGAGTCAGCACCACTGTGTCGTCCCTCAGCGTCTTCCCTTGTCAAGCCCCAGTCTTCACCTTCAGGATGCTGTACTAGCTTGTCCCGATGTGGGCGCTCAGATTGGGTTAGAGGGTGTGGAGCAGTTTTCCTGGAATTGGGGTCTCTGTTTTTCCTGACCCCAGTTCCCCACCATCTCAGTTGTTTCCTTTGCTTGTTTCTGGAATAATCTAACTGCTCAGGCATTTCCTTGCCATACCTGTATGATTTCAGTGGAGTGCTGTGAAGAAAACGTCTGTGCACACACACAGCTGGAGGGCAAGGATGTTCCTTGTTTTTGATTGCTGATTGGTGTGCCTCCGTGGTGGCATCTGGCACTTGGTAGGCACTCAGCAAATACTTGTTGAATGAACGAATGTTCTTGAGATCTAGAAATTCCTTTCTGCTGGGCTGAGGGGACAAGCCCATTCACCCAGTTAGTGGGCAGCTCACAGCCATGTCTCGAGCAAACCCTGTTCCTCTCACAACTGTCCTTGGTGCTTGTCTCCAGCACACCTGTTAGGAACCAGCTCCTGCTCCTGGCAGAAGAGGGCTCGCATCCCGGGGGAACAGGAAAAGCAGAGCCCCTCTGAACCCTTCCATCACAGCCAGCCTTCTCTCCTGCAGGGAGAGCTGATCACCTTCTATTACTACTGGAAGAAAACCCCCGAAGCAGCCAGCTCCCGGGCCCATCGTAGGCACCGCAGGCAGGCCGTGTTCAGGAGGATCAAGACCCGCACCGCATCCACGCCTGTCAGCACGCCCTCCAGACCCCCTTCCAGCGAATTCTGTAAGTGAGGGACTTCTCCCACGCAGCCACACGCGCATTGTCCCGGCCCTGGGCCCGTCCTCACGGGCATCCTTGTCACAGTACAGGTTGGGGACATAGTGTGTGTTACGCGTGTGCGCGGAGCCTGCACCCAGATGTGGCACTGGCTTGGGGGATTTGGTAGGAGAGTTTTACAGATTATTCATGCATTTAAATTTTTTAAATAAACTCAACATCATTTTAATTTTTTATGAAAATGTAAGTCTTGACCCTATCTCGGGGTGTTTCCAGTGACTTCAGAGGAGGTTGTCCACTTAGGGGATGATGTACTGTTTGAGTTCTCATCGCGTTGGTATTGTGTTAGCAATAAGATCAGATTAACATTTTCTTCTTTTTCCTCCTGCTTTACCAAGATCCTCCTCTTGGTCCCAGTGTGATGTGCAGTCTGATAGGATACCTTCCTAACCCTGAAAAGCTAGCAAACAGCAGTGGGCCTTGTGGTTCTGTCCTGGCCCAGGGCACTCAGCCTGAGGGTTGCTATGTTGCACATGCAAACAAAAAATGATCCGTTAGTGCTGGGTGGGGCGGGGCGACTCGATGGCGAGGGCGCTCCTCAGGATGCCTGGATTTGTCAGGGAATTCATGTGGGTGTACTTAGCCTGTTCACGTTCTCAGCTGTGGACATCAGTGCTTGCCACACCAGGATTCAGGTGTGACATCAGGCTCCAGAAATAGGGTAGGGCAGACCCTTGGGTACTGCCCCTCACGTGAGTTCTTCGTTCTGATCACTGGCCCTGAGGAATTCAGAGTGGTCCTTCGTGAATACTGCCCCACCTCAGCCTTCCAGGCCACTCTGACTGGTGGTTCAGAGTCTGGGGCAGGCCACAGGTCACAGGAGGTCCCTGTCTTGGCCAAGCATGATGGTGTCTCCCCCACCCCTGTTGTGTTCCTGCCATGCCCAGTGGACCTGAGTTCAGCCAGCGAGGATGACTTTGACAGTGAGGACAGCGAGCAGGAATTGAAGGGGTACGCCTGCCGCCACTGCTTTACCACCAGTAAGTGGGGATCGGAGGGA
Source organism: Ursus maritimus (assembly GCF_017311325.1). Taxonomy (NCBI): domain Eukaryota; kingdom Metazoa; phylum Chordata; class Mammalia; order Carnivora; family Ursidae; genus Ursus; species Ursus maritimus. The sequence goes on along the minus strand of NW_024425786.1, from coordinate 5,871,227 downwards.
AGGGGGAGCAGGGGGAGCATTCACTGAGACAGGCCAGGCTCAGGCACTTTCAGGTTCTGAACATTTTATGAATCCAGGTGAAGACCTGCCAGAGTGCCATTGGCTTGACGTTTGCATTGTGCTTCAGGGTTACTTGAGAAAGCAGAAATCTGTGTATTTGGTCACTCCCCTGTGTACAATCAGTGTGGTCAGGGTGGGGGTACCTGTGTTTCTGGGAAGCCTGTTGCCAGCTCCTCTGGGCACCATGAGACTGGGGAGGGGGTGGGTGTTCCTGAAATCCTCTCCCACCCTACCCTGGGAGAGAGCAGGCAGCAGCAGAGTGAGTGATGGGCGTCTGTCGGAGCCCATGGAAGGGCCCCCCACCCGCACTCCTCTTCCCTCACGCAGCCTCCAAAGACTGGCACCACGGGGGCCGGGAGAACATCCTGCTCTGCACAGACTGCCGCATCCACTTCAAGAAGTACGGCGAGCTCCCCCCCATTGAGAAGCCCGTGGACCCTCCCCCATTCATGTTCAAACCTGTCAAAGAGGAAGATGATGGGCTCAGTGGGAAGCATAGCATGAGGACTCGGCGCAGTCGTGGCTCGGTGAGTCCTCAGGGCAGGCGATCCAGGCCACTGCAAGTTACTAGGATGCTGGGGCTTCTGCCTTCCAGGAACCTGGGAAGCGATTCATTTGAGGTGGAGAACCAGCCCCCTTAAAGGAGTGATTGGCTCAAAGGTTTTAGTTTGTCTGTGGGTCTGGAAAGAGCCTCTGCTCTCTCCCTCCCTCACATCGTCAGTGGGGTGCATATCCTGAGCTTACTGTTACAGAGAACTCTTCAGTATCAAGGTCTGGTTCAGTGCAGGCTCTCCAAGTCCCCTGACTTCCCTCTGGCCCCTGGGCCCATCACCTGTAGTGTGGCATCTCTCTGCTATTTAAAACTTGCAGGTGCTTTCTCTCTTTCTTTCTTTCTTTCTTTCTTTTTCTTCCTTCCTTCCTTCCTTCCTTCCTTCCTTCCTTCCTTTCTTTCTTTCTTTCTTTCTTTCATTCATTCATTTGATTCAGTTTTAGAATCTTTTGGTCCATTTTTCCCCTCACTGTTTAGCCCTTTTCATAAAGAGGTTTGTTTTCCAGGTTGGAAATGTGGCAGCAGGGACCTTTAGGAGCAAAGGTTTTCCCAGGTTGGAAGCTGGGGATGCCACGAGGGTCCTTCCCTGTAGCTGGCCTCCCCAGTGTCCCTTTTAGGCATGTAGATGGCACTGTCCACCTTCCTCTGACCCCGGCATCTTGTCAAGGCTGCTGGTGCCCAGGCTGCCCAGCAGATGAACTGATGTGAATCATTGTTCCCCCATCTCTTCTGAGCCCCATGGCTTTGCAGAAACATGCTCAAGTGCTTGGTGGTTTTAGGAGCTGAGCTACATTATTTGACAGCTTCTCCCTTTGAGTGACTTCTCATCCTATCAGATGAAATCAGCAGGTGTTTCGTTTGGGTGAGGAAGCAGGCAGTTCTATGGAATAAACAGAAAGAGTGAGGTGATTTGAAGCAGAGTGTATGATTGTCATTCTGGAGAACTTGGCAGAGTAGACAGCCAACTCCTTGCTCGTTTCTACCACACAACATCCAGGGCCATCCCTAGAGATGAGTGCTTTGGGTTTAAGAATTGCTGTCTTTTCCATGTGAACCCACCCATTCACCCCCTCCTCCTTTAGTTCCATATTAACCCCCACACAGCGAGGGACAGCCAGAGGTGCCTGTTGCCTGCCAGGGCCTGGTATTTGCCATAATGCTGGTGGTGGGGTCTGCTCCTGAGGCTCCTGCGTATGTGCTGGGGTCGAGTCTCACCAGCCTCCGGTTTGGGTGGGCAGATGTCTACACTGCGCAGTGGTCGAAAGAAGCAGCCAGCCAGCCCTGATGGTCGTGCCTCGCCCATCAATGAAGACATCCGCTCCAGTGGCCGGAACTCGCCCAGCGCTGCCAGCACCTCCAGCAATGACAGTAAAGCAGAGACAGTGAAGAAGTCAGCCAAGGTGAGATGCCCATCCCCCAGGGTAGTGGGGCCTGCTGGGCCCTGCCCTCTCATTAAAACCCCAGGTTTTTGGAGTTGATGTTCAGTCCCTCAGATATGGGGCTGCAGGCTGTTCCTGGAGCCTCCCTGGACCATCAGCATTGCCCTAGACTAGGGCTGTAGACTGCGGCCTGGGGTCTGGGATCTGGAGAAAGGGGGTCCAGTGTAGCTCCCAGCACTGACCTTTGGGGGCCATCTCTACCTTGAATTTCCCAAGGCCTCAGGGGCAGAGGGTAGGGTGTGATTGCAAAGGCTCCTTCCCTGCCAAAGCCAGGTTATTTCTACCCCAGTATACTTATTTTTTTCCTGGCCTCAGCTAGTCCCTTCCGGAGCTTTCTTGCTTCTGGAAACAGAGCTCCAAATTTGGGAGCAAGGTGTCAGCAAACCGTCTTCATTTACCCCCTGAGGCTGATGGGACATCCTCCCTTGGCCTGATGCCCCTCTTGGGCTTTCCCACTGCAGAAGGTGAAGGAGGAAGCCTCATCCCCCCTTAAGAGCACCAAGCGCCAGCGGGAGAAGGTGGCCTCTGATACAGAGGAGGCCGACAGGACCAGCTCCAAGAAGACGAAAACCCAGGTGAGATGCGCAGCCGAGCCACTGTGGCTGTAGCTGGCAGCAGACACCCCTTGAGAGGCCTTGAGCCCAGATTCTCCCTGGGGCCTTACGGTGCTGCATCTTCTAGGGAGGAACCTGGAGTGGTTCCCGAGACTGGCCGGGTCGAAGGAGGACCTGCGGTCCCCAGAGCCGGGCTTGCTGCCTTGTCTGCACAGACCTTTGTAGCAGTGCAGGGCAGTGAGGGCCTCCGCTCTCCTAGAGCTTCATCCTCCCGTCTCTGCCCTAGGAAATCAGCCGGCCCAACTCGCCATCGGAAGGCGAGGGAGAGAGTTCGGACAGCCGCAGTGTCAACGATGAGGGCAGCAGTGACCCCAAAGACATCGACCAGGACAATCGCAGCACGTCCCCCAGCATCCCCAGCCCCCAGGACAACGAGAGCGACTCAGACTCTTCGGCCCAGCAGCAGATGCTGCAGGCCCAGCCCCCAGCCTTGCAGGGGACCCCCAGTGCGGCCCCTCCAGCTCCCTCCACTGCCCCACCGGGAACCTCCCAGCTCCCCACACCAGGGCCCACGCCCTCTGCCACTGCAGGTCCTCCACAGGGCTCCCCCTCGGCCTCCCAGCCCCCCAGCCAGCCACAGGCTCCGGCAGCTCCTGCTCCCCATGCTCATATCCAGCAGGCACCTGCCCTGCACCCACAGCGGCTTCCCTCACCGCATCCCCCACTCCAGCCTCTGACCGTGCCAGCTGGCCAGACCTCTGCCCCACCTCACAGCCAGCCCCCGCTGCATAGTCAGGGCCCAGGTGGCCCTCACAGCCTCCAGCCCGGGCCCCTGCTGCAGCACCCAGGCCCCCCTCAGCCCTTTGGCCTCCCTCCCCAGGCCTCTCAGGCATCAGCTCTCCCTCATGCCTCTCTACAGGCCACAGCGTCGCAGTCAGCACTGCAGCCCCAGCAGCCCCCACGGGAGCAGCCCCTGCCACCGGCCCCCTTGGCCATGCCCCACATCAAGCCCCCACCCACCACACCCATCCCCCAGCTGCCGGCCCCCCAAGCCCACAAGCACCCGCCTCACCTCTCAGGGCCTTCCCCCTTCTCCATGAATGCCAACCTCCCACCCCCTCCAGCACTAAAGCCCCTGAGCTCCCTGTCCACACACCATCCCCCCTCAGCCCATCCCCCTCCCCTGCAGCTCATGCCTCAGAGCCAGCCCCTGCCCTCCTCCCCTGCACAGCCCCCAGTGCTGACCCAGAGCCAGAGCCTGCCTCCTGCTGCTGCCGCTCACCCCCCAGCAGGCCTCCACCAGGTGCCCCCCCAGCCCCCATTTGCTCAGCATCCCTTTGTCCCTGGGGGACCTCCTCCCATCACCCCTCCAACCTGTTCTTCCACCTCCACCCCACCTGCGGGACCCGGCCCCTCGGCCCAGCCACCCTGCTCTGCTGCTGTTTCTTCGGGAGGCAGCGTACCAGGGGGGACAGCCTGCCCACTCCCCACTGTCCAGATCAAGGAAGAGGCTTTGGATGATGCTGAGGAGCCCGAGAGCCCACCGCCCCCACCTAGGAGCCCATCCCCCGAGCCCACTGTGGTGGACACGCCCAGCCATGCCAGCCAGTCAGCCAGGTACTGGCTTCCCAGGAATGCGGGCACACCAGGGCAGGGACAGGCTGGGCAGCTGGGGCAGGCCGAGGCCTCAGCAGGGCTCCAGCGAGAGATGTGGCCTTCTTTAGGTTCTACAAACATCTGGACCGTGGTTACAACTCGTGTGCGCGGACAGACCTGTATTTCATGCCTCTGGCGGGATCCAAACTGGCCAAGAAGAGGGAGGAGGCCATCGAAAAGGCCAAACGGGAGGCTGAGCAGAAAGCACGAGAGGAGCGGGAGCGCGAGAAGGAGAAGGAGAAAGAGCGCGAGCGGGAACGAGAGCGGGAGCGGGAGGCAGAGAGAGCAGCCGTGAGTTGGGGGTCACCCAGGCCGCGGGGGGGTCCCTCCCCAGCTCTCCTCCACGGCTTACTCAGATGCATAATAGCCCCATCCAGGGTACAAGGGAAGCTGTAGGTACAAAGCAGACTGTCCCAGCAGGGGCTGGACCATGTCCTTGTGGCCCAAGCCTGTCCCCAGCCATGGCTGGGGCCTGCTCTTGACGTTGGGGTGAACAGACCAAGTTGGCTGGCCAGTGCGGGATGGCAGTAGGGCCAGGCTTGACTCTGCTGAGTGAGTGCCAGGCTCAGACCCCTGGGCAGCTGGGCACCTGCCCCTCACACCTTCCCTTTCTTCAGCAGAAGGCGTCCAGCTCGGCCCACGAGGGCCGCCTCAGCGACCCCCAGCTCAGCGGTCCTGGCCACATGCGGCCGTCCTTCGAGCCACCACCAACCACCATTGCCGCGGTGCCGCCATACATCGGGCCCGACACACCTGCCCTTCGGACTCTGAGCGAGTACGCTCGGCCCCACGTCATGTCACCCACCAACCGCAACCACCCCTTCTACATGCCCCTCAACCCCACTGACCCCCTGCTGGCCTACCACATGCCTGGCCTCTACAACGTGGACCCCACCATCCGGGAGCGGGAGCTCCGGGAGCGGGAGATCCGGGAGCGGGAGATCCGGGAGCGGGAGCTACGGGAGAGGATGAAGCCAGGCTTCGAGGTGAAGCCCCCGGAGCTGGACCCCCTGCACCCAGCCACCAACCCCATGGAGCACTTCGCCCGGCACAGCGCCCTCACCATCCCCCCCACTGCGGGCCCCCACCCTTTTGCTTCTTTCCACCCGGGCCTGAACCCCCTGGAGAGGGAGAGACTGGCCCTGGCGGGCCCCCAGCTGCGACCTGAGATGAGCTACCCTGATAGACTGGCGGCCGAGCGGATCCACGCTGAGCGCATGGCATCACTGACCAGCGACCCTCTGGCCCGCCTGCAGATGTTCAACGTGACCCCGCACCACCACCAGCACTCACACATCCACTCGCACCTCCACCTCCACCAGCAGGACCCCCTCCACCAAGGTGGGTGCCCTCCGGGCCAGACCAGGAGAGGGCGCTGTGGGTTGAGTTCTGATGTGACAAGGTGCAGGCCAAAGACAGAGCTGCTGTCCAGAAGCAGAGGCGGTTCTTTCCTAAAGGAATCCCTCATTCCTAACAGAACTGAGAACAATCAGCATGTGTCTGGGAATCCTCTCGTTGCTTCCCTCACCCGCAGCCTCTTTCTCTGCCCAGCTCCTCAGTTCTCCAGAGCTGCAAGTCCGCAGAGTGCTGAGTCACCCTGGGGCCCTGTGCCTCCGGTGCCGGGGATAGTAGGAAGCAGCCTGTGCTCACTGAGTCAGGATAAAGGCAGGAGGTGGGGCCTAAGGAGCAAGGCAGGGCCTTGGAAGCCCAGGTGGAGGCAACTGGGACACCTAGGGAGGCTTTAGGGTATCTCTCAGTGAAAACTTAAAAGAACAGTCCTCCTGTTCCCTCTTGGGGTGCAGGGCCTGGGCTGCTCCTGGCTCATCTGGTCAGGGCCACTCAGTCCTATCTGAGCTGGGAATGAGAGTGTCCAAAGGTCTGCCGACAGGCCAGCTAGGCTGAAGGCAGAGACAGGCACGGCTGGAGCCCCTGCTCCATCTCTAGCTCTGCAGACTGGCTAGATGGGTAGAGGAGCTGGGCCTGCACCCTGGGACCAAGGCCTGCCATGGAATCCCAGGGCACAGCCCACATGCAGGACTTCCGAGTGGGCAGACCTACCTCCATGCTGGGGAGGAGGGTGATAGGTAGAGCAGGGCCCAGAGGTGGAGAGGGTGGCACCTTGCTTTCTGCCTGTGCACCTAGCCTTGATGTGGGGAGCCCAGACTCTGTTCGGGCAGAGGGTTCTGGGGAAGCAAGGGAGCTGTCACTTTCACCCCATGGTCCTGATACTTGGAACTTTGATGCCAGTCGGCATGGGCTGTCTAAGCCCCGGTGTAACCAGTGGATGGATGTATCTTAGTGCTGTTTGAGGACAGGCAGTCATTTGTCCGTGCAACATTCGTCCATTTGACAAATAGTTACGGAGCACCTGTGATATGTCAGGCACACATGTAGGTGCTGACAAACCCTGTCCGTTCTACTGTCCCGGTCTGGAGGCAGTCAGTCAGCATGTCTTATGGTGTGAAAAGCAGTCAGGGTTCTGGAGGACAGCTAACCAGGGAGAGGGAACAGGGGAGCTGGGAGCAAGGTTGCGGTTAGAAGCCATGAGAAAGCCTCGTCAAGAAGGTAACTTTGGAGCGGGCTTGAAGGTGGGAAGGGACATCTGCAGGGAGAGAGGGAGAGAGGGAACGTGGGAGCACAGGGCCTGAAAGGAGAGAACAGGGCTTGGTGAGCCTCCTCCCTGCCAACGGCATGCAGCATCTGGCAGCACCCGCTCTGCCGACCCCCTGTGGATTCTGTGGGTGAAGGGCCAGGGAGGCCGTGCTGGGGAATGTTGCCAATCCAGCCAGCAGCTGGGGTGAGACACCCTGGCTGTGGCAGGACTAGAGCAGCCCTGGGGTCCCTGTGGACCTGACAGGTGTAGGGTGGGCCTAGGGTGTTCGGCCAGGTGGGCTCTGATGCTTGAGGGTCCTCAACAAAACAGCGTGGGGGAGACTCTGCCTATAGGGGTGCTCAGGAATGAGGGAGGAAATCGTGTGTAAATTTACCTCTGTGTTACTTTCTGGAACTTCACTGCAGGTTGGGGTGGGGGCAGGCACTTTGGGTCAGGATTTTTGGTGGCCCTGGTGGGCAGGAGCCGGCTGTGGTGAGGGGAAGTCACTGGTGATTACGGTGAGGAGGGCAGACGTGGAGAGAGCCCCAGAGCCCTGCGCCACCTGCATCTGGACTTCTGCCCCTTTTTTAGGTTCAGCAGGCCCAGTGCACCCGCTGGTTGACCCCCTGACCGCTGGCCCTCACCTGGCTCGCTTTCCCTACCCCCCTGGCACCCTCCCCAACCCTCTGCTTGGACAGCCCCCCCATGAGCACGAGATGCTTCGTCATCCAGTTTTTGGTAAGAATGCGCCGGGGGGAGGAGGGGCCAGTGTGAGAGTTGGGCTGGTATCTGGTGTCCCGTCCATTCATTCATCCATTCATTCATTCATCCGTCCGTCTGTCCGTCCGTCCGTCCGTCCGTCCATCCATCCACATATTCAACAAATACCTCCTATGTGCCAGGAATCCACTTGGGAACCAGGAAGGCAAATCCCTGCCCTCAGAGCGCTGGGGGTGGATGAGTATAAATTCGTAACCAGAGCCAGGGCAAGGACAGTGCAATGTGAAGGAGTGACAGAGGCGCTGAATCTAAACTCAGGGTTCAGGGTGGGCCTCTGTGAAAAAGTAAGAGCCTGAGGCCTAAAACCTTGAGGACGAGGGAGTGTATATTCCGTCTTCCCCTGACCTCTACCTTCAGGGTCGGGATCCAAGAGGCAGTACTTTGAGCCTTCTCTCTGGGGTGGGGGGCGGGGCTCTGCTCCACGGGTCGCTGCAGAGGAAGTAGGCTCTTGCTCCTCCCCTCAGGAGGCTATCTCCTGACCTGACCTCCTTGCCGGCCTCATCCTGGCCACTCCCCTGGCCTTTCTGTACTGAAGGCTGTTTTGTGTTTGGCAGGTACCCCCTACCCCCGAGACCTGCCTGGGGCCATCCCACCCCCCATGTCTGCAGCCCACCAGCTGCAGGCCATGCATGCCCAGTCAGCAGAGCTGCAGAGACTGGCCATGGAGCAGCAGTGGCTGCATGGACACCCCCACATGCATGGTGGCCACCTACCAAGTCAGGAAGATTATTACAGGTGAGGCGGGGAGGGGCCAGAAGGGGGTAGGGGCTCACTCTCTGAACCCAGGCTCCCACATACCCCACCTGTGGCCACTGACCCAGCCTAATGGTTGCGCCTCCTGGCTGTGCCCACGGTGCTCCTCCCATATCAGCAAGTGCCAGACTCCTCCCCATGGCTCTGTGGGCCCTGGCCTCTTGGCCCTGGAGGGGACTCCCAACCAGGCCATCTTGATGGGAGGGAGGTGAGGGGGGACGGTCACCTGCATGGGAGTCCACTGAGTCATCTGCATCCTCGAGCTGCATGCCTGGTCCCACCTGCCCAGGCCTGGTGCTGAATACTGTCTCCCTGTGTTTTCTTTCTAGTCGACTGAAGAAAGAAGGTGACAAGCAGTTATAAGTTATTTATTTGTTAGCGCTGGCTGTGGAAACCCCAATTCTTGGGGGGAGAAACAGGACTTTTTACATACAATATGAGCTACAAAAGCAAAAAGAATATCTTCTAAAGATTTCTTTATATATTTAAAAACCCCACAACTAAAAATGTTATCAGCATAATAGTGTTTGTTTGTAGAGAGGATTCCTTGAGACTGGTTTGGGTCTCCCTGCATGACAGTCCCCCAGAAACTTAGTGAGTCCTGGACTGGACTGAACATTCAGAAAACTTTCCCTGCAATCTTGGGGTTTGGCTTTAGTTTTCTTTTCCTTCCTTGATTTCTTGGTAGGTGCTAGAATCCAGTTCACACCCTTCACTGTGCGTGCAGACACACTCAGTTACGTGTGTTCCAGAACCCACGAGGTTTGCAGATAGGTGGCATATGAGTTTGGAATCCAAGAGCTATAATTTTTAAAAAAAACTTTTATTTTAATACATTGTAGGAGATCTTCATAATTTGAGAAAGTTCTGCAGCATGGCTTTTTACGTCTGTAAATAAATAATTTTAGAATGGCATTTTTTTTCTTCCACAAACTATTCTGATCTATTTTTTCCAGCCATGTCACTGATTGTGAATTCCTACCAGCTATTGACAGAATACAGAGTTGATTTTTTAATAAAAAATTATATATAATTATCCCTTTAATTAAAGGGAACAGATGGGCGTTACTAATTGCAAACGGGCAGAGGCTTGGGACGCGGTGTGGTCGCAGCAGTGAGCATCCAGGGGTCTGCAGGGACGATGTTACAGACCGTTTCTTTGTTTTGCTGCCTTGATTTTCACTTCTTGTCTGCCTAGCTTGTGCTTTGCCAGAGGTGCAGATATCTGTCAGATGAAACCGTTTTTATTTTGTACCAGGAGTGCAGGAGTTAAATGTCCACCTTGTTCTGTCTCCGCAGGAGAGAAAGCACATGTTTGTATGTGTCTGATTGTAGATTTCCTTATAGAGTTCTGTGCACACACATTTGGTTGTTCTGGATGAACTGCCTTTTTAAATATCTGACAAATTCATAAACATTCTAGAAGATTCAAGAAAACATGATTCCCTACAAAGAACTGAGCATATACACTTGCCAAAGGAATCTGTTTTAAAAAACCCTGCCCTTTTGTGTGTGTCATCATTATGATCTTCCTGTGGGGAGACCAGGTCCTCCTGGCCACACAGCTGGAGGCTGCTTTTGAGTGAGGGAGGCCCTGGAGTTGGCATGGTTGTGGGTAGCGGCCTGTGCGTCTCCCCCAGGAGCAGGTCTGTGCATGGTGACCCATGTCGGATGGGGACACCATTTGAGTTCCACTGTTCCTCTTGGGAGTAGGAACGAGAGTCGCAGCCGCCGACGTGGAGGGAGAAGGCAGGCTTCCTTCCACCTGGGGGCTGCCAATCTGAGGGCTCCGGCTGTTCTGCAGAGGGCCCACCCTCTCCTTTCTGAGTTGTGGGCCTGGTGAGCTTTCTCCAGGGCGGAGGGTGGGGGACCTGGGGATGTCTGCACCCGGGGATCTGACCTTCTGTCGGGGTTGATCTTTTCCGTTCCTCCCCCATCAGACTCTTGAGGGCCACTTCTGCCATTGTGTCTGGTAGTCCCATCGGAGAGCTGCCAGATGACAGGACCGAGAGCCCGAGTGGTGGGTGTGGGCTGTGGCCGGGACTGGAGCTCAGTTGGGGCAGGACCCGAGGCTGGCGCGTTGACCCCGAAGCCAGCAGGCATTAGCTCAGATTCAGGTTCTGGACTCAAACCTGCATCTGGGGCATTTCCAGTTTCTATTAAAACTATGGTTTCAGTTGGGACAGACAGGATTGTTTTGTCTGCTGGGAATGTTCTGGAAGTGTTTGTCGTTTTTCTCTCATTTTCTCCCGTTCCATTTCTGCCTTAACTTCAGCTCCTTAGAGGGAGGCAAGCTCAAAGGAGCCCTGTGTCCCCATGCTCGGGCCGCACGGACAGGAGGCACTGTTTCCTCTGGGGGCAGGGCCGGCCCTCCTCTGTATCTTTGTTTTCCTTTCCGTGGAACACAGTGCCTGCCATTCAGTTAGACCTTCTTGACCGCCTCTCTGTGTCATCCATTTTTCCAAAGAAGAGACAGAGTGAAGTCTTTGGAAGTCTCTACTTGAAGACTGTCCGAAGGTGTTTTCTCGTGAGGTTTGGTTTTCCCCCATATCCCAAGGTGAAGCACTGAGATTCTTCCATCTAAGAACCTACGACCCGAAACCCTCACCTGGTCAGCTACGGTTTGTTGAGGAGGCCCCAGACCTTCACAGTGTCTTTGAAGCCTAACCCCTTGGTTTCCTTTTGGATTTTCCTTCCTTTTGTTTGAAGTTCGGGTTTGCTTTTCTGTGTTTTGTACGTATCTTGTTGAACGTTGTCAGGATCGAGCTTCACGTTCACTGCGGCAGCAGAGTGTATATTCTGATTTGCTACGTTTGTATATATCTTGAAGCTAAATGTATATATGAGTAGTTTGCCATGAGATAACACAGTGTAAACAGAGTAGACAGACACCCAGAAATCGTGACTTCTGTGTTCTCTCCATTTGAGTATTTTGTAATTTTTTTGAAATATTTGTGGACATAAATAAAACCAAGCTACACTACAGCAGCTGGGTGTTGACCAGTGGACTGTGTCTCATTCCTGGGAGTGGGTGGGGATCTTGGCAGTTGCCCCTACCCAGGTCCTGCAGGCTGGGGAAGGGGCAGAGGGGAGAGTTTGGGTGTCAGCTGTTTCTGGCACCCTGCCTGCCTACCCTCCAAAGTGGCTTCCCAGAAAGATTCTTCTCTGCCATGTCTGGTAGGAAGAAGGTTTCTCTGGTGAGTGCTGTCAGGGGGGTGTTCTGACCTGCTGGCTTAAGATAATCAGGACCGGCAGTGAGCTTACCCAAGCAGAATGGGCCTGGGGGATGATGACACTAGGACCTGGGGACACCCTCTCCTCACTCAGATTCCTTCTCCCCCTGCCACTCAGCCACACTTCTAATTTGTGGACACTCTCCACAGTGCATCGGCACGTAGCTCCTTCCCTGCTTGGAGCAGAGATCTTGAGCTGCCCACCAGTGCAGTGGCTTCCTCCTCCCGTCCCCTCTCTGCCTCTCCCTGAGGCCTGCCAGTGTGCCAGCCCACCCTCAGAGTTGGCCCCCCAGGTGTGCTGGGGGATGCTGTCTTAGCTCCGAGGGCCTGCCGATGCCACTGATGGCCTGCAGGGTGTGGATGTGGCCATGAGGGGGCAGCAGTTATCAGAATGGATTCAGGCTGAGCTTTCGGAGACTGTCAAGGGCATTTTCATAAAGCTTCAAAACTATCTCTGGAAGTGTATATGCTTGCCCTTCCATCTGGAATATGGATTTCTATATTCCCTGGGAGACGGAGCAAGAGCAACCCTATTGGGGCGCCTGGGTGGCACAGCGGTTAAGCGTCTGCCTTCGGCTCAGGGCGTGGTCCCAGCGTTATGGGATCGAGCCCCACATCAGGCTCCTCTGCTATAAGCCTGCTTCTTCCTCTCCCACTCCCCCTGCTTGTGTTCCCTCTCTCGCTGACTGTCTCTATCTCTGTCAAATAAATAAATAAAATCTTTAAAAAAAAAAAAAAAAAAGAGCAACCCTATTGATAAACTGCCCTCAAACCAGGCTGACTCTGCCTGGTGGTGGTAAAGGCCTGGGGGACGGCCTGTGTCGCTACCTCATTGAGGATGAGAAAGTTTTGCCAACCAGAGGATCCCGAGGGGCATACACATCGATGGCCCTAGAGGCAGTTGTGTCCTCCAACAGCAGGAGTCCTGCTCAGCGACTTGGGTGGTTGGGAGGGGTGAAGCTGAGGGGTCTGCCAGAGTAGTCATGGGGGGCACAAATGACTCATTCTGGGTCCTGGATGAGAAGCCAGGACGGGAGTGACGGAGGGTGTGGAGGGAAGGGTGAGTGGCCGGAACCCAGGTGCCTCCTTTGCTGGTTTCTTACCCAGACCGTGCTCTTTATGAAAATAGTGTTTGGTAGGCATAAATGTGTGAACTATAAATTCCAAGTAGACTAAAGGATAAGGCCTCACTGACTGTGAATGGATGCATAGATTTATGCTGCAGAGAAGAAAAGATCCTCGGATCAGAGCTGCACAGGCTGTCATCATTTCTCAGGCGTGGACAACTGTGGCCCTTGCGCACCCTTTCTGAGGGGAGAGCCTGCAGCAGTGGACATGCGCTAGAGTCATGAGGACAGAGCGTCTGCTGTCCAGCCACTGTGCCCCTGGCCGGGCCCTCGCCTCTTGCAGCTTGGATGAACTGGCTTTGGAGTCCTGTGGCTGGATCCTCAGCCAGGGCGTGGTGGCTCAGCAGCCTCTCTGGTCAGGGGGCAGAGAAACGTGAGCTACGAAAACGACACTTGGCTGGGCTGGCTGCGTGGGGGCCATGTCTTGATAGTATCCGCGGTAAGTTCTGGTGAACGGGCCGCTCACCGAGGCACCACCTTTGCAAATCGAGGGCACTTGTCCACAGGGTAAGGATGCACGACAGCCGCCAGCAGTGGCCTCCCACACTGACACGGAGTTGCAAGACCCTCAAATACCAGGAGTGCAGGGCCCAACAATTGCAGGGGCAGTGGCTGATGCGTGAAGGTCAGGGCTGCAGTGCTTCTGCCCGGAAGCTCACGAGACATTTGGGGGGTTGCCCCCTCGCCAGTCCCCAGAGAGACCCTGAGCGGTGTGATGTGGCACCAACACAGACTTCAGCTGTCACCCGCAGCCTCTGCCAGCCAACCCAGTCAGCTCCTGGACTCAAAAGCGGTGGAGTTGGAACAGGACCGGTTAGACCAGACGGCTGGGGTTGAGCTACAGGCCCCAAGACCGGTGGAAGTATCTATCCTGCACTTGACCTCTGAGCTGTGGAGACACCAGGGGGCAGAGGGACTCTTGGCCTCCCTGCCTCGGCCCAGGGAGAATCAGCCAGACAAGCCTGTGGGGGGAGGCAGGCTGCGGGGTTGGCTTTCCAGCTGGACTCCTCAGGCTGCAGGAGAAAGTGAGTCCTGGGAAACCTGCTGGAAGGCAGGGCTTGGCAGGCGTCCGGCTGTCTGTCGGAGCTACAGTGGCTGGAGCCCGGGGCCCAGGAACAGCATGTGCTTTACCGCGGGACTTGCCCACCCTCCCTGGGTCCTCACTGGGTTCCCAGCTGCCCTGGGGGCTCTGGCAGCTTGCCTGCCGGGCTCCGATTCCGTGACCCAAGGCAGCTCCTCTGGTAGCTGTCTTCACCAGGAACAGCTTCCAAGTCCTGTGTAATTGTTTTCTTCTGGCATATTAGGGACCCAGGCTGCAGAAGCTGCGCCCGCATCCCCCCACCCCGACCAGGTTCCAGTGTGTGGAAGGCACTTGCTCACTGAATGAACAGGCTCCGGCAGAGGAAGGCTCCTCGGTGCACTGACCGGATGTGCAGTTGAGTCATAGGTATGGGTGACCAGATAGAAGGGCCTTGGGCCCCATCCAGGGGGCTGGTCACTACTGGGGCACCTGAAGTGACCCCTCTTTCTCCCTCAAGTTTCTCTCAATCCCGCCTCCCCCTGACCACCCGTGCCTGCTCTGGGATCTCACAGCCCCTGTGGCTTCGGCCCTAATCTGCCCCATTCTTCAATGTTTGGGCGGGGAAGGGGGATCTGCTTTACAGTGGTGGCCTCTGTTGAACCCTTAGTACGTGGACACCCAATGTAGTGAGTTAGATCAAAAACAGAACCTTAAGGCACTTCTTAGAAGACCCTTCCAGCCTACAGAGGGCATGGCGTTTAAGAGCTGATGTCTTCTGTGTGCCTGTCCGCCAGCTGTCACTCCCAGGTCGCCCCTGCTCCCCTTACTTTTTGCACGGGCTCTGCTGCGCATCCTACCACAGAATAGATTTGAGGACCACCCCTGGTCCTGACCACCAGGTGGCAGTGTCTGAAAGCCCTGGCGCCATTCTTCTGCCACTCTGCCCGCAGGGACCCAAAGTCCCCACCCCAGTGAAGAAGGGGAGAGGTATGTAGGAATGATGATATGGATTTTGTCAAAGAATAGATGTTTCCGGGAGGCAAGCAGCCAGAGAGGAGGGGTGGGGCGGTCTGGCAAAGGGCAACTGGAACAGGTCACAGCAGGAGCCTGGGGGAGGGATGGCAGGAAAGAGGGAGCTGGGGGCCACATGGGTGTTATGGCAGGGAGAGGCCGTTGGGAGGACAGGAGGTGCTTCTCTTTGGTTTTCAGCTGCATTCCCCACGCTGGGACATACAGCGTAGGTGCTCAGCAAACATTCCCTGAGTGGCGATCATGCCATGCTCACCTCAGAAGTGGTGATTTCCAGCGTGATGGCCCTAGAAGCTGCCCAGAGAGTCCCCCTGGGCTGCCGCTGCCATAAGGGTCCTGTGCCCCAAATATGGCCCCATCTCAGGACATCTGCTCCTCTCCTCCTCCAAGTCTTTCAGAGAGAGGGTCCTTGAGGGCCGTCCAACCTGTTCACAGCTAGGACCAGGGCATGGCACGCACCTGCAGACCTTGCACACGTGACTTGAAGGTAGTATGAAGCCGAGCGCTTCACTGCACAGTGGGCCCTGGCAGTTGTCGGTCTGGCACATTCCCTCAAAACCTGTGACCCAGTGTGATGGGCGTGAGAATGCCACCTTGTCCAGTCCCCGTGTCCCAGCCCAGGGTCCAGGGTTAGTCCAACAGTCTGGGAAGATAGAAACCAGACAGCTGAAGGCTGTGGTTTCACGACTGGCCCCCTGGCCCCACGGGCAGTGTCTGCCCTAGATGCTGTGGGCCGCGGGCAGAGGCCGTGGCGTGTGCTTTCCCAGGCAGCGTCAAGGGACGGGAGTTGATTTTTCAGGTTTGCTGAGTGGAAAGTCAGGAGTGACATCAGTCAGGAGCATCTGGTTTTAGTGGCTTGGAGGGCGTCAGTCTCATCACGGGCCCACGGAGCAAAGGCTTCCCTTCCCTTTCCTCTTATCGTAGCCAGGTGGAGACAGGCTTCGGGGAAGGACCACAGCAGCTCAACATTTGCTCCAGAAACATGAAGCAGCGTGAGGTTTGGAGTCAGATTCCCTGGTACAAGCATGTGACCCTGTGTGACCTGGGCCAAGCACTTAGTGCGCTCGTCTCCGGGTCCAGGTCTGCGTGCCAAAGTCGTGCCAGCTCCTCCCCCGAGCTGGGGAGGATGAAGCCAGAAGACTGCAGAAGGCACTTAGCTCACTGCAGGGACCATCGTAGGACTTGGGGACCCGTGAGCAGTGGTCACTGTCCTCACCATCATCACAGCTCCATTCTTAAGTCCAGAGAGTTTGGGTCCTGTGGTTGCTCCCACTGCCATCTGCTGGGAACACAGACCTGAAGGTCAAGGGCAGTGCTTGGGTGCTGGCCTGAGGGCAGCCGGTGCTCTGCTCCGCCCACTGACTCCGTGGAGATTCCCACATGTAAGAGCAATGTCTTGACTTAGAAAGTTCTAGGAAGAAGGCCCAAGGTTTGGCAAGCCAGGAGTGAGAGGGGCACCTCCCTATTCCTTCTTTATCATGCGAAGATTTGACCATTCTGGGCAAGAGCATCCCAGACCAAGGGACAGCCATCCAGCACCACGTTTACTAGAACATCTAAAGCTCTCGTAAGGGAATAAATGCAGGGAAGATGAGTCTGGAGTCCCAGGAAAAGCGTGGGACAAACAGGACGCCCAGAGGAATCACGTGACTGAAAAGTCACCATCATTCTCTCTGCTTCACCTGCACATGGAGCAGGGAGAATGGGACCTGCCTTACTTAGCGTGTAACTACCGAGGGTAAAATGGCATGACATGAAGGCACAGAGAGAGGACTCACTGATTCCAACCAGGGTGGGCTGCACAGAGGAGGTGGCATTTTAGACGGATCTAAGTCGATGAATCAGAAGTTGATGGGCAGCGAAGAGGTAGAAAGGCTTGACCTGTGGGAAGAGCATGAGCACAGGCACAGAGTCCATCTGCGGCAGAGGGGCCCTGCGGCGGGAGTCCTGGAGGCTGGAGCCACACGGAAGGCAATGGGCTTGGGAAGACAGGCAGGGCCCAAGTTGGGCGTGAGGAGTTTAGACCTGGTTCCTTAGGCTCTGAGAAGCCCCCAGAAAGTGCTAAGAGGAAAGGGGTGCACTGAGGCATGTTTATAGCTCCCCCAGCTGCGGGGTGGAGGTTGGATGGGGAGGGTAGATTGGAGGCAAGGAAGTGGGCAGAGATCCTGAGCCAGATCTGGGAGCACAGAGAGGAGGGGCCTGGACTCCAGGGACCCCACAGGAGCCACCTCAGCTCCAGGAGAGCAGCGGGCAATGGCACTGGGGAAGCCATGGCTCACGGGGGGAGGTGGGTAAGGTGCCCTGCAGAGCTGGGGGTTTATACCTACTGTCCCTGACTCATCAGATGACGGGACATTTAGCCGCCCACAAACCCCGGACTCTCCTCGGGGGCTGGTGACGGGCCCAGGACGCCCATTGCTTTTGGGGGACTTGTGACCAGTGTCTCCTATGTGTCCCCAGAATATAGGGACCATGCAGAGAGGGTGCTGGGGGCCAGGCCCAGGTGCAGTGGCAGGTACACGACCGGCCGCGACCCACCCCTCAGGGTACACATGGCCAGCACTCACAGTTCGGGGAGGAGAGCCCGCCCAGCTGCACCGGGAAGGGGCCTCGGCCAGCTCGGGGCGCCGGGTGCTGGAAGGTGATGAGAAGCCACATGGCGAAGGACCTTGACACAAGAAGTCAGAGATGCATGCGGGTCCATCAGCTGGCAGGTGGTGGGTGCAGGTGGGTGGGTCAAGTCAGAGGGCAGATCTGCGGTCACCAGCATATCTGCTCCGCTGGCTTGAGGTCCCCACCTCACCGCATGTGCTGCGACCCAAGCGCTTTGGAGCCTACAATCCGTCGAACACGCCAAGCAAGTTCCCACCTCAGGTCTCCCAATAGCTTCCTCTCTTCACCAGGCACGGCCCTTCTCCCCCGCATGGGCCACTCCCCAACCCTGTCACCCCAGCCTCCTGCCCTGCTCGTGTTCTTCACGGCACTTACCGCCATCCTCGGGCACACACCTCGGTGTGCCGTCTGCCTCTCTCCTATAGCAGCTCGAGACCTGCTCACAGCTGGAGCCCAGCACCTACCACTGCCTGCACACCCGGGGCACTCGATGGCTATCTGTAGGGGGGCGGGGGGGGATGGATGGGTGGATGGATGTACGGATGAGTGCACGGGTGGGTGGCTGGGTGGGAGAATGAATGAATGAGTGAATGAATGAATGAATGAATGAATACGAGGCCTGCACCTGCACCTCGGCACGCCTGACCTTTGGGGCTGGAACATTCTTCATTGTGGGGGCTGTCCTGTCACTGTAGGGGGTTCAAGGCATCTCTGGGCAGGAGGCACCCACCCAAGCTGTGACAACCAAAACTATCTCCAGACATTGCCAAATGTCTTCCCGGGGTGGGGGTGGGGGTGGGTTTGCAAAATCGCCGCCGGGTGAGAACCACTGAGTTACACCTACCTCTCCCGTCAAGAAGTGACTCTCACAGCCCCCTCCCCGAGCCCCCACGGAGAGCAGCCCGCTCCCCAGGTGACCTCTCCACGCTTGGGAGAGCCACGACTAGAAACTGTAGGCTTCGCTGCTGCCATTTATTGTTTTATCACATATGTACATTCCACGGGAGACCTTCCCGCGTCCACCAAGGCCTTGGGTTTCTCACCGGCCGGACTGCTGCCCCCCAGGCACAGGCTCGAGGCCAAAGCCGGGGCTCTGGCGCGTCAGACGTTCAGCAGGAGGGGCCGGTGCTCCTCCTCGGTGGCATCGCTGGGAGGGATTTCATAAACAACACACAGGGAGGAGTACAAGCAGCCCAGGAAGGACACCAGGCTCGAGAAGTACATGACCCCGTTGGCGCTGCCCACGGCCGAGGTCAGAGGCCCCAGCACCAGGGAGACCAGGATCTGGGCCAGGAAGTACTGGCAGCTCAGCAGGGAGATGTCCACGCCCATGCCCCGCCTCGTGCCGTCCGCACTGGACCCTGCGAACTGATCCAGAAGGAGAAGCGTCAGCGGGACGCCCGGGCAGCAAGGTGACCCAGCCCCACGTCTCCCGCAGGCCCAGGGGACCCGCGCGGCCCACGCGCGGCAGGCGCACATTTTCCAGCGCCGACGTGCGCGGGGAGTTCAGCCAAGAGTTTAATAATATTTGTGTTCAGAGAGATGACGGCAACGAGAAGAATCCATGACTCACAGGAGCGGAAGGGCTGTGTTCCCACAGGCCCAGGCGGCACAGAGGCGCTCTCCGGCCTGGGGAGCCCGGCCTTCTCCTTCCTCGCCCCCGAAAGACAGGCGGCCTGCCGGGCTGGCGGGCACCCCGCGTCCCGGCTCGTCCCCTTTCCTAACCTCTGTCAGCTACGACGCCCGTCACACGCCCTGGCACACCCCCTCAGTCTCCGTGCCTGGTCCTGCGGCCCGGTTTCCCAAGGCCTTGTGGCCTCCGGGGTGGACCCATCCCCTTCCCTCCATGCCACCCCTGCACCACACTGCGGCTTGGGGGTGAAGACGTGCTCTCTGAGCCGGGCTGCAGCAGGGACGGTGGCAGGAGGTGGGTGGGTCCCTCACTCTGCTCCCCAGCACAGGCCCCCCTCACCCACAGAGGCAGCAGACGGGCGCCTCCCGCACGGGGCCCAGAGTGTGCACCGCCTGGGGGCCAGCATCCCTGGCCCTGCATCCGGACGCTGGTGTGGTCCCCTCTGGGATGCTGCCACGCCCCCACCCTGGGGACAGCTGTGTCCTCGTGGCACCTGTGAGGAGCTCTGTGAATGCGCACGGCGTGTGTCCTGGGGACTGTGTGGCCCCGTGTCTACGCACAGTTGGCAAGGCCACCGTGGTGGGGGGCGGTCACAGGTGAGCCCTGAGCCTGCAACTGAGCAGAGGCTGACAGGAATCTGAGCCTCTGGAAGTCTCTATGAGCAAGAGGCCCAAGGCTTCCAGGGGTGTTGACCAAATTCAGTTAGGGCGTCGCGAGGCTCTGGGTGTCCCTTCACGCAGAGCAGGGCCACGTTCCACCAAGAACCGGCCCATCTGTTTTTCCCAGTCGAGGGGTCTCGGGGCTGCAGAGAACTGACAAGGGGACAGTGGCCGCAGAGGGTGGGGTGGGCCCAGCCAGCACGGGTGGCACTGCTCACGTCCCCTCCCCCCTTGGTCCCTTGGGTGCTGCAGGCACG
This sequence comes from Ursus maritimus, assembly GCF_017311325.1. Lineage (NCBI taxonomy): Eukaryota > Metazoa > Chordata > Mammalia > Carnivora > Ursidae > Ursus > Ursus maritimus. The sequence goes on along the minus strand of NW_024425786.1, from coordinate 5,851,270 downwards.
GGCTGGCACAGGGCTGGTGCAGGGCTGACTCTCCAGCATCACGGCCCCCCCCCCGCCCCCGCCCCGGTCCCAGGGGAGGTGCAGTCTTTGTGGCCACTGCCTGTCTGTGTGGCTGGGAGTCCTGTGGCTGGCAGGGAGGGGGCTGGGAGGGGCCGCTGCGGCTACCACCCGCAGGCCCAGGTCTGGCTCCCTGTCGTGCCTGCAGCTCCAGGCCCACGTGACTTTTCACAAAAAACATCGTGCTCAGAGCTGCCCCCCCCCCAGTTCATCAGACCCTCCAAAGGCCCTAAAACAACTCAGGACGCCTCCTGGGCCAGGCCTGGGGGAGGTGACAGATGCCCCAAATTAAAAGGGGGTGCGAGAAACCCAGGTATCAAGGTTATCTTTTAATGCAGTATTTTCAAATCTCCGTTACTGCCAAAAACCTTTGAAAGGAGCGCGGTTGGCCGCAAGAGGGAAGGAAGCCGGGGCTCGAGCTACAGCGGGATGCGCCTGGAAAACCGGACGCCGCGGGAGAGAAGCCGCACTCAAGGGCCACCTACGACATGGCTTCCGTGACACGTCCAGACAGGCAAAGGCAGAGAGGCACAAAGGGCCTTCGTGGCAGCGGGGGTCTGGGGGCAGAAGGATGGGGAGGGGGAGGGGGATGGCGCATGGGGCTGGGGTTTCTTTGGGGGGTGACGGAAGTGTTCTGAATTGACCGTGGTGGCGATGGCACAACTCTGGGACTACCCTGCGCCCGGACATGGGGGACCCTAGCTCAGCCACGCTGTTAAAGGAGAATCGTCCAAAGTCAAAATTGTATGTAAAGACGGGATTGATTCTCCTGACTTTTCCTTCTGGCCCGGCCTCTGCTGCGGTTTAGCCGCTGTTTACCCATCGGTAAAGCTCTGACTCCGTTCAGCCAGGACTTTCCTGCGCTCAGGCTTTTTTTTTTTTTTAATACTGCATTAACCTATTGTTGACCTTGATCACTGAGTTTTTTGTGTCCCGGGTGAGTCCCTCCCTTGCCTCGCCCGAGGCCCCGTGCTAACGGGTGACCCCGAAACCTGGCAGAAGGTTTCCTCCCTCCCCGCTGCCCCCCCCCCAGAATGGGGCGCCCCTAGGGGCAGCTCCCTGCTCGGGTTTATGCTCTACTGTCACCAGCTGGTGACATTTCTTCATGCTTGAACGGGCCCCTCATTTCCAGCGCGCGGCCACTCCCGGGGCCACTTCTCGGGGGCGGGGGGGTTCTCCAGGCCCAGCCAGGCCTCTTCAGGACCCGGAGGCGCTTACCTTTTTGTTCTGGTAGTAGTCACACAGGAGCGAGTAGGGCAGGGTGCACAGCGTGGAAAATAAAATCCCGTAGGTTATGCACAGGGACAGGACCACGTAGAGGTTCCTGGACAGGGTGGCGAGCCCGGTCCCCAGGCCAAAGGCCAGGTAGGCAATGAAGTACAGCGTGCGGGTGCTGAGGTATTCCTCCAGCTTCTCGAGGATGGCTGTGGGCCGGAAAGGAAGATGAGCGGCCGGCGGACTGCCCGCTGGCTCCAGGGACTCTGTTTCCCGGGGCCACCTCCCCGGGGCCGGCCCTA
>NW_024425786.1:5847823-5849690 GCF_017311325.1 Ursus maritimus | reverse complement strand
CCTCGCCCCAGATCAGAAGGCCTGCGTGGGGAGTCAGCTCTGGGGGCGCCCGGGCCAGGGTGGTCCAGAGGGACGGCAGGCCCAGGAGGGGGTGCCGGTGAAGGGATCGTGGGCCGAGACACCGAATGGGCTCGGGGTGCAGGACGGGGAGGCAAAACCAGGCCGGCAGGGAAACTGCTCCTGGGACAAGCTCGCCCCGCCGCCTGCCTGGGGTGCCACCTGGAGCCAAGGACGGTTTTTATATTTTTAGAGGGTTTAAAAAAAAAATCAAAAGGAGACAAGTATTTTGTGACACGTGAAAATTACATGAAAATTCCAGTTCCCGTCAAACATAAAGGAGGTTTTACTGGGACTCAGCCACGCACACTGGCTAGCAGCGTCTCACCCGAGGTGGCTTCCGAGCCACCCTCCCCGGAGGCCGCGCGGCCCACGAGGCCGAAAGCACCCACTCTCTGGCCCTTGATGGAACCCGGGGCTGACCCCCACCAGCACCCAGGCCCCCCGCTGGGACCCAGCTCAGCTTCCTGTGTCCCCTGGGTCCCCCACCGCCAACCTCAGGGTCATCTCAGCCTCTGGGCTTGGCTCTCCCCACCTGCCCTCCCCCTGCCCTCTCCCCCCCACCCCCGTTCTCAGCTGCCCCTCCCCTCCCTCTGGACCAGTCACCACGTGAATCCACATGGAAGGATGGGGGGCGGGGGTTGGCAGACAGCACACCCGCCTGGAGGTGACCTCCATGTTTGTCCCGAGGCCCCCCCTTTGCCCTCCCTCACGGGCCTTTCTGCCCGTGGTTCACTCGGGTCTGGAGAGACACCCCATCCCCCCGGGACCTGCCCCGCCACCCAGCACAGGGCAGCGCCGCCCGGCAGACCCGACAGGTTGTTCCAAACGGGGATGCCACGCCTGCAACTGTGCAGACACAGACCTCCCTTCATCCAACGGTCCCACGAGGGGACCCCGGCCGCGCTTCTCCCCCGGGGCGGCGGGCACCTGAGTAGAAGGCAGCGCTGAAGGCGTAGATGCACATCCCCCAGCAGCCCATGGTGACGCCGCTGTTGTACTTCTGGTACTCCTCCGACGCGTGCGGGGCTTTGGGGTCTCCCTGAAACACCACCTCGCCCATGAAGTCCGTGTAGAAGAGCAGCATCCCCTCAAATGAGAGCCACCCTGAGAGGGGCAGAGGGCCGGTGACCGCCGGCAGACGCCGCCGCGGCCCCTGCTCTCGCCAACAGGTGCTTTGACCAGTGATCAGAGTCAACTTGGCTTTCGCGGACTCGGAACTGAAGCAAGAAGCTGCCCACAGCCTCCCCACCCGGAGATCACTTTCCCTCTGCTGAAATTGGTAGGTTTCCTACCGGTCTTTTTTTAAAAGCAAATACATAGCCTTATAAACACTGGCTCTGTTGCATGAAAGGTCATATTCCATCCTTTCTCTGAACGCTACTGGCACGAGGAAAGCCAGTCCCTCACTCCTTCTAGCTGCCTCTCGGCAAGGAGGGGAAGAACACGCCGGGGGAGCCCCAGCCGCAGGCACGAGGGGGCGGGCGCCCCTGCGAGAAACACTCCAGGAGCGCAAATGCCCACAGAGGCCCACTCTGCCCTGTCGCCGATGAAACCAGGGCTCCGTTCCTCGGACGTTGTGTCAGTTTCGTCTTTGGTAGAGGAAGGGGGTGGCGTTTGTTGGACGTCTTGAACCCCAATAATTATCACGCACAACTTCCTCTGCCAGTAAATATTCTTAAAGAGCCCATTTTAATGGCAGCAAAATACTGCTTCTCACGTTGCTGGACATTCTTACCTCCCTCCGCACTCCTCCTCCACCCCCCTCCTCCCCGCCCCTGCTTCCCGGCGTCTGGCTATTATAAATCAT
>NW_024425786.1:5835835-5847813 GCF_017311325.1 Ursus maritimus | reverse complement strand
GACTCCGTTCAGCCAGGACTTTCCTGCGCTCAGGCTTTTTTTTTTTTTTAATACTGCATTAACCTATTGTTGACCTTGATCACTGAGTTTTTTGTGTCCCGGGTGAGTCCCTCCCTTGCCTCGCCCGAGGCCCCGTGCTAACGGGTGACCCCGAAACCTGGCAGAAGGTTTCCTCCCTCCCCGCTGCCCCCCCCCCAGAATGGGGCGCCCCTAGGGGCAGCTCCCTGCTCGGGTTTATGCTCTACTGTCACCAGCTGGTGACATTTCTTCATGCTTGAACGGGCCCCTCATTTCCAGCGCGCGGCCACTCCCGGGGCCACTTCTCGGGGGCGGGGGGGTTCTCCAGGCCCAGCCAGGCCTCTTCAGGACCCGGAGGCGCTTACCTTTTTGTTCTGGTAGTAGTCACACAGGAGCGAGTAGGGCAGGGTGCACAGCGTGGAAAATAAAATCCCGTAGGTTATGCACAGGGACAGGACCACGTAGAGGTTCCTGGACAGGGTGGCGAGCCCGGTCCCCAGGCCAAAGGCCAGGTAGGCAATGAAGTACAGCGTGCGGGTGCTGAGGTATTCCTCCAGCTTCTCGAGGATGGCTGTGGGCCGGAAAGGAAGATGAGCGGCCGGCGGACTGCCCGCTGGCTCCAGGGACTCTGTTTCCCGGGGCCACCTCCCCGGGGCCGGCCCTACCGCTGGCCGGCACCTCGCCCCAGATCAGAAGGCCTGCGTGGGGAGTCAGCTCTGGGGGCGCCCGGGCCAGGGTGGTCCAGAGGGACGGCAGGCCCAGGAGGGGGTGCCGGTGAAGGGATCGTGGGCCGAGACACCGAATGGGCTCGGGGTGCAGGACGGGGAGGCAAAACCAGGCCGGCAGGGAAACTGCTCCTGGGACAAGCTCGCCCCGCCGCCTGCCTGGGGTGCCACCTGGAGCCAAGGACGGTTTTTATATTTTTAGAGGGTTTAAAAAAAAAATCAAAAGGAGACAAGTATTTTGTGACACGTGAAAATTACATGAAAATTCCAGTTCCCGTCAAACATAAAGGAGGTTTTACTGGGACTCAGCCACGCACACTGGCTAGCAGCGTCTCACCCGAGGTGGCTTCCGAGCCACCCTCCCCGGAGGCCGCGCGGCCCACGAGGCCGAAAGCACCCACTCTCTGGCCCTTGATGGAACCCGGGGCTGACCCCCACCAGCACCCAGGCCCCCCGCTGGGACCCAGCTCAGCTTCCTGTGTCCCCTGGGTCCCCCACCGCCAACCTCAGGGTCATCTCAGCCTCTGGGCTTGGCTCTCCCCACCTGCCCTCCCCCTGCCCTCTCCCCCCCACCCCCGTTCTCAGCTGCCCCTCCCCTCCCTCTGGACCAGTCACCACGTGAATCCACATGGAAGGATGGGGGGCGGGGGTTGGCAGACAGCACACCCGCCTGGAGGTGACCTCCATGTTTGTCCCGAGGCCCCCCCTTTGCCCTCCCTCACGGGCCTTTCTGCCCGTGGTTCACTCGGGTCTGGAGAGACACCCCATCCCCCCGGGACCTGCCCCGCCACCCAGCACAGGGCAGCGCCGCCCGGCAGACCCGACAGGTTGTTCCAAACGGGGATGCCACGCCTGCAACTGTGCAGACACAGACCTCCCTTCATCCAACGGTCCCACGAGGGGACCCCGGCCGCGCTTCTCCCCCGGGGCGGCGGGCACCTGAGTAGAAGGCAGCGCTGAAGGCGTAGATGCACATCCCCCAGCAGCCCATGGTGACGCCGCTGTTGTACTTCTGGTACTCCTCCGACGCGTGCGGGGCTTTGGGGTCTCCCTGAAACACCACCTCGCCCATGAAGTCCGTGTAGAAGAGCAGCATCCCCTCAAATGAGAGCCACCCTGAGAGGGGCAGAGGGCCGGTGACCGCCGGCAGACGCCGCCGCGGCCCCTGCTCTCGCCAACAGGTGCTTTGACCAGTGATCAGAGTCAACTTGGCTTTCGCGGACTCGGAACTGAAGCAAGAAGCTGCCCACAGCCTCCCCACCCGGAGATCACTTTCCCTCTGCTGAAATTGGTAGGTTTCCTACCGGTCTTTTTTTAAAAGCAAATACATAGCCTTATAAACACTGGCTCTGTTGCATGAAAGGTCATATTCCATCCTTTCTCTGAACGCTACTGGCACGAGGAAAGCCAGTCCCTCACTCCTTCTAGCTGCCTCTCGGCAAGGAGGGGAAGAACACGCCGGGGGAGCCCCAGCCGCAGGCACGAGGGGGCGGGCGCCCCTGCGAGAAACACTCCAGGAGCGCAAATGCCCACAGAGGCCCACTCTGCCCTGTCGCCGATGAAACCAGGGCTCCGTTCCTCGGACGTTGTGTCAGTTTCGTCTTTGGTAGAGGAAGGGGGTGGCGTTTGTTGGACGTCTTGAACCCCAATAATTATCACGCACAACTTCCTCTGCCAGTAAATATTCTTAAAGAGCCCATTTTAATGGCAGCAAAATACTGCTTCTCACGTTGCTGGACATTCTTACCTCCCTCCGCACTCCTCCTCCACCCCCCTCCTCCCCGCCCCTGCTTCCCGGCGTCTGGCTATTATAAATCATGCCGTGATGAGAACCTGGCCCATAGGTTCTTGCTAACATTTCTGATTACGTTTTTGCAAAGAACGCCAACCAGGGTCACTGGGATCAAGGTTATGGACATTTTTAAGATTCTTGCCTTTGCCGATGCCTTCTAGAAAGACATCCTGATTTACATCCCTCCGTGTCTGAGAGCCCTAGAGTATCTCAAATTCTTAATCATCCTCAGAGTCTCAACACCCCGACGGCAAGGAGATACGGATGGAATGAACTGCAAGCTCGGGCTGCTCCGTGGCAATCCGAACACCAAGGCTCGTGGGTTCAAGGCCAGTGCCAGGCACCCGCGAGCACGTGTCAGTGTCTGTATGTGTGAATGTCTCAGCTCTAGGAGTAAGACAGCAGTGAGGCCCTAACGGGCTTAAGACACAAGTCCCACCTGTGGCGTCCGTCACTTAACTGTCAGTGGTCCAAACAGCTTTTGGTAATAGGGGCACGGGGGAAGGGCTGTGCCTCCGTCTGGAGCACCTGGCTTACTTCGGGGCTGCCTGGAGGAGGCATCTCTCTGGCCCTTCCTGGAGAAGAGCCCTCCAGGGCCGCCCCACGCCACGTCCTGCCCTTGGTGGCATCTAGACAGTCTAAACGGTGGGAAATGTCCCCCGGGACGGGACGTGGGGCTCTGGGGCGTCGTGGGAGGCTGGCAGGGGAGGGAGCCCCAGGTCAGGTAGCCGCGTCCCCATCACCGCCCCATCGCAAAGCGAGACCCAGGCTGGGACGCAGAACCGTGGGGCGCTTGGCCGGGAGCTCACCCAGGAAGTGGTTGACGCAGAGATTGCGAAGGGCCTTGGGCATGTTGCAGATGGTGGAGCACAGGTGCCGCATGGACAGAGGCTGCCCCGCCGGCTCGCCTGAGCCCGCCAGCGTGCTCTCGTACTTCACGCCGTTCAGTAAGATATTTGCCACCTGGAAAGGAAGCCCACAGAAAGCTCCTCATCAGAGCACCAGACTCCAGCCATCGCGTGGAAGTGTGTATTTTGCTGCGATGAGAAAGTGAATCAGAAACACACACACACACACACACACACACACACACACACACGGGCTGCACAGGGTCCCCTTCCCAGGCAGTGCCAGCCTTGCACCGAGCACCACCCTGAGCGACGCTGGTCGTCTCATCGCAGACCAGGAGCAGCCAAGAACAGCCCCGTTTGGGGGCGTGCCCACACTTCGGCCACAGGACGAGAGAGACCTGTGCCACAGAGAGCGAGTGGAGACCTTGCCAAACGTGAAACACATCTGAAATACAAGAACTATGGATCGGTTCAAATCCAGATGTTACAAACACCCCTTCTTCTCCTAAGAGCAGGGTATGAAAGAGGCTTATTGCAAGGTGACCGGGGAATCTGTTCCCAGCTCTCTCGGGCAGGGGCGACTCCCACCTACACGGAGGCTGGGGCGGCCGAGGCAGCAGGTGCGCGAGCAAACACACTTACCTGGGCCCTCGGCACGGGGCCAGGTTTCCTTCTGGGGCCCAGGAGCACCAGCCCGTCGGCAAACCCGCTCCCCAATTTGGTTTGCTAACTCTTCCCGACGCGAGAAGGCATCACTCCTCGGTCGCCCTGCCTGGGTCACCCTGCCTGGGGCGCCGGCACAGACACCAGCCGGGGGAGCTAATGGTTCTGCAAGCGGCAGGGGTGAGGAGGGGATGCCGCCCCGGCTCTGCAGGGGAGCCTGTGCTGTCTTCGGCTCCCAGATCAGCCAAGTGGGGGGCCCCAGAGGAAGCTAACAGCCCACGGCACCGGCCCCACGGACAGCCACATCCACGGGGGCTGCGAAAATGAAAGCCGCGTGCCCAGCTGAGGCTAGACGTGTCTGTGCGCAGCTCGTGAGCTCGACCTTCCTCACGGAGCTGGCTCCTCAATGCGGCTCCCCGAGAATGGACCTAGAAGAAAGGACTCAAACGAGAGTTGCGAGCATAACTGAGGAACTGGTCTAGAAGCCGGATGGAATGTTTGCAGCAGCCTAGGATGGGCCGCTGTTGACAGAGGTCGGGGAGCGCTCAGATGTCCTCGTGGGTGCGGCTGAGGCCCTTGAGCCGTTGGAGCGACCTCTCTCTTCCGTCGGCGACAGGACTTCCTAACCCTCTGGTGAGTTCTGGTTCTTCAGACCTTGTCCAGACCTGAGCCCAGGAGGTGCCCCGGTGAGAGGACAGCCACTCTCAAGGGACGGTGAAGGCAGCACGGGGACGACCGGCTGCCGCGCCCCAGAGAAGAGCAAACCAGACACGCGGGCGCCCTTGAGGACTCAACCGGAGAGAAAAGGAGCAGCCGCCTCCGAGTGGGGCTCCAGTCAGCCTCCCCCGAAACCGGGGAGTCCGTCAGTCCTGCCGGGAGTGGAGAGGGGACGAGGAGCAGAGCCCCCGGGGCCCAGTGGCTTCAGTCCTTGGGGTGACACAGCCCCCACACCGGGCAGGGCCGCAGGCCGCACCGCCAAGCCCCCCACTGTCACGCCACCTGCCGCCCGTGGGGCCACACAGTTTCTAGAAACTCCAAGTTCTCTCTGGAATCCTCTCTCACCCTTTGACCCCCCACCCCGCCACGGGCAAGTGGGCCCCAGAACTGTTCTGCTTCAAGTGACCACGTAGCCTTTCTTTTACTGAAGGTGGCCTCAAGCCAGCAGACTCTGACGGTGGTTAAAATCCCACGTACCAGCTGATGGCCTTTCAGCCATTCTGACATATACTGAATACAACACACAGCCTTCTGGAAGGTTCTTCGTCTGCACAGACCATGCCACACGCAGCCTTTTAGAATCCCAAGCTGTGCCAGCCTCTGGGATGGCCGGCTGAGGCCAGACTCCGGGAGGGCCCAGAACCGTCCGCTGGGCCTCCTGTGTGGTGTCCGCCCCGGGGGGGACTGAGCTCTGCTGGCCCCAGAGTCACGCAGCCCGAGCGCGGCGGGCACCGAGGGAAGCACTAAGGAGGCCTCTGACACACTCACTCCAGGAACCTCGGGGCCTGAGCTACCTTGGGGCAAACGTGGCCATGTTTCAAAGGAGTGTCCCTCTAACGGTGGCCAGCATGCTAAGCCGCCGATGGGCCCTGGACAGACCCCTGAAGGCCCTCGCGTGCGGCCCGGCCTCTGCCCCCGCGCAGGCCTTGTCTGCTTCCATCTACCGACTTCCCGATGCCTACGGCGGGGAGGGTTCGGGGGGTCTTTCCAGAGTGACAACCCCTCTCTCCACCTAACTGATGAGGGCGAACCACACACGGTGCCCTCGGACCCCTGCCCCACCCCCCCACCTTCGCTCATACCTGCTGACTGAAGGTCACGTTCCTCCTCCGGCTGGTTTCGGGACCCCCTCCTCCAGCCGCGTCCGGGATGGCCAAGGTCTGGGGTCTCTTCAGGATCCCGGCCGATCGCGGCTTGGGGGTGTCCAGGGAGCCCACCCTCAGCACGTCTCCGTCGGGGCCCGCGGCCAGGGCTGCCTCCCGCCGCTCCCCGAAGCCGCAGTCCTGGCGGTAGAAGCCGTCGGGGGCCCGGGGGAAGCTGACGCTGATGGCCGGCCGCGGGGCGCTGCCGGGGATGGCCAGGTAGGGGTCGGGGCCGCCCGTGAAGCAGTCGATGAGCACGCTGTCGATGTTGGAGGTGGCGAAGGACGAGGCGAACTCGTTGATGCCCGTCAGGGAGCCGTCCCTGCTGGCGAAGCTGCCGTACTTGGGCGTGAGCGGGCTGAGCGGGGAGATGGGGCTGGAGAAGCTGGCGTACAGGCTGGTGGCCGGGGGGCAGGGCAGGGGCTCGCCGGGCCCGTCCTCGCACAGCAGCGGCGGGGAGGGCGGCAGCGGGAGGCTGGGGCTCTTCATGGTGGCCTTCTTCTCGCCAGGGGGCCGCAGGGGTCTCTCGGGGATGCTGACCAGGGTCAGGACGGTGGTGACACTCAGGGTGACGGCGGTGAAGACGTAGATGACCCTGAGCTGCCCCCCCAGGGCTCTCCCGAAGCTGGTTTTGTCCCAGTGGATGCCCCCGACCACATATCCGAATCCTCCTCCGAGGCCTGGAGAGAGATGCAGGGTTAAGTCCCCCCACCCCCTGCGGGCGGCGGGGGGGGGGAGGGCCCTCGAGAGTTGCGGTTCCGTGTCTTACTCAAGTGGCCAAATCCTTTGCGAGGATCCAGATGCCGCATCGGTCCCTCCTACACCCCAGCAAAAATGCACGTGAGAATGGGATTCCCAGGGTCCTGCCGCAGGGTCCCCCTCTCCTGCTCTCCTGCTCAAGGGCCACCTGCCCGGGGCTGCCAGGCTCCACGGCAAGTGGCATGTGCCCTCCCGTCCACGGCTGTCCCCCTTACACACGGCCTTGCTAGAATACTGAATGTCTACCCTGGGTCACAGGCCCCTTCGAGAAGCCCAGCCCCAGCGCCAGTGCCGGGCAAGCATGGACGATCTCGTCTCCAACACGCAGACCACTGCACGTGTGTGGGGGAATTCACGTGGCCGCCCCGGTCTTGCTCGCCTGTTGCCCGCATCCTCATGCACGGCCCCCGCTAGCAGTCACCCCCAATAGTGACCAAGGACAGCCACCCTTGCTGTCTGGGTCAGCAAGCCGGCGGGAAACAACAGGGCTGCAGAGATTCGGTCCTCTGCCCCTGCTCACGGCATCCCACAGCCTCCGATAACAGGTAAATGGCAAACTGATTCATGCAGCCCAGGGTAAAAATGTGGGCGATGCCACGTCGCGCCCGGCCAGCAGCACCGCATACACTTAGCTCCAGAAAGTGCTGCTTCCCTGCCGCTCCCACGTCCCTAGCACCCCGGCCCCCCTCCCTGCTACGCCACGGGGCTGCAGCGTTATCTTATTTTGAGCTCAGCGGCATGTCGAGCCCGTCTGCTGGAGGGGAGGCGAGCTCTCTCCGTTCACTCCTGCTGTTGCTGTGATCCAAACAGCTTGTGCGATCTGGCCGCCCTCGCCTTTGGGGAGAACCAGCCACTTTTAAATAGTAACTTCTGTGGCCAGGCCTGGGCTCAGACACGCTCAGCTCAACCTTCCACGGGCCCCTCAAGGTGGCACGTGGCCCTGAATCCACTTACTTAATGGTTTCCCCCCTAGAACTCCCTCATCTGTCCCTGACTATCCTTACGGGCCTTTGAATTTCATGTCTCCCCTCCTCTAGTGTTCTCATCTCCCCACATTCGTGGCCCCGCTTAGCTTCCTCCCACTCTCTTGAAGACACAGTTGCTATTTTGTGGCCCTTATGTAAGGTCAGATTTGAGATGACCTTCATTAACCACTTTTTGTTTTTTAAAAGCAATGACTGAAGCAAATACATCCTCATGGGAAAGAAACGGTACATCAACTCTCCCTCAAAGAAACTAACAACCTGATTCAAACACGCGCAAAGGACTCACGTATCTACTTAGTGTCTCTTTTTCCCCCGGAAGACACACACATGGCCGAGAAGCACACACAGGGACGTTCAGCATCGCTAGACGTCAGGGAAACGCAAATCAAAATCACAATGAGACCCCGCCTCACACCATTAGGATGGGTTGTTTCAAAAAGCCAGACAGTAACAAGTGTTGGCGGAGATGTGGGGAAATCGGAGCCTCGTGGGGTGTGGGACGGGGCGGCCGCCACGGAACACAGTGTGCAGGCTCCTCGGAGAATGTAGACTAGAATTACCGCACGATCCAGTAACTTCACTTCTGGGTTTATAGCCCAGAGAACTGAAAGCAGGGTCTTGAAGAGACATTCGCGCACCCGAGTTCGTGGCAGCATGAGTCATGACAGCTGACACTTGGAAGCCACCTAGTGTCCATCACCAGGTGACAGATAAGCAAGACATGACCCCCCACACGACGGCGTGTTACTCAGCCATGCACAGGAAGGACTTTCCGACACCTGCTATGACAGGGGTGAGTGCTGTCCTAGGGGAATCAGCCAGCCACAAAAAGACAAACACTGTGTAAGGCCACCCGTATGAAGGACTCAGTTGTCAAAATTAGAGAGACAGAGGGAGCGTATGTGGGAGCCTGGGGGCTGGGTGCGGGGAGTGGGGACTCAGCGTTTCAGTTTTACGATATGAGGAGGTTGGGGGGGGCGGTGGGGATGGTCCCACCACGAGTGAATGTGTGTGATGCCACCGAACTGTTCACATAAAATTGGTTAAGATGGTAAATTTTATATTACGTGTATTTTAACACAATAAAAAAAGAAAAGGGGGCACCTGGGTGGCTTAGTTGGTTAAGCATCTGACTCTTGATTTTGGCTCGGGTCAGGATCTCAAGGTGGTGAGATCGAGCCCCGGGTCAGGCTCCGCACTGGCTGTGGAGTCTGCTTGAGATTGTCTCTCTCCTTCTGCCTCTGCCCCTCCCCCCCACGCATGCACCTGTGCTCTCTCTCTTTCTCTCTCCAAAATAAATAAATCTTTAAAAAAAGAAAAGAAAAGAAAAGAAAAGAAATAATACAGAAGACCATAAGGTAAAAAACGGGGGTCCTCCTTGCTACCCTCCGTACCCCAGCACTGGCCCCACCGAGACCCCTGCAGAAGCACCCTGGCCCCCCATCCACGCATGTGCGTAAATAGAGACAAGTGTGGCATTTTCTAGAAGAGGCAACTGGGATTGGACAGACTGAGCAGTTTGCCCAATGTCGCCCACTGAACAGGAGGAAAAGCCCATACCGCTTCAGGCTTCGCGATCAATCTTCCCGGTCTCCCGCCTCTTCACCCCGGTCCTGCGCAGCCCGGTCTTGTTACGTCTTTCCCTTGACCTTTAGAAACACTCCCCAATGCTATTTTAAACGGGATTGTTTTATTCCATTCTCTTTTGGACAAGGTACGTGTTTTATATAAGAAGGCTGGACGTACTGATATGTCGAGAATAAGCAAACACCATACTGAGTTCTCGGCCTGTTCCGCAGCCAGTCCTCTCCAGGCGTTCACGTGCACGGCCCCTGAGGCTAATCCTCGCCCTCCGCGCCTCTCACTTCTGCTAATCACACAGGCTCTGTGGCTCCGTGGTCGTTCTGGCCTCATGTCTCCCCTGCATAGGCCCGTGTCTCCTGTTTGCAGCAAGCACAACTCGGGCGTGCGTGTGACACGCACGTGTGAGCAACTCCTTGTCATATGCAGACTCCGTATGTGCCAATTCACCTACTCACTGAAACGTCTTCGTGACTCCAACACACACTCACACGCCACCACACTCAGTATTCCCGGGGGGCGCGAACACACCGGGGCCCAGCTGGGGCCAAACAGGGCGATGTTCGACCTCATTTCAGCCCTCAGGACTGTGACTGGCCAACCTTCTAGCTGTCTATATGGTGCCACATTTCTGCAGGTTTTTTGCCTTTTTGGGGGGGTGACATCACTGTCTAAAACGCCCCCCCCCCCCGTGTAGTGCTGATGCCCCACCGTCTCTCGCTCGTAAGTCTGAGGAGGCCATGCTGTGTCTTGTGAAGAAAACCTGTGTGTCAGGTAAGCTCCGCTCAGGCACGTGTTACGGGGCTGCTGGCGCGTGTTCCCGATTCGTGAATCTATGATAGGCGTGCAGAGGGTGGCTTTCAACAGAAACACATAAAACAAGTTGAGGTGCCGATCGGGTTGATGAAACTGGGACCAGAGGTTCCCAGGAACCTAACCTTGCAATTTTCCTGGGGGCGGTGACTCAGTTCTGGCGAATTCGGGGCTCGTGGGACTTTGTAGAAAGTAACTCCTCCAACAATGAGAATAAAGAGCCCGTGGAACCGTCTACACGGAGACTCACCCGTGCATACGAGTAGCTACAGCGAGTTCACGCACAGATACGCCCCTATCACACTCCGTAGTATCGCTGAACCGTATCGTCTGAAATGTGTATTTTCAATCACATCCGTGTTCATCCGTATATTTGAGGGTTTCTCTTCTTTTTAAAGATTTTATTTATTTATTTGACAGCGAGAGCGAGCAGCAGAGGGAGAGGGAGAAGCAAACCCCCCGCTGAGCAGGGAGCCCCATGCGGGACTTGATTCCAGGACCCCAGGACCCCAGGATCATGACCTGAGCCCGAGGCAGACTCTTCACTGACGGAGCCACCCAGGCGCCCCCGTATATTTGAGTTTCATAACGGGGTTTCTGCATCGGGGCGAGCGGAGGCGGACCTACCTGCCAGGAGCGCGTGGATGTTGAGGCCGCGGTCCTGGTCGGCGGGGCCGCACACGTCCATCATGTACGCGTGGCTGGGGTTGTCGGCCGAGTCGGCGCTAAAGTCCATCAGCACCACCCCGCACACGGTGAGCAGCAGCCCCCACCGGTGGTCGTCGGCCGAGTCGGCCAGCGCCGCGCCCAGGTCCCTGCCGTTGAGCAGGAGCGACAGGCCCAGCAACGCCCCTGCGGACAGAGAGACGCGGTCAGGCCAAGGAAACGCGCAGCCGCTCTGCCCCGCCGCCGAACGCTTCCATCTAGAATCTCTAGGGCCCCGAGAATTCCTTTCAAACCAAACTTCACGCAGAGCCCGTCGGCAAAGTCACCCGCAGACTCACCACGGTTTTTTGTGTTTTGGGTTTTTTTCGCTTGGATCAGGGTTTTTATTTTGTCAATCAGGGCGGGAATGACATGCACTTTATTAAGTCGTTCTTAAAAAAAATCGAAGGGACAGACCGACACAGTGAACTCAGGCCGGTTACAGGCTGCTCCCTGCCCCCGCGCCGCTGAGATTATCTGCCTCCCTGCTTTGGTCAACACGCTTTTAGGTTTTGCTAAGAGGAAGCAGTTGGGGCCTTTCTTTCTTTTTCTTTCTTTCTTTTCTTTTTTTTTTTTTCCACTTTATTCCAGTTCCAAAACAACAGACCTATAGCCAGGACAAGAATGAAAGGGCGTCTCCTTCCAAACCTTGAGGTACATCGGTCACTCCAAGCACCCAACAGTGGCTGCAGTAGGAATCCTGAAACAGAGCAGGCCAGTGGTCACTGCCGGGGTCCCCCCAGCCCACCCGCACGCCGCGCTGGACAGAGCCTCGTCACAGCCCTCAAACACCTGCGCCCAAACGTCCCAGGGCGTCAAACGAATACACGATGAAACTCGGAGTACACAACCCTAAGTAGGAAAACGGAAGACGGACTCTTGGAACAGCTCAGCTTCTGCCCACATTTTCTACTTCGGCCCCTCTAACGCACTAAGTGGCCGTGACCTTCCCTGGGAATCCAAGAAATTCCAGGACCTCCCCAGACCTAAACCACATCAAGCTTTATTGCTTGGATCCGCCGACGAGAGCTCCGTGTAAGATGGTGGTAATCCTTGGGGGTCTGTGAAAGGCCTGTTCTACGGTCTGGTTTAGATAAAGTCACTTAAAATACGGGCTGTGGCGACCCTGTGCTCCCCCACAGCCCCAAACTAAGGAGAGGAACTTAACTCTAGCTCCTCCCTTGTCCCCTGGGGACCCTCTAGCTGCTTCAACTCAGGCTTCCGGA